>NC_141930.1:12996986-13300016 GCF_057802395.1 Ceratotherium simum simum
AAAGCCATTCTTTCAGTCGCTGTTTATTTATTAGTGCCTGTATCATTCTATACAGCTTTCGAGGCAGTTTACATAACTGTCTAAATGGTCAGTCTTACAGGACTTAAGAAAGAATAGATTAACTTGTTCATAAAGCAGTTCCAAAGCCTTTTTACTTAGCCACATAGCCTAGTAATATTTTGAGTTTTTTTTTTCATTTTCCTGTATGAACTTGACACTAAAAGCATTTTTCAAAATTACATTGTTCATCTCGCTAAATCAGAATAACTTGCAACCCATTGTTGGAATGATTAAAATCTGATTATGGAGTGAGCAGTCACTAATGTTTAATTCTATAAAGGAAAACAAAGGAAAGGAGCATATTTAGGGGTTTTCATTTTTTTCCTTGGGCATCTTCAGTAATGTGTTAATTTTGTGGTGTTAAAGTTCAGTTACTAAACTTTAGTTGAAAAGTTTTCTTTAAATTACAGTTGCTATATTTGTAACAGTTACAGAGCCTCGGCTGTATTCATTGCCCAATAATAAGGTCTTAAAGATATTTCAAGGGAAATAGAAGACATAAGCCAACAAAGGAAAGGAAATAAAGATCTCAGACAAGCATCTCCCATAAACAGTGTCTATGTAAATGTCTGTTTATATGAATCTATGTAAATGTGCCTGTATATGAATGCTGGCCCTAAAGAGATGCCCAGTAATGAGAAAAAGGAGAAAAATTAGCATGAATAAAGGGGTTCCCGGTATAATTGGTGTGTCTAGTGCCAAGTGGACTTGGTCTGGAAGGATTTCATAAAGAATTTGAGCCTTGAGCAACATTTTGAAGGGAAGCTAAGGCATGATTTGTCACAGAGGCAAACAGATTTTGCCAGGCGGGGAAGAACAGCATATCGGATGACTCACTGCCCGAAGAGAAGGAGAACACTTAGAGGCAGTAAAGATCTCGAATGCTCATTCTCTGTGGGCAGTGTTGTTCTTGTGGTTTGCTGGAGTAGATCTTACTTGTAGCTTCGTAGCCTCATTAATCTTCTCCTAATGTCCTGGGTTGATGTTCCCTACTGACTCCCAGTGCCCATAGAACCTGAAAACAAGGATCTTTCATATGCAAACCCTTCCCTCTCACCCTCATCCTTCCACCAGGAAAAATGATCCAGAAAGTTAGTAAATTTGTGGAGAGCACTGAAATTCCTGAAAATTAATGCTGTTGGTTTGTAGAAAAGAATAAAAATAATAGGAAGTCGGAGGCTGGAGATGCTGGGTATAACAACCTTTCTTGTCAGATTTAGATCTGGAGCTGCATCCTCTTTGGAGATGTCTTACAAATGTGTGTACAAAAACCCCTTCTGGATTGTGTGGCACCCTGCTGGTGTGTATAATCTAAGACTCCCAGCGTTTTCTTTTGCAGCGGTGTAGGGCACAGCTGAGTCATGGTGAGAGAAGAGAACAATTAGATAAGGGGTACTGACTGTTAAAGGATCTTAAAGCACTAATCAGGTGTTATGCAACACACAAGTGGAAACGTTTCAGAGTTCCGAGGAAGTTAGTAACTTGAGCAAAACAACATCTGAGGAGAGTGATTTTAGCTGCCCTGCACAAGGTGGATTGCAGGCCACAGAAGTTGGGACAGGACCATCAAGGACGTGAATAAATCAATCCAGGCATAAAGAACTAGATCCCCGAAATTTATAAAGGAGAACTCGTCTTGTGTAGAACCGATTGTGTACAAGGGAGATAAAACTCTAAGGATCTGAGCCTAGTTAGCCAAGAGCACGAGTGGACTATGAACAATGATGGAGACACTTTGGGGAGGAGGTTAATGAATCTTTTGATTCAAAGATGTTCAAGGAGGAACAAAACAAAGAGAGATGAGATTCCTGTAAGAATGGTACTTTGAAGCCTTGTGTGTCTCAGAGCTTCCAAAGGGAATGAAAGCATCAAAATCAAAGATTTACGTTGTCATTTATAATAAAGAGTTGATAGGAAAGTGAGTAGAGCGGGCTAGGGTAGAGCAATTCGTAAGGGATCGTCAGAGATGGTGACTCATGTCGGAAAAAAGATGGAATTATTTTATTTTATTTTATACTAAGATAATTTATACTAATTTTTTATATTTTTAAATATATATTTTATACTAAGATATTTTATACTAATTATATTTTATAATTATGCTAATATTATTTTATACTAAGATAAGGAAAGACAAGATAGTGAACAAGGTTTGATTGTGGTTATCACTAACATCTCTATTTGCATAATCCCATTGTCTAAAATCAAATTAGCAAATCCTTTTAATTTATTTCTTATTTATAGTCATGCGTTGCTTAACGACAGAGATACATTCTGAGAAATGCACTGCTACTCAATTTCATTGTCATGTGAACATCATAGAGTGTACTTACACAAACCTACATGGTATAGCCTACTACACACTGAAGCTACATGGTACTAATTTTATGGAACCACCATCACATATGTGGTCTGTTGTTGACCAAAACATTGTTATGCGGCGCGTGACTGTGCTCTATTAATAGACTAGCCATCACGATATCTAGCTGGTCAACCATACAGTACTCAGAGCTTTCATTAAATCTTCATGCTGCCTGTTGTCTTTGACTAAGCGTGCCACGTAAAAGAGTGAAACCAACATCTATGACTTTCTTTGCCTTAGAAAAGGCGTCTTTCATCTTTTATTAGTTGTTGTGTGTGCAAAATGGATCAAGAGAATAAGCACGTGGCTTGCATGAGGATACCTTCTTACTAGTTAAAAAAGAATGTGAAAACTTTGCAGTGGCTAATTTCAGGCCCCCAACCTTATCATCTGGGCTGTACCTCCAGAAGGACATTAGTAGGCATTTTACCTACATGGAGTAGGTAGGACCAAGAACAGTGAGTGAGTGAGGAGTCTACCAAAGAGCCCTTGGGTTCAGCTTAGGATCAAAACCAAGGGGGAGCCGGAGGTCTCTTTTGTGTCCATTGGGTTCCATGGTGCCTTCTGTGTCTTTTCTTTCCCTAGTCCCTGCTGTAACTGGTTGCAGGTTTATTTTTTGTGACCGCCTCTCTGGTTTGTGATAGAGAATCCAACTAGCCTCCAAGAGCTGGCGTGTCCAGGAGCACAGTCCAGCCTTCCTGCAAATCCTTAGTAGGGGCAGGGCCCTGCTTGAAAGGACCTCCTGCCCAGCTGGGTCTGACCAGCCACGTGGGAAATCAGCCTGTCCTGCCAAATAACAGGCAGGTGTGGGGTTGCTTGATGAGGGACAGTGTGCTTTGTTGAGCAGTCTGATTTTCTATTAAGAGATTGTATATTCTGAATATACATGTATGTTCTGTTCTAGTTCATCACCAGTTTTTCTTTTTGCTCATAAAACAGGAAAATAATGAAAGCAAAAAATATTTTTGCTAAATGGTGACCACTTCTTAATTGAATCAAAATACAAAATTATTTATATCATAAACTCTTCAGGGATAAATTGCTCTTTCAAAATCATAGATTACATTGAGTCAGGCTTTGTAATTTTTGTCTATATGAGGACTCTGAATTAGCCAGAGATGTAAAAGTTTAAGTCTTCAAGCCATGGAGATTAAGAAGGGATTTCTTTGTAGGAAAAAAATGAAATTTTTAGGCAAATCGGTGTATTTACAGTCCCTGCACCAAATAGGTATAAAGACCTTGAGGAACTTAAAATAGGCTGTGCATACCTGCATGTTCTCATGACATTTTCAGGAATTTTTTCTCTTAATTTTTCTTTCTTCCTTTTCCCCATCCATTGCCTCTCTATAATGAGTATGAAATTCAGCTTACTTAAATTCTAAATAATTTTTAGAAGTCTGAATTAATAAATACTGAAATAATGAGCTGTAAAGCTATGCAGAATTGCTAAAAGTTTTTCCTAATAATTAAGCACAAATCCAAAGCTAGCTAGAATCATTTTTAGTAAGAACTCTGCGGATTGTACCCAGAATAAAATGTTTGCTTATACTACATCTGGAAGGAAAATGTATGAATAGGTCATTTTTAGACTTCAGTGGCCTATTTTATGCTTATTAATATATACTATATAGCTAATAAAAAATTCTATTTTTTATACATTGCATGGAACCTAGGACAGGTGTCAGAACATTATAGGCACTCTAAATACTTGGTTTTGATTGATTTCTCATATTTTAGTTGGTATTCTTCCTTAGAGATTTAGAATCTGCAGTACAAGGCTGAGATCCCAGGTTTCTGACAGTTCATATATTTGCTTAATACTACATAAATATATGTTTTTAAATCCCTTTACTGAGATCTCTGCATAAAAGCTGTTTAGTTTGATAGAAATGATCTTTCTTTACGGAAACTGCTTTACGGTTAGTGACGCTGATTTCCTAGAGCTCAGCTAAAACACACACAAGAAACCTGAGTGATGGGAGGTGAGCAGATGAATGAGTTGCAGTTCGTGAGGTCTGATTGACTCATGGCCTGGAGACTGTACCCTCTTCCTGAAGAGGCTCAGAGCAGGGCCCAGGAGCAAGAACCCAAGAGACTCCTCTGCAGGCCCCCTGCAGGAGAACATCCCCCTCTTCCTCATGGTATGGGCCCCACCCTGTGTTTAGGGGCAAAGATGCTAGAAAGACTCTGGGAACTTAGTAGACTGAGCCAAAGTGGGAAATTTTATTCAAATGTTGTCTAACTACATGACCTATTAGCCTCAGTTTTCTCATCTAAAAAATGGGACGATTTGGCAGCCCGTTCACAGGAGGTTGGGAGAATTAAATGAGATTAGTATATGTGAATGCCCCTGACACAGTAAGTAGCACTTAATAGGTGCTAAATAAACGGACACGGCCGACAGTTGTTGAATCCTTCCGTGCTGAGTATTGTGAAAAGACAGCCCTCAGAATGTTCATATGCTCGGGCAGATTGAGGAGAAAACCAGCAGGTGTTATATGATGGGTTGGAGCAAAGGATAGTATATGTAAGAGCCCAGCAGAGGGTCCCTAAGCACTTGGAGGACCCAAGAAAGACTTCAAGGGGCAACTCTTGAGCAGTCTTGAGGTGACAAGTAGGTGTTTTCCAGGAATAGAAAGAGAAGAAGGGCTTTCCAAGGGGAGGGAACTGTCAGGGCTAAAGCATGGAGGACTCAGCTCTTGTTTGTTTCTTCCCTGCTAAAACGCTAGTGTCATTTGTGTTCATGTAGTTCCAGGGCACAGGGGGCGGTCCGAGCAGCTAGTGATTAAGAACCACATTGCAGCCACAGTCTGGGTTCAGACCCTGGCACTGCCGATGCTGTGACTCAGGTAAAGGCTTAACCTGTCCATGTCACACGATGGGAAAAGACTAATAGCAGCTCCTCACAGGATTATTGTGAGGGTAAAATGAGTTAATAAATGTGAAGTGGAAAGTGGATGCTAAATGTTTCATGTTAGAGTAAATTTTGTAATCATTTCAGCCATCTCCCAAATGCCTGCTCTGTGTAAAGCAAGTCGAGTTGGTGCCTTGGGAGAAGCCAAAATGAGAAAGATATGGTCCCCATCCTCCAGGAAATTCACAACCGAGTGACAGAGATGGACATGTAAACAACTAGCTGGAAATTAAATAAGAGGCACATGGAGGTTGAGGCAATGTGTGGGAGCCTCACCAGAAAAGAAGTTTGTTCCAAGGAAGAGGAGCAATCCTTGAGGGAAGGGAGATTGGTGTCGAGTTTTTGCCCTGTGCTCCTCTGGGTCCGATGTGTGTGATTCAGGGCAGGTCCATCCAGGCCCGCTGTTGGCCCTATTTCATTCCCTGTGGCCAACTTCATCTTGGCTCCTCGCCCATCCACCTGGACGACATTCAGATGCTTCCCTTAGAACTGGAGCTGGAGAGGTGAGTCAGGTAGGTTTCTATTATCAGCCTGAAAGAGGTGCAGAAAGAGCGAGAGCTGAGGACTTGATCTTCAGTGGTAAGAAGTCAGGTTACAGATAAGTCTCCAGGCCCTGGGCTTTGGAGCCCATTCACGTAATTCCCCTTCCAGCCACTTTGCTGCTCTCGTTGTGTTGCTCGTGGCTCCACTGACTCCCACATTCAAAGGAGCTCCCTCAGGTTTGCAGGTTGCCACCCCCATCGCTCCCTCGGTACAGACCAGAGTGAGGCCTGCGTTGCGTTTTGGAGGCTGGGTCTGAGAAAGCAAAGAGCTGAGGGCAGCCTTCCCCTGCAGCAGATGAGTGCCCCACTGCTTATAGTGCTCTGTAAGAGAGTCCCCGTGTCTCCCAGGGGCTACTGGCTCACAGATGGGAAATAGTTGTCTGTTGGCCCCCAACGTCTTCCAACAGTTTGGTCAAAACTATCCTATTTCTGGCATAAATATCTCGTGGATGGTCGTGTGTGCCTGGCTCTGTCCTATAGTTTGAGCGCTGATACAGTGCCATCCTCTCTTTTTGGTCAGTCTGGTCCTGGGAAGAGAGGTTTGTAAGTCAACCCTAATCCAATTATCATTGCCAGAAAATCAAGGAGGACGTGAATGTGAGCTGGCTGCATGGCAAAGAATTTCTGAAGGGAAAAAAAGAGGGAAGCAGTTCAAATAAATCTTTAACATGACATCCTGATTTTTGCCCAGAGAGGTTTAGAGAATTCTTCTGAACTCTTTCTGTAATGTGGTAGAGTAGTTAAGAGCACAGACATCAGAGCCAGAGCAACTTCAAGTCTTGGCTCTGTCACTTCTTAGCCTCAAGCCAACAACTTTCTCCAAGCCTTAGTTTGCTCATCTGTGAAATGGGTGTGATAATTAATAGTGCCCCCCTCACAGGGTTAGAACGAGTACTCCCATGGGTTGGTATGTGTTAAGTGTTTGGAGCAGTGCCTGGCAGTGTGAGCAGTGTGCAGATGTGAGTCCTTACTCTTGTTATGGGGCGCAGAGAGAGACTTAGGTGAAGTTGTTCTCCTGCTGCCTCATTGGGCATATCCAAGAATATGATGATGCCTTTGAGGCACCATCCATGGCTTTTATGAAGTTTAAATAATATACGTGTTCAGTTACTGGGTTAATGGACGTTTATTGGCACTCACAGTTCTCTGAGAAAGAGAGCTGTAGAAATTCTTACCCAAATTCTGGAATAGGATGAATGATTTTCTCCTGATATGTCACATATAAATGTGAAGAAAACATCCCAGCCTCCAGTGTACACGGCCACACCTTCGTTTGACGTGCCTGAAGGCCACTGCAGGGTGTGTGCAAACTGTGGATATCAAGACCAAGTCTTGTAATGCAGGTTTCCTTTTTGAGATTCAGCCCAGCCTGATTGACCATTGTGTGCCGTCTGCCATGGAAGTTTAAACAGCTTTGAGCTGAACACCTGTGTCTTTGTCCTGGGTCTTGCCTTGCTTACCAGGATTTGGTTGGGCTTCTCTTTTCATCCCAAGTGCCCACCTGCGTGGCTGCAGTTCTGCGTTCCTACCTCATGCTGCTTCAGTCAGCTTGTTCAGGAGAAACAACCAGACTTGAAAGTATGAGAAAATAACACTAAAGTTGAACAGAAAATTCTCCTTATACTACTGTTCTGTTTAATTAAAGAAAAAAGTGTGAAATGTCTATTGTAAGATTAGTAAAACGTCTTCATTGTATCCTTTTCTTTGTGTGTCTGTTTAGGCTGTAGGGAAATGACTGAAACCAGTGTGTTCCCCATATACAGCTGGGTAAATTTGCCATTTGCAAAATGACATCAGAAAACTAAAGTAAAATATAGGAAGAAGTCAATACTCACAGACCCATGTGCCCTGTATTGTGACAGTTGGTGGAAGACCTAGACTGCTGCCCTTTGTCACAGTGAATATTGTTGATGCTTCCATGAGTCAACACTGCCAGGAGTTCAGAAGTGAGCATGAGATGATCCTGGCTCTCAGCAGCTCATTCTGTAGTCGTGGAACGTACCAGATCACTGTGTGACAAGGTGAAGAGTAAGTGCCGTGACAGAAGCAGTTTAAAAGAGCACAGGGATTTACCCATGTGGGAGCATCGGGAAGGGCCTCGTGGGGAGGGAGTTAGAGTTGGATCTTGAACCGTGAGAAGGATTTGGGCCAGCAGAACTGGGGGAGAGCTTGAGAAAAGGGTGCAAATGCATGTGTGGTGGCAACAGGAGCACAATGGGGGATGTTCTGTAACGTACCCAGTTCCTAGTGTGCTGCTGAAGGTTTGTGGTTTTTGTACATTTTTTAATTAAATACCTTTAGGGTTATCTCCTTTTTTTAAAATCAAAGCTTTAATCACTGTTATACAGTCATGTGCTGCATAATGACGTTTCAGTCAACAATGAGCCACATATATGATGGTGGTCCCATAGGATTGGTGCCACATAGCCTAGGTGTGTAGTAGGCTGTGCCATCTAGGTTTGTGTAAGGACCATATATATGATAGTGGTCCCGTAATATTGGTACCATATAGCCTAGGTGTGTAGTAGGCTGTGCCATCTAGGTTTTTGTAAGGACCACATATATGATAGTGGTCCCATAAGATTGGTACCATATAGCCTAGGTGTGTTGTAGGCTGTGCCATCTGGGTTTGTGTAAGTACACTCTATGATGTTCACACAATGACAAAATCGCCTAATGACGTGTTTCTCAGAGCGTATCCCTGTCCTTCAGTGACTCCTGACTGTAAATCTGTTAGACCATCTTGTTCTTGCTAAGCAGATTTATGTCATCTTTCTCTGAAGAGGACCATACTGTAGCTGGTGGCATATTTGTGATGGATACAGACACTCGTTGCCGTGACTGCAGCTGTGTTAATCTGTGTAGTCATTTATTTCCTTTTAATCCTGTAGAGAAATGAAAATCTAATCTAACTAAACTATTGCACCATCTTCTCAAATGAGGTTTCTATAGAAGGTGTATTTTCACCTTATTGAAGGTAGCTTAGGTGAGTGGATCCTGTGGTTTTAGTATTGATGTATTTCTTTGGACTGGTTTGTTGGTATCTTTGCGAGTTTACACAGCATCCTCCTTTCCCGTAGCTCATCCACTCCCTTCACATGCGGGTAAGTCCATGTTTGCCAAGCCACAGGCTCTTAGGTAACATCCTCACTCCATGCACAAAAGAGGTGCATAGTTGGAAAGTCATAAGGCTAAGTCAGCTCTACGCAGTTAAAATATTTACCAGCTCTTATCAGAAACGTGTGAACAAAAGATTATTTAAATAACCAAAGACTGTTATTACAGTTATGTAAGTCTACTGTTTCATGACCTCTGTTTATTTAGTATTGACTAAGGATGCACACACATTTGTTTGTCTTCAGAAATTGTCCCACGGTCTTAACTCTTTGTTTCACCTTCCTCGTAAAGCATATCCCAGAATGCTCGTGTGCTCCTTAACTATCTCTTGCCTTCTGCCTCTTGCTTTTTCTTGCCTTCCACCCACATCTGCCTCCCCCTACCCCAACATTTCCTACTTTCCCACTTTTAGACTTAACTATTCTCTGTCCTTCTGGATGTCCAGCTCTACTTGGCCCCTTTTTAGCCTAAAGTCATTTGTAGATCCAGTTCGTTCAACGGATGTTAACTGAGAGCCTGCTCTGTGCTGACATGGTGCGCAAGTTCAAGGAATGGATTTGCAAAGGCAGCTCTTGCCCTCAGGTGCTGTTAATGCCTTGAGGCGATACAAACAAGTAAACAGCCGATGACAAGTCAGAGTGCTGGCAGCTGAAACTGCTAGAGAGGGTGGCTGGAGGCTTAGCGACACCCCCCCCCCCAGAGGACAGGAAGATGAAACCTGTCCCTGCCAAAGCCCCTCGTGGGGCTGCTTCTCCAGCTACCCCCATCTTCCTCTCTGCTCCAGGGCGGTCGGTGCAGACATCTGTTTTGGTACTTATTAGGCAGTATGTATGTACTAGTTTCTTTAAGTCCAGCCCGTTCTTATTGATAATTGTACACCTCACAGTTCATAGCAGATAGAACACACCCAATAAACTGTGGCTTCCCTGGACTTGGTTTTTTCCATCTGTAAAGTGAGGACAGTGACTTAGAATTCTTGCCAAGGTTTTTCAGGCTTAAAAAAAAACGAAATCTGTGATTATCAGCTAAAAAAGTACATATTTGTATTGAAAACTATGTGGATTTTTGTCTTTATTTTGTGATAATAGACATGGTTTAAAAGTGAATTTCTTTAGGAGGATTAATTTCCAAGGTTAAAAAGGAGAGAAAACGTAGTTTTTATGTTTGGTGTTTTTTGTTTTGTCTTGTTTCTTTATGGTTTTGAATGCCAAGGTTTGTTAGCAATGCCAGAGCCGTGGGCTTGAGTGAAATGTATAGTCAGAGGGAAATTTTACTTCACTGGATGAAATTCCACTCTTCTTCAAAAGTCTTTGCTTTCTGTCTTAAAAAAGAGAAATTGGACTAATGGTTAAATCGAATATGTATACTAGTGCAATTTAGTGACCTTTTCAGAAATCGTTTTGAAGAGATTTCAAGGATTCTAAAAAAGATAAGGACTTGGGTTGTTTCTAAATTTAGTAGCCCATGATTTTTAAAGACTTGAACTCTTTGTTTCGATCGTTAGGACTCATCACCATCAGTAGATAATTTCTTTAACATTACGGAGAACAAATGCAATTTTTAACTGACAGTCGTTCATATTGGACCATTTCTTAAGGATGCAAGAGCACCAGAATGTAACTATCATGCACACATCAGCATTTGGAAATCGTAAATTCAGAATACAGCCCAGGGCTCTACTCTAGTTGTCATTATACGTGGTTCTTGAGTCTTCAGAAGCCTACCTTGATTATTTTTTCCATTTTGTTTTCATTATAAAGCCTTCCTGGGAAATGATTTTTGTTTTATAGGCTTAATTCAGTTTAGCTAATATTTATCACTCTTCGGGCAGGCCCTGGAAGGCTCATTAGGAAGACAAAATATACACAGAGCGTAATTAACCATCAATGTAAGAAAAACTGTGCCAAGTGAAATATTTAAAGCCAGATTATTTTATCCTTACTTCCGTGGAATTCCAGTGTAATGGAAAAGATAGAGCCAATAAGTAAGCATGTATCTTGCCACGCTTTTATGAGTTTTATCAAGTTACAGACATAATTGAAGTAAGCACAGGTGAGTCAGGGAGACAGAAGCTTCATTTAGGGAATGAACTATAAACAGTATTTTGAAGGAAGAGACAGCAGCATTGGAAAGACCAGGGCATGCTTAAAATGCAAGTCAAGAGAAACTGGACTTCATGGTGACCAAGGAAGGCTGGTCCAAGGGATCCACTGAGAGTGCTTGTGAAACGTTGCTTGCTGAAGGCTTGTTAACAGGATGCATTTTAAATAGATCAGTCTCTTGTTGTATGCTTATAATTGGTGATTTTTTATAATTTTAATTTTCTTCATTTTTTGCATAGATGATATATGTTTATGGTTCAAAATTTTAAAGTTACAAAATGGTATAGACTGAGTAATAAATCTCCCTCCCACTCCTGCCTCCAGCTAACTGTTTCCTCTCCTGGAGCACAACCAATGTTATTAGTATCTTCATAAAATTTTTCCAGTATTTATGCTTGCAAATATACATTTTATCCCCTTTGATGCAGATGGTTACACATCACAAGTCCATAATTGCTTTCCAAAACATTTTGGGTCCGGATATGTTTTAGAATTCAGAATTTGTTGCATTTTAGAAATGCAATACAGTGCATATAGTGTAAATTACGTAATGCCCCCAGGGGGTCTGAGCGGCACCAAGTAATCAAACATTAATTCTCCAGGGAAACTGAATATTCACACCAAGTGGGAGAAATAAGAATCGTAAATAGCCTTATGCCAGTTGTGTTCAGGTGTTACGGTCAAATAAGTTTGGGCACTAAACTTATAAAAAGAAAATTTCGGTTTTTAAAGCTTTTTAGATCTTGGAATTGCAGAGAAAGGATTGTAGCCTGGAATGCGTACTATTCTGTACCCTGTGTTGTTGTTTTTTTTTTTAACAATATATATTGGAATTCATTCCGTATTAGTACGTAAAGAGCTTCCTCATTCTATAAGCAATTAAAACTGGGCTCAGGTGCTAGACTTCTTGTAGAAAATAATTGAAATACATATAATCGTTTATGTACCCATGCGTTTGTATGTGTGTATATAGATGGAGAGCTATGAAATTCATGTATATTGGTACAGTTAAGAGCAGAATCAGGTCTAGATCAAATTATTGACTTCTAATATAAGGCTCTTTACATTACTCTAATGCCTGTTTTTAAAAACTAGTACGGTTAGAAATAGTAATAATACTAGTTTATGAAAAAAATATACAGATTAGCCAAACCAATAGAGTAATAATATACAACATTATGAATTGCCCAGTGTTGGGGGCAAAAACAACCTTAAAACTAGAATTTAATTTTCAGTGTTCCTTCTGAGAATTCTTTGTCAAATCAACATATTGAGTTTTATTTGTAATATTATCATTATTCTTGGTAGGGAAGTCGCTATTAGGAAAGAGGCTGTTTAAATAATGGGGACACTTGTTTTAATTGGTGTGTCAGCACCAATGACTGAAGGGAGAGAGACTGGTAATAACATGCGCAGTTGTCACCCTGCACCGGGTTTCAGCAGCGGAGTCTGACTAAATAAGGCAATGCCCAAGTGAACCTTATCAGCGTTTGACTGGAATACGACGAGCAGCTGATATACGGGGCTGTCCGCTCTCTGCAGTTTCTTAGCTTCTTGGCAGGTGTGCATTTATCACATATATGAACAGTTCCTACCTACATTGCTCAAAGTTGACGCTCTTGCATTTTATTTTCTGTAAAGCTGAATATGAAACGTTAAGTCTCTAGACAGCTAAAAGAGAGTTCAGTTTACTGTTCCAAAAATGTGTTATGCATGTAAGCATGCTTATTTTTAGTGATGTGTCAGTGGAGAGTTTGTTTAGGAGTTCATTCACCACTGCTGGCTCTCGATGGCTTTTTCCCCAACCACCACTGCGCCTCCCCGACCAGCCTGAGGTTAAGAGACAGGACTCTCCGAAGCTGGGCTCAGGGGAAGGAGATTTGTGTCACTGCCACCCCTGGGGTCCGCTGGATGCAGAGTGGAGGGGAGGAAAATCTAACTTCTAATCACATGCAGTCATTAGCTCACCTCTCTTCATATCCTTGGTCTCTTGTGCTCTGCGGTGTTTATACTCTCCCAGTCTATGCATTTATAAAAAGAAAATGGAGCGTTTTTTATAGGAATCAATCCAAGGGCTTAATTCGAATGCCAACAAGTACCGTTTTCAGTTTGTGTTAGTATTCAAGCCTGCAAACTGGGCTTCTCATCCAGGCGTGGTTGCACAGGGCTTAGGGAGTGGGGAGTGACTGTGTGCACGTTCACGCATTAAAGAGGTTCCCCAAACTGGCCCTTGGGTATTATATCACTATAAAATAAAAATAGAACTCAAAAATGAATGTGTAGAGAGAAAGCTCTGAGCTAGATTCATAACTTGCGTCCATCCTCTGTGTACTTTATCTTTCTCCCTCCTTCCTTCCTTTCATTCTTAACCCTTCAGTGTAGAATGTTGAAGTAATCACATCCCTCAGATCCTGGCCTTCTGTATGCAACCATCAGTGCAAGCCCATCTCTTGTTTTCTTTTTTTCTACTTGATCTGTTTCCCCAGGCCCATTCCCTTCCCCTCTATAAGCACTCAGTAACAGATGTTGATTATATGTCATTGATTCTGTATAAATGGAAAAGTGTAGTGTTGTTCTGTGTATTTTTTAGTTTACGTGAATGGCATTATGTCTCATTTTCTTTTATTGATAATTATATTTAATATATTTGACCTTTTTATATTATTTTTTTGTTTTACTTTTTTGCCTCTCAAGAGTGTTTTAAGGTTTACCCATGCTGGTATCTGTACACCTGGGCCATTGATTCTGATGGCTGCACAGTATTCCAAAGTATGCACACCCCCATGGTATTTACCATTCCCTTAGTGATGGACACATAGGTTGCCACAAACTGCCCTCTCTCACAAGCAGTGTATAATAAACATTGTCTTCAACTATTTTTTAAAAACCAAGTTGCAGTTCATTCAAGTACCGCTAGTAAAATCTGGTGGTACATATTTAAATTCAAATGTGTGCATTCTAAAGTTCTTAATTTAAGATGTTTCTCTACAGTTGAGAATATTATTGGTACCCACCACAGTGTGATGATTCTTCACATCTCTGTACAGAAGAAAATAAAACTTTCTGAAAGAGTATGGAATGCATTCTGTGGTTGGGCAGATAGTATCTGGGTCTTCTGTTTTAGAATAAAATATTAACACATCTTCCCTAAAAATAGTTTGGGTCTTTTGATAGGCAAAACTTGGAGGAAGATTCTAGACTAGTAAGAGGGGACTGATCTTATTCACACTCTGTAATTTAAGGTCTTGGAGTGTGGGAAGAACACTTTCTTTGGAGTCAGGCAAAGTCTAGACTCCACCTTGGGCAAGTTATTTAACCTCTCTCAGCCTTTGTTTCTTCATGAATAAAATTAGGATTAATGATAGAGCCCTCCTTATGGGGACATGGACAGGATTAAATGAGCTAATGTAGGAGACGGATCTTGTCTGATGCCTGACACACAGTGAGCCTTCCATAGTGGATAACTGGGGACCATCAGGAAAGTCTCCTCGCCTCAGGTTGGATCAGACAAGCTTTCAATGTGTTTTCTAAGAGCCAGGTTGGTCACTTCTGTGTTACCTCTCCCCATCTTCTAGTCTGTCATAGTGTCAAAGATGGCTGCTGCCAGGCATGCCTGGCCATGGGCAGCATCATGAGATATAAGAAAAGGGCAGGGTGTAGGAGGGGGAAATCCAACCACGTTTAAGAAGATTTATCCCCTGATCTAAGATCATTGAGGTATGAATGTGAGGGGATGATTGTGGGCTGAGTTAGGTCAGAGTTGGGGTAGCTCCCACTAACCACGCAGGACAGATGAGAACGGATCTGGCTCGCGTTGCAGACAGCCAGGGCAGGGAACTTGGATTCCAGCGATCAGAAGAACACCGAGCATCTTCTACAAACTATCATAGAAACAGAATGTTCTTATCAAACTTCAGTTAGAAACTTGTCCATAGACACTTGCTTCCAAAGACGAATGAGGTTATTTCAGTATTTTAGATACCAAGCCTGGGTCTGTTCACCTGAAATAATTGGGTAAACGCATCTGTCCACTTAGTATTTTCGGCTCTCTTAACCAGATTGGCCCACTGAGGGATCAGTAGGGTTTTTCTCCTACTATATTAAGGCAAGCCTTAAATGCCTGAGTGACCACTGGTAACATTCTGATCCTGGGAGGACAATGGTAAGCAGAGTTGGTTTAGCGATGCTACTTAATTTCCAGTTGTACTTTTATCTGTAGCTCACAGAATTGACAATTCTGAATGATCGACTTAATGAAAGTTCATTTTACAGGGATGATGTTTGACTTAAATACAAAAACTAGTATAATAAGCAAATAATTATAAGTTGGCAGATTCCCCCCATAACATTTTAATTATTTCCAGCTAATAGGCAGCATGATGTGGAGGAAAGATTGTGGGCTTTTTCATTAAATGCGTTGGGTTTGGTCCTGATTCTGCTGTGTACTTTGGACAAAGCACTACCTATCAGAGCATGTTTCCTTATACAGGATAGAGAGAATAATAACCTTGAAGGATTGTTGGGAGAGTCCAGCACAATAATTTTGTTCATAAAGTGTTTAGCAAAGTTCCTGGAATATAGATGCTCAGTAATTGCAAAGTGGTATTATATGTTTATTAGTAGTAGAGTGTATGTGTGTGTATCTACACATACATTATAGTAGTATATAAATAAAATTTTAATGTTCACTTTTCTCTCAGGGACTGAGGAAGTTTTTCAATGTTAAACTTAACTCTAGAATATTATGCTTAGTTACTCTTTGCCGTGTTGGACCCACATAGTCAATGCACTGCCATCTGTCTTCTCTCCCCTCGTCACTCTCGCCATCACCCACCTTTCTCCCACTCCGTCCTCCCATACATTCAGCACTAATAAGAAAAGTGAATGCTTTGGTAGTATAATTAATTAAAACCAGATATTTGGAAAACATCTGTCTGCTGAAGAGTAGCCGTGTTCTTGGCAATCAAATTGAAAACAGCCATCTCTGCACATGATGCATCTGATAGTCCCAGGAGGATGGCAGGTCCCCCAAGTTCTACCACCTGATGGCTGGTGAGGGGATGCCTTTTGCCTAGCTTGTTAGAAATATCAGTACTTTGCATCCTGCATGGCTCTGTCCTCATGCCTCCTGCCACGCTGTGCCGGGGGGTGCTACTGGTGGGGAGGCTGGGGTCATGTGATACAGACATCTCCAGTGTGCACACGAGTGTGCATGTGAATGTGTGTGTGTGACCTCATCTGCTCTCCATCTGAGCTTCCTGATCTCCACACATGAGTTGGAACTAAGTGATCTCTGAGGTCTCAGTTTTCAGATTTTGTGAAACATGTTGATGTAACGATAAATTCCAGGTTTAATTAGCAGATTACAGGATGTTTAAAGACTGTGGCTAGCATTCGAGATCCGCTTATAAAAATAATCAGCCAGGAATCTTTGAGGATGTTTGGGCTTCCTGCTCATATGTATAAACATCTGTGGGTAGACTTTTTGATCTGGGTTGTTATAAAATACATACAACTTGGTTTTTTTACTTTCCAAGGATGATTTGATTGCTGTATATCAGCAATTATTTAGGGTTCATCATTCAAATTAAAGGAAAGTTTTAATTACAAGGTATATTTACCTCTCCTACTTAAATCTAATACCTCCAACTTAATTTACCAAAGCAAAATAATTCATCAGATTTAGTAGGAAGATTATTATCACTCTAAAAATAATTTTAAAAAAGTAAAAAGAGGTCTAGTTTTTACTTTTGTGTAAGTGAATTTCCCTAGAAATAAAAGTGTAGCTACCACGGTTATTGAATCTTCAAGTTTAAGGGAACTTGAGAACTCTTTGCTTCCCCAGGGGTCTTCAAACTATGCTTTCAGAACTTGGAGCTCGCCGATTTTATGGAAGGACTGCCATAGGAGGGGAGAGGCCTCTGGTCATAAATAGTAAGAAATCGGCAGTGGAACCCAAATCTCTTAAACCCCATGCAGAGCTTCTCCTTGACCAGTGCTCAGACCCCTAAAGAAGCATCAGGCCCCAAGGCGGCCAGGGTCAGGAACACAGAAGTGACAAGGGCCATCAGCCATGCTTTTAGAGGACTGGGCACGTTTGGCTGTTGCTGAGGAAATGAAAACCACTAGAGTCTTCAGTGTCATCTTCTGCTCTCCTTCCCAATTTACCTCTCGTTTATTTTCAAACCTTAAGCCTAGGGTCAAGTAAAAATTCTTGCTGACAGTTTTAGACCAGCTCTCAAAGAAACTGGATCCATGTTGGAAAAGTTGAACTTTTCCAACACGGTGCATGGAGCACACCCCACACCAGCTCTTTGTTCCTCAAGGGAAAGTAGACCTTTGTGACCCCAGACAAGGAATGTCATCTGGCCAGCCAGATACCAGGTTGGCAATAGAGACTTTGTGTGCGCCTCATCCACATACTGGTGTCTCCAGAGTAGAAAGAGGGGCCTTATGGGCTGCGGTAGCTTCTAACTGGTAATAATGCTCTGTATGTGTCTGTGTGTGTCTTCAAATTTACAAAACTCTTGCACACACATCTCATTATATCCCCACACAAGTATGTTGACAATCAGTTCCACACCTTCAAGACTTTTAAGTAGTCTGCCCAGGGTTGCATAGCTTGCGAAGGGTGGGACCAGAACCTAAATATAGGTCTTCTGACTAGAACTCCCATCACCTCTCTGCTGCCCGTGCTTCACCTGGGTAGTTACACTCACTGTCATCTCTTGTCTCTCACGAAAGTCAAGGGGTACGATAATTGAGCACAGTATCGTGCCTTATGCTCTATTTGGTCACCGTTTTCTGGTTGCATTTCATGAGGGTATAGAAGTGTTGTATATATTTCTTCCTTTTGTGTAGAAAAGGAGAAAACAGAAACTTATATTCCTATTTTCTTGCATATTCTTAAACTCTGGAAAAATCCTTTTAAAAAACAGCAACACTGGTTATCTGTGGCTGGGTTAGTACTAGGGTGAGTAAGGAACAAGGTAAGAGGACGACTTTTCCTGTTATTTTTTATATTTTTTGGAACCATGTGAATATATTACTTATTCAGAAACTTAATATATTGGTAAGTTATTTAACTAATTAAATGGATAAATATTATCTATAATGATGTTGAGTATTCTCTGACTGACTTTATCTGCATTATCTGTTCTTAGGGCTTTACATGTTATTGTCTATAATACTCATAATAACCCTGGAAGGTAGGTGCTAGCACCATTCTCATTTTACAGATGAAGAAACAGAGGCATAGTGCGGCTAAGTAACTTCCCCTAGGTTACAGGCTAGCGAGTGGTGAGAGCTGGTTCACCTCCAGGCCATCTGATTCTAGAACTCATGCTCATAACCACTTAGAGGAAGGGATTAGACAAACAGCAAGAAACTCAACTTTGAGTGTGTTCCGATATGATGTAAGAGGTATTTTTAGCTTGGCACTTTTGAAGTCTGTGAATCCTAAATAATATGTCTACATCTATAGAGCAAGCCCAGGGAGACCGTGAAATTTCTATTATGCTAATCTAATCCAAGGATTATGTTTATGCTGTGGCTGTAACAATATCCTGTGGATTGAGGTGTCGGGTTTTTAGTGCCAAATATTGCAAATGCTGAGACACCTAAGGACATGCCGAGGGCAGTAAGTGGGGAGGGAACAGTCAGAGCCTCCAGATGGCAGGAGACAGCAGGGACCAGGATGGAGGGCAGGATGGCCTCAGGGTGGCCCAGCAGGCAGAAGGCTTCATATGCCGCCACCACGGATGTGAAGTGCCCGCCTTAGGGGGTTTGGTGTGTGTCACCGCTGAAACCCCAATGAAAGAGAGCAACACCTCAGCATCTTATGGGGGTCCAAGGGGGAGATGTTGCAACCTGGTAAATCCCTTTATCTTGGAAGAAAATCATTTGAAAACCCGGTGCAGCTAACAATCATTTGTTACTTGATTTTATCAATTGTACTTTTATTTAAACTAAAAAACGTCTCTAAAAGGTTATTATATACAAGTGTCAACTCATGCAAAAAGGAGAAATGTATGTGTTAACTTAAGAAAACTGTCGACAATCATATCTGGAAGAAAATGTTCGTCTTTTAGTAATTTAGATGATGAGGAAAACCAAGTCTTCACAGATAGAATGAAAAGAAAGACCACCATAGGAAAACTACACCTTGACTAGGATGGGGGAGGGGTGTGTGCACCATTCTTATCTTCGATTCAAATTAGCTCCCACCCTCACCAGCTGGTAACACAGGGTGGATTTATTACAGGAGATACTGCATGTGAAGTTCTTAGAACAGTAAATGCAAGTTAAACTCAGCATATAGAAAGCACTCAGTAAATGTTAACAGAAATTATAAACATCTTCATCATCATCAATACTGTACTTACTTGCTTGGTTAACTTAATACAGTAAATATATCCCAGGTGTTTATATTTTTCCGATGGTGATACATTGTAGATTACAAGTTGCTGAATGGCCTAGGAAGAGTCTGCACCTCTTTGTATCTTGTCCTGTCAGTGCTGGGCAATGACCAGATGCGGGGGCTGACCTCCAAGCCACAGAGGGCAGAGTTCACAGGTCATCTCCCTGCTCCCACCTTCACAGCCTCGGATTAGCCTGTTGTTCAGGCTGCGGGAAGCACAGGCATGGCTGGTGTCAACTTCTGGGACCTGTCCCATCCATTCACCCCTTTTTAGCCCCCAAACCCAGAAATTTGGCCTGTGCCCCTTTGTTTTCAGCTCCTACCACCTGTCGTTTTATTTGTCTGGCCCTCTCACAGGCTCCTTAAGAAACGTGATATAATTTTTCTTAACTTCTCCTTTATCCTGTCATTCCTAGAAATAATGATACATAGCGCTTTGTTTATTATAATTTTGGAGTATGTGTGATCTGTATATGTGCGTTTTAGTTGATAATCACAGAGAAGCACATGACATAATAAAAGTTGAACTAGTAATTAGGAAGTTATTAGAAATAGGCCTTTAAAAGCACTAATAGAGGCCGGCCCCATGGCCTAGTGGATAAGTTGAGCACGCTCCGCTTTGGCGGCCCCGGTTCAGTTCCCGGGTGTGGATCTACACCACTCATTGGCGGCCATGCTGTGGCAGCGACCCACATACAAAATAGAGGAAGATTGGCACAGATCTTAGCTCAGGGCAAATCTTCCTCAAGCAAAAAAGAGGAAGATTGGCAACAGATGTTAAGGTGAATCTTCCTCAGCACACACACACACACACAAAACGTGCTAATAATCATCTAAATTATTTTTTTTTTGTAAAGGCCAGAATTGGTCTCTCCTGCTTGACTCTGACCTAAGAAGATGACTCTCATAAAGACCTTTCTGTCCCTCTGTTCTCAGAGCAGGGCTTCTGGAAGAGCCCACCTCATTGTTATGTGAGAAAAATCCTGATGACTGTTAGAGCAGTTATGTTAAAGGCTCTGAAGTTCCTTTAGGGACATTATGCTTTCATTATCTGTTGTGCTGTAGCCACAATTATACTCCTGTTGGCAGCATTTCCGTGGCAGGTTCTTGATCCAGACTTGTAAACGCGTGATTTATTCTAAATAGTTATGCAAAGTGGTATTGGAAGAGTCGCTCCCATTTTTCATTGTCATACTGCTTTTAAGAATGAGCTTGGATGATATCTTAGGAAAACAAAAGACCTTAGGTAATTTTCTTACCTAAAAGAATACCAAGGAGTCTGGGAATGCATTTGGAAAAGAAGACGGCATTTGATTTACTGAAATTTGGAATTAGCTTTCCAAAAGCTTAGAGCGCTAACAGTAGTCTGGGGTTTATTTAATTGAGTTGTGTCTTCATGATATTCAGAGCGTAATGATATTCAGTAACACTTGTGTGACTTTTAGTAAAAACAGGCATCTCCGTTTTGATCCATTTTCTTCCTCTCTGTTTTGCTACTATGGAGGTAAATTTGAAAGCCTGTAGCCCTGACTCCATGTAACCAAATAGTCTGCTAATGGCCCCTTCTTTGTTAGGGACATTTAAAAGTGGTTTCATATTAATTGACTAATCTTTGTGAGTGAATACTCTTGTAACATTACGTTTCTAAAACGATTTTCTTGCTCATTCCAGAAAACAAAAACCCAGTCTTATTTACTGCCTGCTAGGGTAGTCAAGTTTATTCAGCAAAAAAATCAAGAAGTGTCTTGGCTTACAGCAGGTAAATTCTAACAGCCCAGGCAGTCAAAGTAAATATCTCAAAAGTGAATAGGCAGAAATCCTGGTTTCTCTATTTCAGCTCCCTAGACCTGCTAGATGAATAGGATCATATAACCAGTCTGGATTTTAATTCCACTGCAGCAAAATGAGCATGTCACTACCAGCATTTCTACATTAAGGTTTCCAGGCAAAAGTCCTGGACTTGTACATTTCCTTAAAAGTTCACTGTCTTCTGATTCTTCGTGATAGATTCTGGCTTTCGGCTAGCTTTGGGCATGAAAGTTTACAAGACCTCAGCAGCAGTTCCCTAGAAAGGTGTTTTTTAACAATATATTTAACTTGTAATGATTAGGGTGCGGTTCCGACCTATTTTTCTTCTCTGAGGCAGCAGCGTTAACTCCTGCTCAGAACTCAGACCTTCTGGCCAGCACAGAAGTATATAAACTGATGGCGGTGGAGGAGGGTAGGGGCAGCTGGGAGGGGCAGATTAAAACCAAGTGTTTCTTAGAATGTCCACTTCTAAAAGCTCAGAACTTGAGAAAGCTGGCTTTTTATACACAAGCAGTTTCTCTTAAGACTCTCTCAATAGATGCATTCTGTTTTCTAAAATTCATATCTGAAAATTGGTCTCTGAAAAATTATTCTGCAAGTATTCCAGTAGCACTCAGCCAGGAGCTAGAGACATCTTTACTTTTCCTTTATTGTTGTTCATGTTTCTCAATTGACTCTGAGTTTTTGGTGACTGCTCCACGGGTCCCTGCCATGGCTCGTGCCTCTGAGAAGACCACCCCTACCCCACCTATTGGGTGGTGAACACCTGGGATGCGGGGAGTGGGAGCTGAGCCAGGGTGCATGATGCACAGTCTCACACAGCTTGACTCGAAGCCAAAGCACAATTCGATTACGTCAAAAAGGGAAAAGGTGCCACGTGCATTTGCCGTGTCTCTTCACAGAGCAGGCCAATTTAAATATAGCCTACTACCACAACTTGTCCAGAATTAAAATAGCCCAGAACAAGTGGCAAATGGCAGGGAGTGGGGCTCTTTGCCAAGAGATGGCTAAGGGATGGGAAAAACGGGCTTTTGAGGTGGATTGTACGGGCTCGGATAACAACAGACAGGACACTCCATGATCCTGCTTCATAACTTAAATTTCAGGTCAGCGTAAATTCTCAGAGTGTAAGAGAGAAGACTGGCTAAAATGCTCAGAAGCTTATAAGGCTATTTCAAAAACTGAATAAAATGTGCTATAGTGTTATTTTAAAATTAAAACCTGGCTTCTGAATTCTAGTTTCATGATTTCTCTTCAAGAGTCGGGACAATACCATTGCAATTAGGTTTTCCAGGCACAGGAGACATTTTTAACCCATGAATTGAATTACATAATAACCCTGTAATAAAGCCTTATTTGACGAAGGAGCCTAGTGCTGTCAGTAATAAAATTATAATTAAAAAATATCAGCAGCCCTGACTTAACTAGTTGCCAAGGCAGTGTTAGTACAAGAGTTTTAGCTAATATTTTGGTTAAATTATTCATTCCTGAAATTTTTTGTTTGGTTGGTTGTTTTTTAGTTTTTTTTAATTCTAACTCTGTCATGTTCCCTGGGATTCAACAAAACCAAAAACATTTTATTAGAGGATAACAAATACAGTCAAATATTTGCCCCAAATGAGAACAAACGAACCTTCAGGTACTCATAACAGTGGTTAACATTTGTTGGTGCAGATATATATTTCAATACATACATTCAATACATTTTAGTATACACTAAAATGTGTATATTATATATTTACATATATTTGTGTATTCTTCCCCCCAAAATTCACTCAGATTAAACCTACCAAGCAAACATGTAGTACTACTTTAGAAATTTTTAATGATACAAAAGATTCATTATCTTATAGAATTTAAATTGATAGTTACGATTGATAGTTACTTCTAAGATTATAAAGCAGATTAAAAAAATAATCATCCTAGGTCTTTCCATTATATTTAGAATGAAAAAAGTTTGCTTCAGAAATTAATTTCAGACTTTTAGAACTTAGGTCGATAAGCTGTTTTCTGGAATTAGGCTGGCACCACGGAAAAGAAATTTTAACACGTAACTTGCAAGAAGTTATCATATTAAACTATGTCACCGGTGGTAGCTCATTTGAGCTACTCTTGCTGTAGCGTATCAGGAAAACATTGCAGAGAAATCTCATATTTACAATTGACTATTGCCAGCAGTGATCGTCTGCCAGAGAGAAATTTAAGGGAAAAGAAGCTTTAATTTCACCACCAGAATTGCAGAGGGATCAGAGCAGGGTGGCAATGTGCACAATATAAATATGATAAGCAGTGAAAGAAAAATGAGCATGATATTTAGATTTAAGTAGAATTATGTGGGCCAGAGTAGCAGATGATTTAAAAGCATTTCTAGACATTTGTGCGTCATGAAGTATGTTGAGGTTTTATTTGAGGTAGAAAACATTACGAGTTGATCGTGAAATGGGGATTTGGACACTAAAGAGATGTCAGGAGACACAGGCCAGGGGTGATTATTTTAGGAAACACAAATTGAAAAATGATCTGAAACCTGGAGAAGTGTCAAGAGGAAGACAACAGCGGGACATGCGTAACATTAGTAAGAGCTCCTGACAGCATTGATGTGAGCAGCAAGCTGCCTACCGGCCTCCGGCCTCCTTGTCTTGGATGGAAAGAGGCTTCTTAAGTCTCCTTCTTACTCTGTGGAACAAATGCCATTTTCCGGGGCATTCCAGTTCCTCTTTGGAAGAAGCCCTGTCTATGGGGCAGTGGAGTCCACACATACTCCTGAAGGAATTGAGGCCTCTTCAGGATGGGCTTGTCCTGGAATCATAATTGACTCTCAAGGGCCTCTCCTTTCCTTGACGTCCCTCACGTTTTCTGAGTAACTAGTTGACCCAAAGAGACTCCTTGTGAAGCTATGGAAGGGCTTTCCGTGCCCCCCTTCATTCATGCCAGAACGAAACAAAGAATGTGAAGTATCATACTCCATCGTGTCCACTGCAGCATTATTTGGATCCAAAATTATAAATACATTTTATAGGTTTCTGCCAGGATCCTACAGAACCTCTCATAGCTACAGGGTTCTCTGCCTTAATTGCAAGGGGATTTTTCACGTTTCCTACTTCAGGGACAGAGTGGCCATAAGGCAGGGGCATATCCTTTTGTTGCCAAGTCTGTTGTGATTTCAGTAGATACTTAAGTATTGAAAAGGAGGGAAGAACTGTTTTCCAGTATTCCTGCCTCTGACTAAAACTTAGCCCATTCAGGAAGTCTGACTTGGAAAGTATAGCCCCATGCTCTGAGTTAAACCTGGAGACCTCTGGAGCAGCTGTCAGAAACCAGCAAAGCCACGGGTGAGGCCCTGGACCTTTGCTAACACTGGACCACTCTCAACCGGGGAAGGGCAGGCTTTGGGGTTTGGCAGGTAACTCTTCCTGCCCATCCAGAGTTCCGTCTGACTTTCCCCCAGTTACAAGATAGCCATTAGTAGATTTTGCATTCTTGGGCCTCAAGGGAAATCCTTACCTTAGTGCAAATCACATCTTCAATTTCCCCCTTGTTCTTGGGATGTGCAGCATTCCCTCCGTGCCTGGAATTCTTGAAATTCTTAGGACTCCATCTGAATCTCTGATTGGTGAGGAGTAGTTCCCTTGGGGTAATGCATCTGTCACTAAGAAATGGAGTCTGAGAAGGTGGACCCTGCATCCCCCAGGGGCTGCATTGGGAGTCCATCCATCCTACCAACAGGCATGGCATCCCAGGCCCTGGAGTCAATCCCACCGGAAAAAAAATAAAGGTTAAAAGTTTATCACCATGTGTCTAGATACCCCAGCAGACAGCAGTCTCCTGGTCAAGAATATTCCAAGTATTAAAAGCACCATAAGGATGTAGTATTGAAGCAGATTGCTGACAATCTATCAGAACCATAAGGAAAATATTCCTATTATTTGAGCCAGAATTTAATATGATTCTTTTACTTGCTTTATTTGAATCCTGCCTTGCATTTCTAACCACCATCTCTGGTGAAGGAGAAATATTTCATTTTTATCTCAATGTACCTGTATTCATCTTCAAACTGTCTTTGCCCCCTAAATGGTACCAAGCATTACTTTTACTTAAAGGTACTAAACAGAAAACCAGTCACCCTGGTTTGTATATTTGTTTCTGCCTCCATTTTTCTCAGCATCCTTGGGTAAGCTATTATTTTATCTGGTGAGTATTGGGATGAAAAATTTCTCTTCTAAGTTGAACACAGCAAATGCCTAAAACAGGTAAAATCACAACAGAAATTTTTTGAGATTCTCATAGGAAAAAGAAGAAAACTTTTTAAGAATTCGGGAAGAACTGGATGATCTGATATTCCTTCTAAAGTTGGAGGCGTTAATTACTAATCTGGTGATTTGGGGAAGGCACTATGAGTTGGATGAATCTGTAGTATTTTTAACACCACCTAAAAATGTTCCTGCTAAAGAATAACCTTGATGAGAACCAAATCTTTCCTAGAGTCTTGGGTAAGATGTTTTCTAAGCTGTGTTATTTCATTTGAAAGTCAGCCAAAACTGATTTTAAAAAAATATGTAGGAGAAGGCGGCTCAAAATTTGCATTTTTCAATGGGAGTCGTAAATTATTAAAATTAAAGAATTGAATAGAGAAATAAGGAGGGCGACAGACTCAAAATAAAGAGAAACATGAATATAAGAAGATAGAAATATGGATATGAATGAATTTTTATAGGAGAAAAGAAAAATGTGTAACTAGGAGATGAAATAAGAACAGTGTTTGCTAAAGCAAAATCTAGAAAGTAGTAGTTAGAGAAATCTCTTTTCACAGCGTAGTCACACCTCTTTGCCCTAAAGGTTAGGAGACCTGGGTTCTGCCCTTTCATCCCCTACTGAGTTGCTGTGTGACTTTGAATATGTTCCTTAGTCTCTGTGAGTCTCAAATCCCTACAGAAGGGAGAGTAATTGCCTGACCACGGGGACCATGTGGGCTCTCAGAGGCCCTTCTAGTTCTCATCATGTTTTGTAATCTGTCTGGTAACGCAGAACTTTCAAGAGTCACTTCCTCAAAGCCAGAAAGTTCACATAAATCAGAGCACACCCTGTGTGCCCATTAGGTAGTTGTCCCCAATGTCTGTTGCAGCAAAAGGCTGAAGATTTAAAGTAAAAATGGTCAAGGACTTCTTAGTTGAACTACCGAATGATGCCTTGTCACAGACCAGGCGTAAAATAAGTGGACTAACTGAGTTACAGTTCCTACAAGGAAGTGTGACATGAGTAAGGCTAGTTTGCTGCGAGAATCACTATATGTCTACGCTTTTGGCGTTCCACACAAAGCAGTCCTCTCATAAATCCCTTTATTGTCCATATTGTTGATATTTAGGCATATCTAGACAGAACAAAGTGAAGTGGTAAACTGGTCGATTTGGGATTTTTAGAGAGCCATTTTAGGTAATATAAGATAGAAAATGGATGTTTTATTACCTACAAGAGTGTGCTTTAACTAGGAGTTCTAAAGGGTTTATGTGATTTTTAAGGAGTGATGTTTGCTTAATTTTTTTTAAATGTGTAACTGTTTATAAAATGGAATAGTTCGAGCACCACAGAGTGTACATTTAATGGGCGTTTGCAGCAGTAAGCGGAGATTAGGTCCACTGTGATCCAGAGGCTGGGTCAGTTTGTCATTGAGCTGAACACTGCTAGCTGCCATTGTGTGTTTTGACCATTAGATAGTCTTAAATTGCTCTAGCTCTTAGTCACACGTTAATTGGTACCCATAATGAACCATTGATAAAGGACTAGAAGCATAACAACACTGATGTGGAAATAAAAACAGCATTGAAGTGAGAATTCTCGTCGTTACCCAGAAGGTCTCAGGTTCTGAAGGTTGCAGAATTCCTATCAGGCGCATCCAGCTATTATAGCACTAGAAAGAAAAACAGTCATGATGTTATATCTAGTTTTGTTTTATAGACTATGCATCCATTTTAAAATAATTTGACCCACTTTTTGTTGCCAAAAGCCTACTAGCTGATAATTTGAACTAAAGATATACCCTTTAGTAATAAGCCAGATTTAGTCAAAATAAGGCAGTTTCTATAAAATTTGCCATAGTAAAGACAGTAGCCTTATTCAATCAATTCAAAAGCACCTAAAACTATAATAATAGCTCGCATTTACATGATTTTAGTTACCAGATTGCCTTCACGTTTTTCACTTGATCCTAACTTAACCCTTTCTAATTCCTCTGCTCCAAAGTCCATCATTGTCCATGTGCCCTTTCTCCCTACCCGGAGCTCTGGGGTGGGTACAACCCCATCCTCCTTGCTCGAGTCACTACCTTGCGTCAAGGACACCTTCTACCTTCTCTGCTTCTCCCAGAAAAGAGAGCCCAGCTAGAGAAAGATGCAGAATCATGTCGACGTGAAGTTGGGTCTTCCTGATGCTATTCAGCAGTTCCAATATCCTTTCTTCTATTCCGTAGAACTTTTGTACAGTGCTGATTCCAAATCTTTACCTCTTTAAGCCCCCAGATTCTCCCTGCCAGCCCTGAATTTCAGCAGAAGACTAATAATGGCCATTTATCAACTAAATACCTTCTCTAAGTTAGTACTAAGTACTATATATGAATCACTTATGATCCAGAACAACTCTACAAGGTAATATCATCCCCATTTTACAGATAAGGAAGTTGAGGCTAAAGGGACACAAACACTGTGTGATAACCTGGGGTTTGAACCCAGGTCTGTCATGTTCCAAAGCCTACAGCACTCTAGGTCTCTTTCAAGCTTAGGATCCTTCAGAGAATCTTAAAACATTGGATCAACCTCTCACTGTTCTTACATTTTTTTCCTGTTTCTTTTCTGTCCTCTCATCTAAGACCCAACTCCAACAATTGTCACCTTCTCAAAGCTTCTTCTCTGAGCATCTTGCTGCCCACCTTCTGACAGGATCAGCTCTCATTTTCTTAAGATATGAGTAAAACGAGTTAAAAAAAAGATACAAGTCTTTTCCCTTGGCCCAGCTAATCCTTCTGGTTGCTGTCCGAATTTCCTCCTTCCTTTCTGGGTCAAAAGTCTCTGGCGTGTGGCCCACACCTGCTTCCTCTACTTCCTCTGCCCATTTCCTCACAGACCCCCTTCACTCTGGCTTCTGCAGTGGCCTTCTTGTTAGAACGGCCCTCTCAAAGTTCCTCATCAAATTCAGTAGCCTTGCCTCAGCCCTCCCTTTTCTCCAGCACACGGCAGGGTTGACAAACCATCCTTTCCTCAGATTCTAACTGCACTTATTTCAATGACTACATGTAAGTCAGCCAATCAGTGTGGCTGCCCCAGAGAAGAGACAGATTCAGGTCTGGCCCACTTAACTCCCAAGAGGGGCACGGGATTCGTCCAAGAACAAGAGCTCTGAATGGTTCTATTGGAAGTTCACCTTCTACCTTTATGCTCCCGCCTCTGTTTATGTATTTCCTTCACCAAGTCCCTAGGACACTTTTGTCTCCGTCCTCATTCTTTGCTTTTTTGACTCATTTATTTGATGGGTTCATCCACCTTTCGTGAGCTCATCTCCTGTGATCGTAATGTCCACATTCCTGTCTCTAGCCTTAACCTTTACATGGCCTTGCAGCCCCGTATTTCCAACTATAAATGCCTGTGTCGTGTAAAATCCTGCTTTTCACCTTCAAACTCCCTCCCCTTCCCACCTGCACAATTTCTGTGGTAAAGCCATTCATCGGAATACCAAGTTAGAAATCTTAGGCTTATCTTTTATGTTTCTCTCCCTACCCATATTTATTCATCCCACCAGTATTTGTTGAGGACAGCTTCTGTGCCAGGCTTTTTGTTAGGAGCTGGCCAAACAGACATAGAGGCTGCCTTCGTGTTTCAGAGTTCTGACAGTTCTTCCCTTAAAATGTCCATCGGTTATTCCTTTTCTTATGGCCGTTCCTCTCATTAGACACTTAGCAGGCCCTGGCTGGGGTTAGTGCAGCAGCCTCTCATCTGAGTGCCTGACCTGTGGTCTTTTCTCCTCACTTCATCTGGACACATAGGAAGCTCTATAAATACCTGTACATCAGGTGATTTTTCTTTAATTTTTTAGTTGTAAAATATGCATTACATAAAATTTACCATCTTAACTATTTTTAAGTGTATAGTTTAGAGTGTTAAGTGGATTCATATTGATGTGCAGCCAATCTCTAGAACTTTTTCATCCTGCAAAACTAAAACTCTCTACCCATTAAATAACAACTCCTCATTCCCTCTACCCCCAGCCTGTGGCAACCACCCTTTTGCTTTCTGTCTCTATGAATTTGACTGCTCTAGGTACCTCATATGAATGGAACCATGCAATATTTGTCCTTTAGACACTGGCTTATTTCACTTAGCATAAGTCCTCAAAGTTTATCCGTGCTGTAGCACATGTCAGAACTTAGTCCTTTTTAAGGTTGAGTAATATTCCATATATGTATAGACCACATTTTGTTTATCCATTCATTCAGTGATGGACGCTTGAGTTGTTTCCACCTTTTGGCTATTGTGAATAATGCTGCTGTGAACATGGGCGTACGGATATCTCTTTGAAACTCTGCTCTCGTGAAACTCTGCTCTCAGTTCTTTTGGGTGTCTACCCAGGAGTAGTATTGGTGAATCATATGGTAATTCTATTTTTAATTTTGGGGGGAACCACTGTACTATTTTCTGCAGCAGCTGCACCATTTTACATTCCCACCAGCAGTACACAAGGTTTCCAGTTTCTCCACATCCTTGCCAATTTTTTTTTTTTTTTTTTTTGATTGTAGCCATCCTAATGGGTGTGAGGTGGCATCTCGTTGTGGTTTTCATTTTCATTTCCCTAATGATTAGTGACGTTGAGCACCTTTTCATGAGCTTATTGGCCACTTGTATATCTTCTTTGCAGAAATGTCTATTCAAGTCCTTTGCCCGTGTTTTAATTGGTTTTTTTGTTGTTATTGAGTTGTAGAAGTTCCTTATATGTTCTGGATACTAACCCCTTATCAGATGTGTAGTCAGCAAATATTTTCTCTCATTCTTTGAGTTTCAGGTGATTATATCTTAAAGAGAAGTTTTAATCTTATTTAATGTTTTCGAACTTCAGAATGTCCTTCAGTAAAAATGACTTTTCTCTAAAAATTATTTCAGGAATAAAACATCCCTTAAATTTTTTTTACGTCAGATTTTTCTCAGTGCATAAATTACATGGGAAGGTAAATTTTAGATAAATTTTCTAAAATTCAGAATAAAGTAGAAGATAGCCAATTATTTGGCATATTCCAGCTGAGGATTAGAAATGTGCTTTTGACCTGGCCTATGAATATAGCCTTTAAGCTTATTAAGTTTGATCAAATGTTAGGGAATAAAGTCTATAAAGTACTTAAGAATGAGGACTTATTTTCCAAGCTTGAAAATGTTCTGGATATAGAAAAAAATCCTATGGAGGAAGTTGAATAGTAGGTTCTGCTGTCCCCAAGTTATTACATATGTTCCTGAGCATTAACAGATTGTGAGGGGCTAGAGTTCAAAAAACTTAGTATAACAAGAGCCTATTGATCCAGTAATTTTTTTTTTTCAATATCCTGTCAGTTTTCAAAAAGGATTTGCAGGGCATTATGATGAGTCACATATGTAATGGTGTTCGTGACGCTGGGGAATGTTAAAGCTGCATAATTAGAGAAGATAACCACGCACGTAGATTGAGGACAGTTTTAGTCCAGGTTTCCCGATAGTCTTAACAAAATGAGAAACGATAGATTACGTAGTTGTCATTGCATGATGTAAGGAAGCACACCAGTTTATCATCAGAGACCAAATTTTTCCTAGCACTAAACTTGAAGAGGAATGTAGCACCTAGATCTTTATAAACATGACAATGATACACGTAATGGACAGCATTTTACAAAAGATATGTAAACATTCTTCATGTGAGTCTTGGTTCCTCCTATCTCCCCTTGATAAAAAGCCAAGGGTATGATATGAATTCTGATTCTACGAAGGCATTTCTATGATAGCTGAAGTAATATGGTTTAATTTCGGACCTCATAGGTGAGAGTCATCTATGTCCCAGCCTGGCCTCAGCCTAGTCTCTGGCTATTAATGTTTTCAAAGCCTTGTGTCATCATAACTCTGTGAAAGTTGGGATCCTTGAAGGATCAAATATCAAACTTCAGTGGGAATATCATGCCCCTTAGTTTATTTTGTATCTAAATAACTTGATGTCGCTTTTAGAAAAGGAAGAAATGAATTCCTGCCCTGGTGTAAAAGACAACTATTTGCTAATAATGTAATGTGTTTTTAACTAGAACCTAAGAATTCTGTCTTGAAGTTACTATTCCAGGGTCTGTTTTTTAGAAAACAAAAAAGCAATTTAGGGAGAAAATTAACATTCAAGAACTAATAAATGGTAAATATTGGACCCATAAGAAGTAGTCTTCCCAAACCAAATTTACTGAGAAACAGTAAATTTAGCAGGATCATTGTCCATTCTAAGTTAAAATCTTTATCAGCTATGTCAGTGAATAGATGTATAAAAGATTGAAAGTTAGAAGTTGGGACAGACATATAAGGGACTCGCATGTACCTTAGCAGGAGTCTATGCTGAGCCTCGGGTTGGTTTTATCAGAGAACCAAAGCAAGATTGAAAGACCAGTTTCTTATACGTGCAGTAGCTTAGAAATCATGGCTCTGCTTTTTAACTGAGATCTGTGGAACCACCTCGTTCTTCTTCATATCAAGAGTATTCCTTGCTTAACAGACCGATTTCTTCTTAAAAAGGGCTACAACTATCTGCACAAGATAATTGGTTTTCGCAAATCTAAGTCTCTCGTAAATAATGTCACAGTCCAAAAGGAAGGCTAATGGGTCACACTTTTTGCATTTTCTTACCGTGATGCCATAACCCAGGAAAGACTTTTGGTTATTGTCAGGCATTTTCAAGAGAACCGGAAGGGGTATAGAATGGTCGGTGGCAAGGGCAGAGCAGAGAGGTCAGTTCTGCCTGGGCAGTGACCCTGGGGAGAGATGAGCAGTGACGAGAACGAGAAATGGTTGGATTGAGGATATGTTTTGAAGGTGGTGCCAGCTGGATTTGCTGACCCTGGATGTGAGAGAAAGGGAGGCATCAAGGATGACTCAGAGGGTTTTGTCTCGAACAACTGGAAGAATGGTGTTGCATCAACTGAGATTTGGATTCTTATGTACAATTGCTCTTATTTTTAAATTTTGCTAATAATGTTCCTTAGGTATTTGAGTGTGAAAGCAAATCCCATGTACAGCCCCTGAACCAAAGAGCTTAGAGCGCTGCCATCAAATTTTAAGAGTCAGATCCACAAACTGACTTTGACTTAATATATAAAAAATTTAAGATGACGTCAAAATCAGCATATTTTTTGAAGCAGTTTATTGTTAGGAAGAGAATGTGTAAAAAGTAGAAATAGCAAAATTTGTTAATATACAGTTTTACTTTTAGCAGAATTGGCCATTCTAGATTAAAATCTTTATCAGCTGTGTCATAGTGAATACACGTATACAAGATTGAAACCTAGAAGTTAGGACAGATATCTAAGGGACCTGCATGTTTACCTTAGCAAGAGGAGGATATGCTGGGCATGTTCAATGTATTGTTGATAGGCTTTTTTAATAAAACTATTATATTTAAGAAAAATTGGGAAAGCCAGACTATTTTGTTCTGAATAAGGTGACTTGAGAGTTCATGAAAAACTATTTCAATCATTAAAGAAAAAAAACTCAGATACTCATCAAATTACTGATTGGAAAAATAAGTTGTAATTAAATTCTTACGTGCAGGTGATGCCTAGCATTCAGAAATTCCACATTTACTGTTTCAGCTGTTCAGGAGTGACCTTCACAGGGCTTGTGTCCAGGAGGGAGTCACTCAGTAGCTGTGTGAGCTTAGCCAGCTGCCCAGGTCTCTGTATCTCTTCACGCATACGTAATCAAGTACGAAGTTCAACTCTTTACAAGTTAAAACTTTGGTTTATTTGTAGAAATATGGCTCTAACAGAAAGTCAAGAGCTGATGCCTAATGGAAAGAAGTTACTCTTCACTTACTTTTTACTACATATTATGGGAGAAAGTATATGTGATAATGGTATTTGGAGATTTGTGAGGATCTGAAGACTTAATGGCTGTCAGCAGTCTTTTGAATAAATGAAAGGCTTCTTGGGCTTGCATGCTCCTTTCGTGTGTGGGCGTTTTCCATGTGACCAGCCACAGCAGCAAGGCATCCACTTTGAGTTGTTTCAGCTGCTCTCCCCAGACGGACCAGCTTGAACCCCCATCCCCCCAACCCATGAACAATGGCACGTCTTACCAGTTGGCTGAATAAAGGGGTCGTGTGTTGCTCTGGAACTGAGCCTGGGATTGAACACATGAATTCACTAACATGAGTCAGGGTCAAGCCCAGATTTTCCCAGGGCAAAATCTAGACATATCAGTGGCCTAGCTGCACAAAGCTGGTGGTGACAGCTAACTAGATGGGTTCCTGTTCTCTTCTACTTCTTGTTATGAGGTCCAGGGCTCCCAGAGGTCCCAAACAGTCCCCTGGTTTCAGGTTTGAATGTGATTTTGACTCACTTGCCAGCTGTGCAGGAGCATTGACATGGGGGGAGGCAGTAGATGGAAAAGTCCACCTTCCCTGTTTGGTCTTACAGGAAAGATCAAGTGAAAAAGTAAAGGGTTAAGGCTTCGCTGGTGTTATGCTTCCAAAATATATTTGCATAAGGCTTATGCTGTATTTGTCTATTCTCTAGTTTAGCGTATTGGAAAAAGTGGTGGAGATAATACTACTGTTTTATTTGGCTCTGTGGTGGTGTGTTGTGACTATGTCAGAATAAACTGTTTGTACTTGAGTTTTGTAAATTTATCATTGAAGGGCTAGCAGATTTTATTATAAGGCAGCATAATGGTATTTTTATGGCTTCATTAATTATGATGCCTAGATGTAATTAGGTTCTAGCTAAGAATAGATAAAAGGCAAAATAATTCTGGGAAAAAAGAGTTGAGATTCTGAGAAACTGGAAGAATGTAACGGAGGACATTTCTTGATTCTCAGGCACAGCACGTGGGACTGAGCATCAACCATCATCAGCCACGGCTCCCAGGAGGGGGTACCGCAGCGGGTTGTTTAGGAATACGTTCTTACCCTCTTGATTTCATTTCCATCTCATGAAACTGTATAGACAGAGATAATCTAAATATCCTCCGTGATTCAGAAATAACAGTTTTGATGATTGGAAGTCGATCCATTCATTTTTAATAAATCTGCTCTAAAAAATTAAGTCTATTAAAGTTTACAGAAAAATTGAGCAGAAAGTACAGAGTTCCCATACACCTCCACACACACAATTTCCCCTGTTATTAACCTCTTGCATTAGTGGGTACGTTTGGTACAGTTGATAAACCAATATTGATACATTAGTGTTAACTGAAGTGCATAGTGTACATTAGGGTTCACTTTGACAAATGCATCATGTCATGTAGCCCCCATTCCAGTATCATGCAGAATAGTTTCACTCCCCTAAATTCCCCCTGTGCTCCACCTGTTCATCCCTCCCCCATTCACCCTGAACTCTTGGCAACCACTGATCTTTTTACCATCTCTATACTTTTGTCAATCCACTCATTTTTAAGTAACTGTCCAACTGTTCCTAAGGAAGCGTTATTCATTCCTTTATTCGTAAAGTGAGCCCTCGATAAATACTGTGTGCCGGGCAGTGTTCTACACATTGGCAATATAGCAGAGGAGCAAAAATAAAAAGTCTCGATCTTCATGAAGCTTACAATACAGTACATTAAGCCTCCAGGCTCGGCTGGGTCCTAAGTAGGGGTGAAATGGACCCCATGAGAGCACAGGATGAGAGGAGGTAGCTAGAAAAAGTAATTTGAGAATGGGGCCTCCTACCCGTTAGCCTCATGGTCTCAAGTCAGACCCCATCCTCCCCGTTTCTTCTTCCTGCAATCTAGTCCCAGGAGCTCGGTCTCCTCCAGCTGCCACCTGTGTTTTCTCTCCTAAGACCAGCTAGATAGAGCAAAAGGCCCTTTCCCAACTTTTCCTCTCTCCCACTCTCTCTGATATAAGTGCAGACATCTCTTTTAGACTTCCATTGGGCTTTTACTACTAGTTATGTATAGCCCTGCCTGGTGCTGATAAAATAGAATAGAAAGTTTACAAAATTATAAGAAATAGATGCGCATAATCATCATCTGAATACTAACTGGACAAGGTCTTCTCCTTTGGAAATAGATGACCCCAAATTCTCTAAATCCCTTCTTCCTGGACAAGCAGACATCAGTTCCCCTGTCTTTCCATAAGAAGTCCCATTCTTATCCCTACTGCCTTCTCCCCAGCCCTACTCCTCTAGAAACATAAGAGATTTCAGTGAGTGAGGATGGGCCATAAAGAAGGTGGAAGACTGAAAGAGATCCATTTTTCTCCTCTCCAACTCTGCCTCTCTGTCTCCTTTTTTTTTTCACACAATAAACATGCTTAAAGAGCAACTAAATGGCCTCCTTGGAACCCTCTGGGTGCACTGTTAGAGCAGAGCCGGTGGTCTGCTCCTACAGGCTGCTGAGACCTGTGTGCATCTCTTCCCGCTACACATTGGGACATCACGCTGGTAGCTTGACATTGGCGGTGATGGGAGTATTTACGCTATGGGAGTCAGTCAATGCTACAAACCAGAGTTTTACTGTTTTTTTCCAGAGAGCTACTTTATCAGCATACCCCGGAGCAGACCCTTCTTAATCAAATTCTCATATTGATTCTACCATAGGAATTAAGTCCATGAACATTATATTAATTCATATGCTCTAATTCTACTCTCCATGGTTTGGGGGTAGGGAATGGTACCCAAAGTCAACAGACTTCATCCAGTAAGTTTTGAAAACCAGGGCTTGCATCAAGCTGCACAGAACTGGCTCATTCTTTCGTTTCTCTTGAAAGAAGGACTGAGACAATTTACAGGTTTCATCCACGTTGTCTTCATTGAAATCTCACAGCAATATGACGGTAAACCTTGCTATTGCAGGTGTGGGGACATGATCACGATTAGCGTTTCTTTCCCCTGGGGGGAACAGTTTGCTTGTCCTTGTGTCATTAACAAGGTGCGCCCTTGCTGACCGGCCTTTGTGCTCCGTGCAGGACTGCGCACGCCAGAGCAAAGGCTGACGCCGCTGACCAGGCTGCACTGGCTGCCCGCCAGGAGTCCGACATCGCGAGAGCTGTGGCCAGGGAGCTGTCACCCGACTTCTACCAACCAGGTAAGACTGTTGTCCTGTGATGGGAGAGGGAGGGGCATTGTCTCTGCTTTCCTTTTCTTTCCTTTTCCTTTTAACGTAAAGGTCTGTGCCCCATGAATCCTAGCAATACTAAGTGGAAACATGGAGTAACAGGTATCTGAAGTCTGAGTGTAGCACTGGCCATTTGGCTAATTCCCCAGTGCATCTCCCTCCTCCCTCCCCACTTCCAACAACACACTTTGAGCTCATAGCAGTAAAGGAGACGGGAGTCTAGAAGTATCTGATTCTAATAAACCATGTTAGTGTGTTAGTGACCATTGCAGATGCCGTAACCCCAAATCAGAGACACGTGTAGCAATAACATCAACAGTAAGAGAAGAGCCTATAAGTACTGTGGCTATTTTTTTAAATATACCTGAACTAAAGCTCAAAGGAAGTGGTTAGGAGGTAAAGAAGTATACCACTTAGGGCCGGCCCCATGGCTTAGTGGTTAAGTGCGCGCTCTCCGCTGCTGGCGGCCCGGGTTTGGATCCCGGGCGCGCACCAAGGCACCGCTTCTCCGGCCATGCTGAGGCCGTGTCCCACATACAGCAACTGGAAGGATGTGCAGCTATGACGTACAACTATCTACTGGGGCTTTGGGGGAAAAATAAATAAATAAATAAAATTTTTAAAAAAAGAAGTATACCACTTAAAGACAGATTACTCTGCACAGATTAAGAGGGAAATGCATGTCATGATGGAAGAAATGAAAGTGACAACCTCAAAAATAAAACCAGTCCTGATTATATGTCTCTCAAATGTTATAAACTAGCAGTCAACAAATATTTGCAGTAGGTTTAAATATGTAACTCACTTCCTAGTGGTTTACTAGTAGACTGTTTCTGTCCCTTTCTGTAACATACTGGTGATAATAAAATGGCAATAGCCACCTTATTATATATGTTTCTCCATTGTTTTATAAACAACATCTTCCTAGTGATTGTTTGAGGGATCAACAGATTTCTAGGTCAAGAGACCAAAATAAATGTTCTAAATTTCTATCAAAATTTTTATTTTCTTGGCAAAGAATTTTTCCACATTGGTTTCTGTTAAATCACGCTGGATAACTAGCACCCTGCACAACGAAGGTGACATAATATTGAAATCCACAGGGCATTGGTTTGACTAAATGAACAAGGAAAGTCAAAGTGAACAGAATAGCAAAATCTATATAAAAGCTAGAAATTTGGCTATAATAAAGGATAGAGGAATCAGAAGGAAATCACCTGGTGATTTTATTTTTCTTTACTGCCAAGAATGAAGACAGTAAAAGGCCAGGTAAAGAAGACTTTATTTTTTTTTGAGAGAGACTGGGGAGGGGCCCAGTCCGGTCACTCATAGAGTGACTTCTGTAATAGTTCAACTCCAAGGGAGGCAACCCGTGATAATGGGTGTTTTCTTTCTTGTGCATCCTCTTTAAACCTCTAGGTGAGATTTAAATCACTTCTACATATGTATATTTTGTTAGGAAAGGGAAATTTTCCATTTTTTTCAGTGACATCCTATAGGAATAAACTATTTGCTGGTGTGAAATGAACCCACACTTCCCTGGTACCTAAGTACATTGGTGACTACCTGTTCCAGGGTGTGAGAGCCGCAGAAAGGGTTCAGCCACCCCAGGGGGATAGTCCTGTTCTACCCCAGCCGTGCTGCCGTTGGAAGCAGCTACAGCAATCAGGAGACAGTGCTGCTTCTCAAGCATCGCTGGGCTCGAGCTACTTTGAAAGCAAACAAACTTACCATTGTTGTCTGCAGATGGTAATTTCTTGGTTCTGTTGTTAATTCTGTTGGGGAATGGGGTCCCTAGAGCTTTCTGTTAGGTGTTACCAAGAGGTAAATGATATGGAAGGTCATCTCAGTTTCCCAGACTAAATGGTTTTAAAAGCCTTTTGTGGTGTAAAAGCATTTGAGAGAAAAAACATATTGTGGGAAAATGTAATTCCACCCTTTCTTAGCTAGAATAGCTTCACATAAGCAAGTTGTCCATCAGTAATGAATACATCACAGTAGCACGAGATGACAACGGGTCTGTTTGAGACGAGCTAAGGGACAAGGCTGCAGTCCCCTCTGACCCACAGCCAACGCTTCCCTCGGCAGCTGTATAGAAAGCCTTTTCTGTACTGAGTAGTATTGATCTTCTCAAGGGAGCATAACTCATGCTTTCCACTCTGCATTTACAGGGTGATCAAATCAGATAGACATTTCTAAAAGGGCTTTCAAGTACTTTTTCTAAGTCAGGCTACTCATTTAATTTACATATCTCAGATATAAATGTGTCCATTGTTTGGAATGTGTGTGTCGTGCATGGAAGTCGTTAACCCTGGGAAAAATGATGTCTGTCACAGCTTACATTTTGAACGCTTTTATGGTAAGTTACATATTTTCAGAAGCTGGCAATATTTTCAGATATTTACCACCTTAGTTAAATCATATGCTTCTAGTTCAAAACAGCTTAGTTAAAAACTAAAGGAAAAACATAGCCATGTGGGGTGGCTTTGAGTAAAGGGTTAAGGAACCCTTTATTTATCAGCTTAAGTTCTGATAAGTAAGAAAAAGCATACAAGTGAATGTAGTATGGAACGTGTATGTCAATAGTTGCATACATCTACAGAAACCTAAATTGCCACGAGTATGAGTGACACGGTACGTCATCCCCCAAGAACTTAGGAATGAGATTGTCCTCTGAGAGTTAAACTTTAAAATGAGCCCATGATACTGCGTAGAGATATATAAAATGACCATGAATGATATCATTGCTTTAGGTAGTGCAAGATTTCCTTGTAACCTGATTATGTTAAAACATCTAAAGAGGGGCCAGCCTGATGGCGTAGCAGCTAAGTTCTCACCCTCCACTTCGGCAGCCCGCAGTTCACAGGTTCGGATCCTGGGCGCGCACCAAGGCACCGCTTATCAAGCCATGCTGTGGCGGCGTCCCATATAAGGTGGAGGAAGATGGGCATGAATGTTAGCCCAGGGCCAATCTTCCTCAGCAAAAAGAGGAGGATTGGCGACGGATGTTAGCTCAGGGCTAATCTTCCTCACAGGAAAAAAAAAAAAAACATCTAAAGAAAGAATTGGTCACCCAAAGAAGTATAGAGAAAAAAAGAGTCGCAGAGGCAAAAATTGGCAGTGCCCATCTAAAGACTTTCCAGAGGAGGAGAAGCTTTGGCCAAAACCTTGGAGTGTTGCAGTAGCATTGGCAAGGACGTTTCTATTATGGGGAAGGATGCAGGGGACTGTAGCCAACCGTGTATGGCTTTATTGGCAAGATCGTCTGAATGAGGAAATGGATGCATCAGCCTAGCTTAGCCTGATGCCATTAGATATTTGATTCATCTCATGCTTCTTGTCCTGATTCCACATCCACCAGTAACCTTCTAATTTTGATTGAGCTTGTTGTAGAGGTCTACCAACAGGGAGAGCATGCACCTGTGGTATCAGTGCAAGTCCCCTGGTCTATGTGGCATTTATATTTTTCACTGTAAACTGATGAGTTGGCCTTTGGTATCATACGTCAGTCTCATGAGCTTTGGTGATATCAGACTGCCCCTAGGGATAGCTCTACTTGAAAGTGCCAATGAAATCGGATTTCTAAGTGAGCAAGGCTGAGAGGAGACTCTGGATGTCACTAAGGAAGTAGGGGAGAGTGGGACAGGGGGAAGGGTGACTGGAAAACTGTATGGATAGCTCTTTGTCCCACTCACTGTTTCAATTTCCTTTCAGTCAAGATACTTGTTTTGTTTTTCATTTCAAGTGATATTAAGTAGGGTATGAAATTTGTATGTTTATCAATTGTGGGAGTGACTTGGGCATGCATTTAACAAGACAGAAACACTGCCCCAGAGTGTGGTAAAGGTATTACTTTGAGCCCTCTTGGGAGACAGCCAGCCCACTTCCCTAGGCAGCATCCTCAAAAAGCTTTGTCTTCCTATGTTTAAGCATGTGTATTAGTCAGCTTGGCTGCTATAACAAAATACCATAAGCTGGGCAGCTTAAACAACAGACATTTATTTCTCACAGTCCTGGAGGCTGGAGTCTGAGACCAGGTGTCAGCAGAGTCGGGTTCTGCTAAGAGCTGTCTTCCTGGCTTGCAGACAGCCATCTTCTCTGTGTCCTCACGTGGACTTTCCTGGGTGCCTGCGCTTGGAGAGAGAGAACTCTGGTGTCTCTTCCTTTTTTATAAAGGCACTAATCCCATCATGAGGGTCTCAGCCTCATGATCTCATCTAAATCTAATTACCTCCCAAAGGCCCCACCTCCAGATACCATCACACTGGGGGTTAGGGGTTCAACGTAAGGAACTTGGCGGGAGACACATTCAATCCATAATAGCGTTCACATGCATGAGTACACACACTGTAGGTTGATTATTTAAGGTAAAAAGTGAAGTCTTTGGTGTAGGTTGTTATGGACCAGTGTTAATGAAGCTCACATTTCTGGTATAAATTAGAAGTCTTTAGAAATGAAAGCATATTTTACTATATAATTATCTATGCTTATCATTAATATGTAATATTGGGGGTGAAGAAAAGGGAAGCACCCTGGAATAGATGACTTTGAACTCATTTTCCAAACCCAAAATTCTGAATAAATTTTTTCATAGGAAAATGAAACAGAATAATCCACCAGTTGACATGAAATTGGTAATTCATGAGTTTGCTGTTTATTCTTACTACTTATTCATTCTGGTGTGTCCAGTTCCACAAATGTGTGTTGAGAGCCAGCCATGTGCAAGGCGCCAGAATGGATGACCCAGGGCCTGCAGACAAGAGTGTTGTGGTTGTGTTCACAGAAGTTGCAGTATTGTTACAGATGGGACTATGAGGTCCTATAGGAAAGGAGCGTTCTTTCTATATAGAATATAAAAGTGATCCTGCTACTGGTTATATAATCTTTTTAGACTCTTTCAATCTGGTCCTCTTTTACTAATTGGCAGTCTCCATAGAAAACATCTAATTTCTATTTAATGGCTTGATGTTGCTACAAAACACTTGCTATCAGCACTGCCTTTGTAGACATTTGTTTTGGGGAATCTTCATGGTGTTCCTTCTGCCTGTAGCCAGCCCACCGAGGCTCACCTACGAAGAACTCGTTGGATACCCTGCTGTTACCATCTGTCGTATCTGTTCAGAGCTTCCATGCCAACTGTAACAAGTACCCTTTCGGTGCTGGTGGATGACATGCGCTGAATGTTGTTTCATATTGTGTGGCATGTCACTGAGCAGGTGACCTGTCATCCCACTTCTTCCCAGTATGAATCCCCAGGGGAAAAAAAATCCCTCCGGATTCATAGATACTGTCTATAAAAACAGATGAAAATGCTGACTACAACAACTATCAACACTTGTAATTTTCCTGCCTGGCAGTATTCTGACTAGTCTTTTTAATGAACTGCTGCGTATCATCAACTTTATGCTGCTGGCATTGCGACGCTGACACAGTACTACACAGAACAAGTAGCAGGCACAGCGTGTGCCTTCCAAGAAAATAGTCCAGGAAAAACTTCTGTCCTCTGCATTATATTAAATGTCTTGTTTAAAAAGTATTTAATCTTACTCTGGAAATTTTAACTGTGTCTCCTCATTTAGCTGGCCAGTCTTCATATGGCTACGCCATGTTGGATCCATTTCCAACTGGATGTAGTCATGTAAGCTGGAGTTAGGTCCACCTCTCGTCAACATGTTTTTGTGCATGGTTTTAAATGCCTATATCTGAGTACATTAGAATCACCTGGAGCATTTGTTAACATCCAGACTTCTAGGCTTCGATTTAATTGCACCCCAGGTGCCTCTGATAGGCAGCAGATATGGAGCCACTGCATTGGAGTACATTTATTCCCTTATTCAGCCATTTTTTAGTGCATAATAAAGCCAGGAATTTTTTTTAAATCTGAAAGTTGGTGCTACAGTATACTTCCACCATTCTAGTAAATTCTTTGAGCTCGACAGATTTTGAATATCGTCAGAAGTGCTGTAGATAAATCTATATGAATATGCCTGAAAACCACATCTTAAGAGAGAGGCACAAGTCATTGTGTAAGAAATGCCTTTCCTAATACATTTAGGGCAGGAAAACTGTGTTCAGGGAAGCAATACGTGAGATTTCTAAAGATCTAAAGGAGCGATTAGATCCTGGTATTTGAGAGTTAGTAAACATAATAAATACATTCAGTGGAATCTAAAAGATAGCTTCATTAGTGTATTAATACAAATTTCTCCAATGGCCAAATCACTCTCAACTTGACCTAATAATATGATAGCATAAATTAAGAGTTCTGTTTACAAAAAGCATTTGAAAATATGCTTCGTATTCAAGTATTGTAGGTTTTTGTTCCTTTTCCGGATAATTAAAGCATATCACTTTAAAAAATAATTATTATTAATTTTTCTTGGACCTATTATTACTGAATTGCCTGAGTTCCCCCCCCCCCAAATAAATGGTCTCTTGTAGCTGTTAGTGTTTCATCCATCTCCTCCTTTGCTGGTAGCTGTCACTTTTGTTGGGATCTGTCAGAGCAGCCCCCATTTCTGCTTCTCATCTGCTCTCTGCAGTAACTGTAGGTGGGACCGAAGGGCACCAGATAAATCCTAAATTTGTACGCTGCACTCTTACGGTCTCACCTTTTCAAGATGAAGCACGTGGGCTCTGTGACAGCTTTATTTCTCATGGTTCAGTGACTCTGCATCTTTCCCTTGCAACTTTAAGAATGTATAACTAATCATGTCTGCCAGAGTCTATTTTTCCCCCCCACTCTCTTCTGTATATTTAAGTTAAACATCAGTTCTTACGGTGCCTTAATCTTAAGATAGAAAGATTTGCAAAAATAACTTTTGCACTTACCCCTTAGATTGAAGACATTAAAATTATTTTGTAATTTGTGTTTCAGAGTTATGTGGCTTAAATTAAAAGTCCATTGGCTCCAAGAGTCTTGGCTATTAATGATCTTTGCAGAGTACATTCATTACCATACCTAGATGGGTATTTCAGGAATGCCATGAAATTGGATAACAGTGAAGCACGAATAAAACTAACTGTGATGAAATTTTGGGTAGAGGGGTAAGAGAAAAGTATGTAAGTAACACTGCATCGAACTCTATCAGGTAATATCCTTTATCACAGAAGAGGAGGAGGGGTTTTGAAAAAAATTAATTTGCAATAAAAATGCAAAGAAAAAAATAGAGGGTCTTCTCTGTGAAAGACCAGTATAAATGACCTTAGTGTGTCTTAAAAAGTAGGGGCAAGGCTGTGGATGAAGAACATCACTTTCTGGTGCTGTTGCTGATTCGTCCTCTTGGTTGTATGCCCCAGTCACAGCACCAAGAATGATTTCTGAAACAGAAAGACATCGTCTTTTGAATAGTTGCCGTTCCCCCTTTTTCTTCACTCAAGTGAGATGCCTTTCTCTGTGCCAAGAATTCATACTGCCATTTTTGATGGAGGATTTAAAAGAAAATTGCCAATTTTTAAAAAGGAGGTACTCACCAAGTTTAGAAAGGAAATCTCAATTGTTGACATGCAATCTTGACCTCTTTGGGAAATTTGAACCCCTTGGGGTGGATTTATCCCCTAGAAAGTGGGATAATACTATTATGTTTTTGGACCTGAATACAACCTATAATTGTGGTCCTTGGGAATTCTCATTTCTGGGCTTAAAATATTACATTATATGTTGCATTATGTTTTATCCTGAGACACAGGAGCTATGTGACTTTTGGTTTTTCAGCTGCTACAGCTGTTTCCACATCAGTAAAATCGGGATGACACCTGCTTCCTAAGATTTTGGTGAGGCTTCAAATTTTGGAAAATACCTTGCATAGTAAATAGCAGTCTCATAACCATAAATTATTACTCAGACCACCTTTAACAATTAAGGATGATGGTTCTTCAGCCGCTCTGGGGTGAGGGGTGGGAGGGAGGGCAGGAGGGAAAGTGAACAGATGTGGTACTGTGGAGTTGACAAGAGCTGTTTAACTCCCATCAGCAAGTGGGTGGGGAAGTTTCTCCCTTGCGTACTCAAGAGAGATGACGTTGTCAGCTCCTGCCCGTGTGCAGAGAAGAGGGCCAGCTGCACCACGTGCTCTTGACTTGACCTCAGGAGGTGAAAAGCGGCTGATGGGTGGGGGTGGCCGAAGGATGTACACGACCTGGTTATCAGGGAGGAGCAGAGAGGTCAAGTGCCTAGAAGGAGGGCACTGCCTTGGAGCGCTGTTTCTGCGAGCCCCAGCCATGCTCATTTTCTGGACTGCTGACATCCTTAAGCTCTCACGGCCTGTACCATCATGTGGTACACACTCTTTCTTTACTCCTCACTATCCCCCAAATCTCCCCATAAAATAGCAACGCACCAGGGTCCCTTTATTTAAATGAAAGTTTTCCCATTTATAAAAATAACATATGATTGTTATAAACAGTCCTAAAGTATTCAAAAAAAAAAATCCTTAGACTACAGGGCCGAAGACAACTGCCTTGTCTTGACTTTGATGCCTGCAGAAACACTACTGATGCAAATCCACGCTGCCCTAGGACTCTATGCAGGTTATTTTGTGGGTGCAACCTAAACCACAGAAGTTGTTCCTAACTAGGACGTTGAAATGATCTTTTGATGAAGGATCATTAAAATTATGTTATCTGCAGGGGCTTGGCCCGGTGGCATAGTAGTTAAGTCCGCGTACTCCGCTTTGGTGGCCCGGGGTTTGCAGGTCCAGATCCCGGGCACGGAACTACATATGGCTCATCAAGCCATGCTGTAGTGGCAACCCATATACAAAATAGAGGAAGATTGGCACAGATGTGAGCTCAGGGCCAATCTTCCTCACCAAAGGAAAAAAAAAGTTATCTGCAGGTTCTCCTCTTACTTACAGAGTAAATACTATATTAAATATATTAATTTAAATATTTTAATATATTCAGTATTAAACATGTCAGTTTATTTCTTTATCTGAGTGTATACTTTCATTTTAGTTATGCCACGTAGTTTGAATGTGCAGATTAAATGTAGTGTTGTTACCAGTGCTCCATCAACGTGAATTTTGCCTCCATGTTCTGCAGGCTGGCAGAAACAAGGCAATTATTAGGGAAGTCAGGGCTGTTTAAATTTTATAGCTATCAAAATAGTATGAATAATGGTAAATAGTAACATAAAAGCACTTTTTCAGCAATAAGTAATCTTTTCCCCCAGGGAATGAAATGTGCTTGTCTTGAGCCAAAGCCATGTAAATAAATTTAAAAGTAAAAAGAGGAAAGTCTAGGGGCCAGCCCAGTGGCGTAGCAGTTAAGTTTGTGCTCTTCACTTCGGCAGCCCAGAGTTCGTGGGTTCAGATCCCAGGCACGGACCTACACACTGCTTATCAAGCCATGCTGTGGCAGGTGTCCCACGTATAAAGTAGAGGAAGATGGGCATAGATGTTAGCCTAGGGCCAATCTTCCTCAGCAAAAAGAGGAGGATTGGCAACAGATGTTAGCTCGGGGCTAATCTTCCTCACACACAGACACAAAAAAGGAAAGTCTAATCTGAGTTAGCAAAATACATATGGATAGCCATGAGGAACAAGCATTTATGCCCGATTTTTATTTTATCAGCTTCCTTTCTGTTGTCCATTTTTTCTCCAGGCCCAGATTATATCAAACAGAGATATCAGGAAGGTGTAGATGCTAAAGAAAACCCAGAAGAAAAGGTACCAGAAAAGCCACCTACCCCAAAGGAATCTCCTCATTTTTATCGCAAAGGCACGACACCCCCAGGATCTCCCGAGGCAAGCCCCAGACAGAGCCGCTCTCCCCAGCCCTCCCCCACCAGGCCCTCGAAGAAGCAGAACCCCAGCTCAGGGGCCAGACTCAACCAAGACAAAAGGAGTGTGGCCGACGAGCAGGTGACGGCCGTGGTCAATAAGCCCTTGATGTCAAAGGCTCCCATGAAGGAGGGGGGCACGGTCGTGCCCCAGTCCAAGTACTCTGGCCGCCACCATGTCCCCAACCCCAGTAACGGGGAGCTGCACTCTCAGTACCATGGCTACTACGTGAAACTGCACCCCCCCCAGCACCCTCCAGTGGAGGAAGATGAAGGATCGAGCCAGTCTTCCTCAGCGCTGGGGCACAAGCCGTCACCCAACAAGTGGAGTCCCCCCAAATCTGTGACAAAACCAGTTGCCAAAGAAAGCAAAGCTGAGCCAAAAGCTAAGAAGTCTGAACTTGCTATACCAAAGAATCCAGCAAGCAACGATTCATGCCCTTCTTTGGAAAAAGAAGCCAATTCAGTAAGTTGTGCAAGACGTGTTTCTCTTCCTTTCCTCCCTTTGCAGGTGGCAGCATGGGTGACTTGCACCTTGATGACAGCTAGGTGAGCAGAAGTCCTGATGGGCACAGGGCTGTTGAGAGTAGAGCTTAGCACGTTTGTAGCTTGAAACAGCAAGGTCCTGCCAGGCAGAAATTCCTCCATGTTCACTCAGCCACCCACCTTAGACATCAGTCAGGTAGGTTAAGATGAGACCAGCTTGTTAACGGCATCGCGTTCTTGGTAAGCTTCTTGGCTAAGCTTCGTGGTGGCTGTGTTAGTTCGGGCTGTTGTGACAAAAATACCATAGACTGGGTGGCTTAATCAACAAACATCTGTTTCTCACAGTTCTGAAGGCTGGGGAGTCCCAAGATCAAGGCACCAGCAGATTTGGTGTCTGGTGAGAACCCACATCCTGGTTCATAGACCATAGGGAAAGAAAAATGTTCTAGCCTTGTCGCTGTGTCCTCACATGGCTGAGAGAGAGGAAGCAAGCCTTCTCGAGTCTCTTCTTGTAAGGGCACACTGATCCCATCATCAGGGATCCACCCTCGTGACCTAATTACCTCCCAAAGACCTCACCTCCAAATACCATCACATTAGGGATTAGGGTTTCAACGTGTGAATTTTGGGGTGACACAAACTTGCAGTCCATAGCGATAGCTAACTCTCTGTTGGCTAGAAAGGAGTCATGGCCCCTCCAAGGCCCGGCCACTCTCAGAGCTCTGGCTCGGAAGAGGGCTCCACTGCCATTTGCTAAATTCTTGGCCTGCCTTTTGACTCTCCCACAACAATCAGCATCTTTAGACAAAAGAACATCTTTTCTAGCTATTGTGAATTATTTTCATAAATGTTTAGTTTGGATTTTGCTTAATTAGTCAGGCTTTGAGGCTGGAACATTTTCCTTTCCCATATGAGAAATGAAAATTTTCAACTCTACGAAAATTACTTTGGTCTTCTGACTCCTCAGAATGTAAATGCTCCTAAAATTTCAGTTTTCTGGTAGATGCTAGTTTTACTATTAGTCTTGAGCATTTAAGGTTTTTACCATTCAACCAGAAAGCTTTCAGTTATTGATCAATATCTACATCCTCATTCAAATGCAATTTATTTGTTAATAATACATGGAATTAGTATTTTATCAAACTCTATAGAATTTATAAAATCTGAAGCAAAGTAATTTTTGATAAAAAATTGACCTATCGACTTAGTCATATGCCTTTGGAACCAGAGGTGTTGCATGTTAATTGTAGCTTAGGGAAGAAGCCATAGCCAACCTAATATTTACCAGTAATTTCAGAGATGTATTTGCATAAAGTTGTACAGTAATATCTTGGCCAACAAGAATATAATACAACCATCACTTTCTTACTTTTGTCTGTTCAATTTACTCAGAGGGTTAAATAATTGAAGTTCGTCTTTTTAGTTAACTTAAGTTTCAAATTTGTTAGATTTTTGTTGCTAATATCTATAAACACTGGTTCCCACCTTTTCTCACATTCTCTTTTTAATTATCTGAATATAAATTAATCAGATTAACTGGATTAACTTTCTGAGAGTCAAACTCCGTGAGGATAAATGGTTTTCAAGACAGAATAACTTTGAGACTCTGACTATTCAGTAAGCATTCAGTTTTTTTAAAAATTGTAACATTAATATGTCAGTATTTGATATTATAATATATATGATAATATTATCACTGTTGAATTGCTTAAATGTAATAATTCACTTGTTATTTGGCTTTCAGTATTTATATCCACAGGTTAATAAAGCCTCACTTATATATTATTAGTTTGCCTGGTTTACAGGGGGGAATTTCAAACAATGCAGGGCCATATAGTTTACACCTCTGGGTACCCGGTGGTGAGGTTCAGTTGATTTCCAGAACTCCCCAAAAGGAAGCCTATGCCCCAGTGTCCTACACTTAGGTGAGTTACCTAGCTCTTACTCATAACAGTTTTTCTATAAAACATTACCAATAGCTATGTTTGGTAAATTCACAGCCTCCTTGTTTAGAAAAAGTATCTGTTTTTACTTATGTGCGGAATTGTCTGATTCTTGGAGTTAGCTAAGCATCCTCCAGCTCAGTAGGCTGGTCTCTAGGGTTCTCTTCCACACCCGGAAGGAGAGAGAGACCCAGCAGCTCTGCGCCTCTGCACCTGACTTGGGACCTTCGTGGGAAGATTTAACAATTAACCTTCTCTTCCTCATAAGAGAAAGCTGCCTTTCACACTCCTGATGACTGTTTTCTTCACAGAGACTGAGGAAGTGACAAAATTATCAGGAAGGTAGTCAGTGAACGACCTTTAAAACAAAGGAGTACTACATACAATTTTGAGATAAAAAGACACAGTAAGTTAGAGGTTTATAAATAACTTGAAAATTCATAGAAACATTCACACTAAAGCAGACATTTGAGAGAAGACCAGACTGAATCAGCTAGTGCTGTTTGTCGGGCCGCTAGATCCAGTTTGAGTCAGAATCACTCTTTGTAGGGTGGCTAACCAACCTGAATCTGCAACTTCAGCCAGCTTCCTGAGACAGTACAGGCTAGTGGCTACGAGTGTGAACTCTGATGCCAAACTTCCTAGGTTCAAATCCCAGCTGTGTTGCCTACGGGCTGTGTGACCTTGGGTAAGTTTCCTAACTGCTCTGTGACTTGTTTTTTTCATCTGTACCTGGATCATAGGGTTGTTGTGAAAATTAAATGAATTAAGACCTATAAAGTCCTTAGCACAGTGCCTAGCACATAGTAAGTGCTCAAAAAGTATTGACAGTTATTGTTTGCTTCAACACTGTATTAGTTGAAGCATAAATAGTTCATAAATATTCCAATAGATTTTGACCCATCCTCAGGATCACCATAGTTATTGATGATCTAGAAATACAGAAAATCTTCGGGACACAGGCTAACCGTTATAGCAAATTAACTACTGGAGTAGGAGAGGTAGGAGAGGGGAGGCTGGCAGGAATTACTCTACAACCTTCCTCCAGAACTTTGTGACCCCTCTAGGCGCTGGTCACACATGGACTCATGTTCCAGGGGAGCACATTCTATGTGATACTAAAATTTTTGTGGGATTTTGCGACATGGTAACTCGGGTAGGAACCAGTAGAGGCATCTTTAGAGCCTTATCATCAAATAGACCAGTGAGGGGCCTTCTAATTAGAAGTCACGACCAACCCCTTCTGAAAACTGCCTGCACTTTTTTCTTAGCCATTACTCCGATCAGCTTCCAAGTTTGAGATTTCTCTAATCTTTCTTTGGAATTATTGTAAAACTTAGGGCCTCCCTGTCAGATCAGTTTCGAATCACACACACGGTAAAAACAGTAAATACATATAATTAAACTTTGCTGTTAATACTAAATTAAATTGTTATTTTCATATGTTTTTAAAGAAGTTTTAAATTGAACATAAACTAGTAATTCTTCAGCAGGAAATTCCTCACAGTTTTAAATGAGTGATAGTCTTTTGAAGAAAAAAGGATTAATTTCTTAACACTTCTTTCCATATTGACTTCCTGCCTTCCTTCCTTTATTTTCTGATTGCCTGAAGGTTTCTTCCAATCCAGCCTTGTGCTTTGCCCTGCCACGGCTACTTTTATTACACCTGTCCCCATCAGTCTTGAAAAGCAAGACTGATTTTTTTTTTCATTTTGCTATTTTAAGCTACAACTGGCTACCACAGTCATATTTATGAGACTTCCACCTTAAAGCTTTCCACCCTGTACCCAGCCTCAGTATCTGAAGAACGCAGAGGTCACATCTTGATAGCTGCCTATTAAACATAGCGTCCCAGAATTTATTTTTCACTTGGTTGCTGTTTGAGCCTTTTATTGCTGGTCTACCCTCATCTTCACTGAGTCATCTTTAAAAATAGCTTTATAAATGGAGCTATACTGGTTGAATAAATATATATGTATGTGTTCAATAGAAAAAATATGTATCCAATATATATAATATTAAATATATAAATAATATTATATATATATATATCTATAACCAATTCAAAAAGGTTGGATAAATTCATGGAACCTCACAAGGATTTATGAAATGGGAGTTCAAGGTTCAGACACACCTTAATTTTTTTCAGTTGGCTTCACTGAAGGCACTTTTTTCTGTTATTCCACTTTCCCTGGGTCCCCTGTAAAAACACTGAACTCTACGTTGTATTGTTCTGACCTTATATATTTTCCTCATCTTTCATATCACTTCTTTGGGAATTATGAATTAAATCCACTGACTCAAAAGAGTTAAGTGAACCCAAAATTCTTAACACATTCATGAGCAAAATCTAATCAAAGTTTGTAATAGTAATAGCATTTCCTTAGTATCCGTGCTGAGTTATGATGTCGAGTTAATGATTTTCTGAGTTATAAGAGTTTCCTACATTATTTATATGTTGTAAGTTAACCATTTTTGAGGAGCTGCATAGGTTAGAACTCTCCTGTTAACTTAGAATACAATTATTTTATTTTATTTTTTTTGCTGAGGAAGATTCACCTTGAGCTAACATCCATTACCAATCTTCCTCTTTCTTTTTTTTCCCTTGAGGAAGATTAGCCCTGAGCTAAGATTGTGCCAGTCTTCCTCTACTTTGTGTGTGGGACACCTCCACAGCATGGCTGGTGAGTGGAGTAGGCCCGCGCCCAGGATCCAAACCTGTGAACCCGGCCTGCTGAAGCAGAGCGTGCAGAACTTGAACTACTCGGCCACAGGGCCAGGCCCTAGAATATAACTATTTTAAAAGAGCAGTTCGTCATTATCAAGATCTGATGTTTTCCTGTTACTATGGAATCATAGGATATGGACGAAAATGCCATTTTAAAGAACTTGGTGGGAAATTATTATTTTTAAGCTAAGGCCTGTGGCTTTGATGTAGAAAAAGAACGCAGAACTCTGAAGTGGACAGACTAAAGTTTGATTTTAGTTCTAAAATTTGTGCAAACTGGCTGAGTAACCTTGGGCTAGACCATTACCCTCTCAGAGCTCTGCAAAGTGGAACTAATAATCACTTGTGAAGAAGAAATAAAAATACTCTGCACAGGAATGTTTAGCACCTGCATTTATTTTCCTCCCATTTACTTGGGGTTTAGGCACTAAGGTCTTTCTTCTTCCTAATCGTTCCTATTTCAAGGGCACCCGTTTTTCCTTCCTCCTCTCCCCCACCCTGATTTTACTGATCACCCTGTTCTTCATTTAACGACGTAAGTTAATCTGCTTAACACATCCACAGCCCCTGGAAAAGTGCCGGGAGATAGTAGGTTTTCATTAAATGTCGGGTGCCTGAATGAACTGGTCAACCCCTGTGTGTGGGTACGGTGGTAAACAGAGCAGGGCCCCTGCCACTGTGGAATCAGTCTAGGGGGGAAGACAGCCATTCACAAGAAATGACAGTAAAGTGGGAAGGGTTAGACAGACAATGAAGGGCACTCTGGCCTCTTCCAGGGAGGTTATGGCCTCATCTGAGGAGGAGACCTCCTTGAGGAACGTGTGACCCAGGCCCTAGAGCATGCGAGATGAGCACTGGATCAATGGCAGCTCCAATCTTCCTTACACACTTACCCCATGCCCCCAAAATCACACCAATACAACATTTGAGGACTCCATAACACAATTTCAATGTAGTCTCATTGGATATTCAAATGTAGTACAACTGTTTCCTCATCTGTAAAATAAGAACAATAAACTACCTACCCTACCTACCTCATAAGGCCAGTTTAGAACACTTTTAGTGCTGTTATTAAGAATACTTTTGGGCCAGCCCTAATGGCCTAGTGGTTAAAGTTCGGCGCTCTCACTGCTTTGGCGGCCCAGGTTCGTTTCCCGGTCAGGGAACCCCACCACCCATCTGTCAGTTGCCATGCTGTGGCAGCAGCTCACATAGAAGAACTAGAAAGACTTACAGCTAGGATCCATAAGAATGCACTGGGGCTTCAGGGAGGAAAAAAAAAAGAAGACGACCAGCAACAGATGTTAGCTCAGGGGGAATCTTTTCCCAAAAAAAAAAAAATGCTTTTAATGCTATTAACACTATTTTAATAGTAAATACCAAGATCGTGTCTCTGTAATAAAGATGGCCAAGTACGAGCAGATCAAAAAGATAAGTCATAAGGTTGGTTGGTTGGTTTAAACCAGTAAGCAAAGCTTGGGTGCCTTGGGCTAGCTGGTATTTTTCATAGCAGTATTTATGAAACTAGGATTCTGCGTGGGGCCGGCCCAGTGGTGCAGTGGTTAAGTGCGCGCACTCCACTTCAGCGGCCCTGAGTTTGCAGGTTCGGATCCCGGGTGCGCACCAATGCACCACTTGTCAAGCCATGCTGTGGCAGCGTCCCATATAAAGTAGAGGAAGATGGGCACGGACGTTAGCCCAGGGCCAGTCTTCCTCAGCAAAAAGAGGAGGATTGGCAGATGTTAGCTCAGGGCTGATCTTCCTAACAAAAAAAAAATTAAAAAAAAAAAAAGAGGATTCTGAGATTTGTTAAATATTTTAACTTGATTTCTGAAATGTGGTTGTGAGCAAAGAAATTAAAAATTAGACCTGTAAAATAATTTCTGCAAGTGTTCAACCTCCCACTGGCACTTTTTAATTTAAGGAGGGGGTAATATCTAAAAAGATGATGAGGAAGAGCAGGAGTCCGAGAACCTCATTCTGAATTTTTCCTAAATTTTTCCTGAGAGGCCTCATTGTCCTACAGGTTTTACTCTCACATTCTAACTGCCTTTATGAGGAAATAATTCTTCCTCATCTAAATTACACCATAACAAAAAAACGCATATCTAATTTCCGTTAGTTCCTAACCGTGGACTCTGTCTCATCCGGACTGTTGTCCAACGTTGTGAGGTGAATGAACTCGATTATTTTTAAGTCATTTAGATTTAATCAAGACTGGATTCATTTTTTAGTGAAAAGTTCAGAGATGGCTCCATCTAAACATGGAATTGCTATTTTTAGTTTATACCTTTTGGAACTGCTGTCATTTTTCATGCCTTCTTTACTGCAACTGTGTTGGGTTTTTTATACTTTTGGTAATTGGTTTTATGAGCTAATTTGTAGACTGATATTAACACGGAAAAGTTATGCTTGTTTTGTTCTATTTCATTTCCAGGGCCCTAATTCAGTCATGATTGTCCTTGTCATGCTGTTGAATATCGGGTTGGCCATTCTTTTTGTTCACTTTCTAACTTGATTGGAATTAGGAGAGGTAAGAATAGCCTTAATTTCTATATAAAATCACAATATATGACATTCTTCTCCCATATTCAAATTTACTTTTTTTTTTTTTTTAAACAACTACATATTGTCCTTCGCTTTAATTTTGGCTGTGCCTGAATGTGATTCAACATAGTTACTTAATGATATAACTGTTTTGACCCTTCAGTGAAGTCATGACAACTAGTGGTGTTAGCCCACAGTTCTCTGCAGTGGTGTCATCAGCCCTTTAAATGGCACACCCCAGGCAGACTCAGACACAGGGAAGGAGGCTTGGAATTAGGATGGGATCGCGAGAGAGATGAAACTTGGAAAATTCAGCCAGAGGACCTGTCGGTTCCCCCGGGGAATGCTTGGTGGCTATGGGGTCCTCTGGGAGCTGAAGCAAGCAGCCATGTTGGAGAGCAAAACTTAATAATCGTTCTTTTCTAAAATCTGCTGAAGCAGCCCCGGCCGGCGGAGTCCTTGGCATTGGCTACTCCATCTGTCCTAGCAGAGTGTGACTAAACTGGAAATGTATGGAGCTGCATTTTTTTTTTTTTTTTTTTTTTTTGATGGAAGTCAACAGCTGCCTTACTATTTTACCATCTGACGTTTTTAGTAGGGAGCTGGGGAAACGACTGCCCGCGGAATGCGGTCGGAGGATTGTGTTGCTGTGGCCGTGGTTCCAGCGTTCACTCCTATCTCATTAGAAGAAATAGGTAGCAGCATCACTCACCAGTCTTATGCCATGACCTGCTGTTTTAACATCTCCTGGAATGTTCCGGGGGAGAACGTTTCGTTTGCTTGTGCACGACTATGTTCATTTTTGCTGTTTCTTTAAATACGATGTATAGTCATCGACAACGTGCGGTCCTGGCCGGATGAAAGACACATGTTGCATCTCAAGGAAAAGAAACAACCAAGTTCTAGAGAAAATGTGTTGATTTTGATAGCAATACATCATTTTTCATGTCATCGAGTCTTCCTAAACCTGTAAAAGTCTATTTATCCTTAAAATTTCGCAATTTGAAGGCATTATACCTTCCTAAGAAATCATTTTAAATATTTTTAACATTACTGAGATGAATTATTTATGCACTTAGGAGGTACTAAATTTTAAAAGCTGAAAGACAACAGAATTCTAAGAAGTATAGTCGAAATGTTGCATGGATTGCAGTCATCGGTGTTTAAAGGATTCGGTTTCATTGCTGACGTACTTTACAACCAAATAAAACCTTGTCAGTGGCTATGTTAATTCCCATGAAAGTTAAGCAAGATGCTATTAATAACTGCTCTTCTCTTTCTCTTTTTTTTTCCGACTTAAATTTTTGTTGAATACATTCAGGTAGAGCATCAAGCTTTGTTCAATCTCTGCTTCTCAATTTTATGCCTCGTGTTTTTCAAAGTCCTTTTGTAATTTTATTTCACATTTTAAAGGCTTAGACATTTTTATTTAAATATTCGTCTTTTGCAGTCCTCTGTTATTCTGACAATCTGATTTTTTTGCTGTTTTATAATTTATCCTTTATTAGAAGCATGCTTACTTAGAGAAACTACATAGTCTTTATAAAAATAATTGTTTAAAAAGAAATCAGGGGAGGGAAGGTGTCTGTTAAATCTCTATAACACATGACATTGCGGAGAGGGAACTAGCTATTCCTAAATATTTTCGCAATCCGCATGGTTTCATCAGATTCTTTTTACCTTATTTGCTACCTTTTCAATGCAGAAGAGACAATTCAGATGTTGGCACAGGTGTGGACTGAATGCCTTGTCACCCGCAAGGTAGTAACCCAGTGGTGTTTTTTGCAGAAGTACAATATGTTGAGAATCCTGGGTGTGACCAATATGGAATAAAGAAGAAAGCAGAAAGAGAGCAAATGAAAATTACAACTTGTATATTTATTTATTTTTTACATTTTGCTTTGACTTTTAAATTTAGGAAGTACGTTTTTACCCAAGAAACAGTTAAGTTCCTCTGTCAGTCTTGAAACTCTCACTGCTCCTTCCTAACCCCATAGCTCTTTATTCTGGGGAAGCTGATTTTTTTTAAAAAAAAATAAAATATTTAATCTTATTAAGTGTTTATTTAAAATGTGTAATGCTTTGGAAATAATGGGTAATAGATAACTAAAGGATATGTTTATAAAGTGAGCATGTTGGTTCCATTTATAAATATATGTATGATTTATAAGCTTTTTTAAAAACAAAGCTCAAATTGTTGGTATTTTTCTAAAATGTGCACAGCTGTATTTTACATGAAAGGCTCTTTCTAATGGGTTGTTATACTGTACTCAACATTTTGGACGGCACATGAAGTCTGCCAATGTACTTAAGAAAACATGACTTTGTTTATTTAAAGTTTCTTGCTGTGAAAAAGAACTCCGTACCTGTGAGTTCCTTTATTTATAATCCTTGAAACCAAAATGTATAATGTACAGTTTTCACAACTGGATCTGCTCTAATAAAAAAAAAAAGTTGGTTATTAATAAAATTACAGGTGTGTTTCCTTTGTGAGTAAATTATTGTCTTGAGTTACATGGAATTTTTTGGTGGTGGTATTGAAAGAGAAATTAACAATAGAAATGGCGGAGTGGGGGGGGATGCTCAAAGAAGCTACATGTCAGGAAGTAGTAATACTGCACCATTATTTCTCTCTACATTTCTTTCATCCTAGGCCTTTCAAATAATTTTCTAAAATAAGATTCATTGCTCTGCTCAGTGCCTTCATTAATTGGATTAGTGCCCTATCTGGGGTTTTAAGGTAAACTCAAAGTTGGAGCAAATCTCCGTCCTGCATGGGTACTTTTTAATTAATTAAAGTTTTTGACTATTGTGCCCCAAATAAATTAGTATGTTGCTATGGCGCCTAATGCTTAGGCACACTGTGCAGTTGAATAAACTTGCTGCCACTGGAACTTGCAGCCACAGGGCTCCCTTTGAAGCCATCCTCAGTGCTGGCCTGGGCTGGCTCGACACGTAGCAAGCTGCCTATGACGTATAATAAAAGGACCTTCTCCAAAGCAGCTTCCCGGGGAGCTGTATATACCCAAATTAGTCACTCTTGTTGAGGGCTAAAGGTGTTGGAGACCCCCGTATACCTAATGCACAAAGTTATCACCTCTAGGTATTAACAGATTTATCAGCTTAAGTGATTAATCTCCTAGCACATCCTAAAGGAACGGAACACAGAACAGACTATTTTGGAGCAGGCGGGAAAAGCACAGGGTGCTAGAAAGATTATTGATTCCAGATTCATGTCCAAACCACACGTTTTGATGGCGGAAGCCAAAGCTAGGGTGAACACTGTGGTTGGGAAATCTGGAAAATATTCTACATGCCCTTTTGGTGCAGTAACTATTTGAAGAGTCGTGGTGAGCAGGCTCCCGAGGCCTACGCTCAGTGCAACGTGCAGCCCTCCTCGCATGCTTTGGAAAGTTGTATAGCCTCATCTTTCCAACTTCATATGTGGCCATAGACGTGGCACATTCTGCCAGTACGGTCTAACAGTTCATCAGGCTGTTTGATTATCCCAGGTTTTGTGAATTATATCTGTGCATTTCCTTCTTACCCCAAAGTACTGAAAAGTACTTTCGTATTCTGTAATAGTCTCTATAGGGATGTAATTTATGGGAGTAGGAGAAAATAAAATATATTGGATACAATGAATACTGATGAATGCAGTCAATATGGATGAAATTCTGGCTGTGGTCCTGATTGATTGTAGATCCTTCTCTAATCTGTGTCCCTGGTTTCCTTATCTGTAAAATGGGCGTAATCATAGCACTGACCTCACAGCGGGGTTGTGAGGATGGAATGAGCTTATTTATGTTCAGTGCTTAGTACAGTGCCTGGTGCATAGGAACTGCTTTGTAGATGTTAGCTTTTACTAGTTGGAGGAACTAGGAAAAAATTTTTAAATTGCTGTAAGTGTCTCAAAAACATTAAAAACTATAGTGAGATCCCACTCTTTATAAAGGTTAATTATGCCACAGGTCATATGACGTTCTTGATGCTCAGTGAGTCTTTCTCACTGTGAAAATCAAAGGCCGCACTTACAGAGTTCCTTCTCGACACTAAAATGCAATTTTCAGTCTAGTAGACTATGAGACATTTGCTTTACAAAGAACTTTCAGTTCAGTGTCTCATTAGATTCTTACAAGATCCCCTATGCAAGATTTTCTGCAGTTCATTGACTGGCCCAAGGTCATGTAGCCAAAAAGTTATAAAAATTTGTATTGTAGTCCTAGATCTGACTCTAAATGTTGTGCTTTTTCATTTCATATGTTAGCATTATTCCACGCTGTCATACTCATCAGCTATGAAAAGGTAGAAAATATGGTGAAATTCAAGGTAAAAGTGTGGGTTGAATGAGCCCATTTTCATAAGTTCCTTCATGCCACTTGGTTGATGTCACTATAAGTGGAGTCTATTAAAAGTTCTAAATAATGTATTCATAATCCTACTGTTTCATGACTCAGTAAAGTATTTGATATTTTTGAATCTTATAAAATACTAAATATTATTAACAAAGTTTAGCCTTTAGATGATATCTTGGTATTTTGGAATAAGAGGCATATTATAAATGAACGTGCTGTGTGTGTGTTTGAACTTGACGATTAACCCAGAAATTGCACATAGTGCCTGGAAGACCTAAAAGATTTGGACAAATATCGTGATGTTCTTTTGATACTTTATTTCAGTGTTCCATAAAGTTTCCTTGGTATTCTCTTGAATCCCAAGTCTGATTTAGGTAAACTATTAGTAGAATTAACACAGAATTAACCCTGAGATTGTTCAGCTAGTGATTGATGAATCTGTTCACTTACTGTGGTCAAGAGTATATCCATCTTTGAAAAGAATTTTGGAGAGAAGATTTGGAGGCAGAGAGAAATTCAGTGGAAGATGATTGTAATGTTGCCGTACAAATCTTTCCTTGTCTCCATCCTTGCCCTAAGCAAACTCATTCATAAAATATCAAGAACAAATATCGAACATTCAGTGGAATTCATGATGATATTTGCTTACAGGAAAGCAGTGGAGGTCTTCAGTTTCAGGACTGTATATGTCACATTCCCGCCATTTATGGAACATAATTGGAAGAAAAGAATCTGGTAGATAAATGTCATGTCCCCTGTGCAGTAAAGGCAGAAGCAAAGGTGAGAAGAGACCAAAAGTCATCTAATCTTCTCATGTGCTGGGCGTGTTTTCACAACAGCTGCCAACCACTAGAACAAGTACCTAGAAGTCAGGGAGCTGCTTCTGAAGTTGATCAAGGCTAAGAAGATGCTCAAACCTAACATTGTTGTGGAGCTAACAGGTGGTGGAATCCATCACCTAAGAACTAGAGACAGCATCTTAAAAGCAGTTTTACATCAGATAATTGGGCCAAATAAAAGTGGAGATGAGAAACATTCAAATCCATACAACATTCAGAAAAATAGGTAGGTATCACTTAGGTCTGTTGTTACTCATCAGTCCGTTGAAACCAAGCAAGAGTTTTGGAAGTAATCTTTGAATCTCCCAAGAGTTTGGGAAGTAATCTTTGACTCTCCCAAGTAATCTCCCAAGAAAGTGCCAAAGAATGAAATCTATCTGCTCAAAATGAGGTTTGATATTATCTACATCCAAGTTGTCTGTCATGATACAACAAGTAATATGAGGAATTCCACATAATTTTCCATTTCTCAGTGTCAACTTTGCTACTTCCCAACATTTCCTTACTTTACAATTTCAGTTTTTTCCTTTAGCATTTTTGTGCATAGAAATATCTTTGCATTTTTTGTAATAATCATGTCCATTTTTTTCTTCACCAAAGAGTATTACTAATCAGATCCTAGCAGACTATATTTTTGGGTTTCTGTTGGTTCACTCAAACTATTAACCATTTACCTGTTTGTGTGACATTCTAAAGACTACCTGAGTAGATCATAAAGGAAGCACTCGAAACTTATTTGTGACCCTGCTCCAAGCTTTGGGGAATTGTAACACTGCCTGCATGTTCAGTACGCTGGCTAATGCCTCAGTGCCCTACAAAACTTGAGCTCTCCATCGCACCTAATTACAACTTCTTGTTAGTCTCCCCAGACCAGTAGTATGCTTAGACACCCACAACTCACCAGTGCAGTTTGGCAAACGTAGCACCTTAACTGAGGATGTCAATTCAAATAGAGAAGCAGAAGAAGGCCTAAATTCAAGCATGCCACTTGCTCAGATGCCATTTTTATGGAACCAGCCACACACTTCCTTTTGAGTCATCCTCATATTCGTTGGATACACCAGCTCCACATATCATGTGTCCATTTTGGGACACACTAAGGATAGTTTTAGTGTCTGTAAAATGAGAACAATCTCTGCTTTATGGTGTTCTTATAAGAATCAAAATAGGTAAATTCAGTCAACTCCCTGGCACATAGACTCCACATACAGTAGGTACTGTTACAATTAATAGTCTCACCTTTATTAGCAATTTTTACTTATTCCTTCTTCAGACGTTTATTAAGTACTATTGAAATAACCTTCTAGGCCCAAGATGGAGTCATTCCTGCCGGGGTGCCACATCAGCAAACCAAAACTTCGATAACTTTCGTGGCCCTGTAAATGCTCGGCTTGACCAGAAAGGCAGTCTGTCCAGTCAGCCAGTCCCCAAACCCCAAACGCCAACTCCAGGGCTTCTCACCCCAAACACGGTTGACCATGTGGCCCCAGCCAGTCACATATTTTCTGTTTTTCTTTTCCTTGTTCTTTATTCTTTATCCTATAAAAACTTCCTGCTTTCTGCTCCATTTTGCAGTTTCCAAAAAGGAGACTGTCCACTTCAAGAAGTTTTCAAGTTTGTTTGTAGTACCTCAGTTGTTTTCTTTAACCATTCTTTAATGGTACTTAACTGACGTTTCTTTGAATTCATTGGAATGAAATTCTTTGGTCATTAAGCATCAGGTCCCTGCCCTAAGGAATGTATTCTGCATATAGAATCAGTTGTACTTTATGCAACTAAATGGGTTCCTTCTCAAAAGCAAAGAGCAGACAATTAAAATTCAAAACTCCTAATGGTCACCAGAAGGTACAGTGGTGAGCATTGATGCATTTCTCCTAAAAAGATTAGGAATATTTAATAGTACAGAACACTCGTTATCTACACTAGGAACAACTATTCGTTAATGTCTATTACAAAAACTGCGTGATAAAAAGATACAATTAAGGTGTATGAGAAACGAGCCTGACAAAGGCTTGCCACATGATTCTACTCTTGGTTGTAGGAAGGAACTTCCTGATGCAGGTAGAACATCAAGATTTTCACTGAGATGCAGAAATGTGTTAATGAGCCTAGCTCTGATGTTGAATTACCGTGGTTATGAACATAGGCAAATGTCTCTGGCTTTAAATAAATTAAAATATATTTAATCAGAAATAATAGCATCGGGCCGGCCCCGTGGCTTAGTGGTTAAGTGCACGCACTTCGCTGCTGGCAGCCCGGGTTCGGATCCCAGGCGCGCACCGACGCACTGCTTATCCTGCCATGCTGAGGCCGCGTCCCACATACAGCAACAAGAAGGATGTGCAGCTATGACATACAACTATCTACTGGGGCTTTGGGGGAAAAAATAAATAAATAAATAAAATTAAAAAAGAAATAATAGCATGGCAAAATATCATAATGTCAGATCTTCCAGAACTGAGTAATCAATGTAGCAACCATTAGTTTATAAATTCTGTCATTAATATTTATAGAGAAAGAACAGAAAAGAGGATAACAAGTTATCTGCTCCAGTTCAGTATAGACATCCAGGTAGCTTATCTCATATCCTGCATTAAGATAAACTGGAGAGCTTTTCTTTAATAGGTAACAGGAACAATTCTCCTGCTTGAAACATATTCACTATTTTAAGGAAAACCGCCATTAAATGAAAATCACCTCCTGGGACTTTAAATAGCTTTTTTATCATTAAAATACTCACACTTTCACTTCTTTTTTCCTTTCACCAAATCTCTTTCTATACTGATGGTGCTCTGGGCAGGCCACCCCAAGAGGCACCGCTCTGGTATGCGGATTCTTTTCAGCTGAAGAGAATAAAGACTCAGGAAGAACATTTGAGTTTCCCCTCCCAAACTGCCTAAAGAATTTCACATACAAGATCTGTTTCAGGAGCCAGGACCATATGATGGCTGTAGTATAATGTAAAATAAGGTGCTGCGATAGGAAAGATAGGAAAGGCACCAAGCCCATTTTATCAAAATTTCTGTCTCTCCCTGGCCACATTATCTATAGGTGGCCCTGAAAAGCGTTGTCAGACAAACATTTGCATTTCTGTCTCCATGTGAATTGTCTTCTTCCCCTCTGAAATCCCAAACCACTACCTTTCCAACACCTTCCATGCCTTTAGCTAGAATACTTAAGCAAGCAGCTTAGACAGAAGGACAAGCTGCTCATTTCTGAGTTTCTCCCATGTATACATGTTATTAAACTTGGTATTATTTTCTCCTGCTAACCTGTCTTAATTATTCGGCCAGCCATAAGAACCTTAAGGGAAAGGGCTGAGGGGGAGAATTCTCCCTCTTCCCTGACCATACTGACAACAGAAAGAAGACTCTATTTCAGAGGTTCTCAAACTTGAACAAGCCTTAAAATCACCAGGAGGTAATTCATCACCAAGCCCTACCAGCACAGTTTCTGATGTAGTAGTTCTGGGAATTTGCATTTCCAACATGTTCCCAAATGATGCTGATGCTGCTGGCCAGAGGACCACACTTTGAGAACCACTACTCTGTGTAATCAAGCCATGTAGAAGTATCAAGCACCCACTATATTCAAGACCCTTTGCTTGGCTGTGCATGTGGTGTGGTAAAGCGAAGAAAGTGAAAAAGCATGCATCCACACGTACCTAACATCTGCATAACAATCATGTTATTTGATCCTTATAATAACTCAGTGAACTAAGAAGCATTTTCCCCATTTTGCATATGAGAAAACCAAGGCCCAGAGAGGTGGAGATAATTGTTTAACAAAACACAGCTGATAAATAGCAGAGCAAGACTCCCACCCAGGTGCCTCTGGCTCCAAGTCCTGGGTGCTCCCTGACCTACATCTCAGCAGCTCCACCTCTGTCCTCCCACCACCAAGAAGAGGTTAGAACACAAGACACATTGGAGAGCCCTTCTGACTGCCATCAGACAAGATAACATGAAGGTTGAGTCCTCGGGGTTAATTGGGACAAAACAGTGATGTCTGAGATTGAAGAAGGCAAAGCATTGTCTATTTCATGACTAAGAATCATTCTCAAATTCATGCAGTCGTTTATCTATAGACATTTCTCTCAAACCAAATATGAAATTGGACCTCATTTTTAAGGATTTGCACACTCAAATAGTTCCATTTTATCAGACAGTGCTCACATTTGCAAGCCTACACTTAATTCCCTCTGTCCATCTGTGTAGACTTTCTCCCCTAGTTTTGACAGAAAAAAAAAAAAACCCTAAACAGTTAAAGATGATGACAATTTCTGCACATACAGACTCCATCCCGTCCTGCTGACCTTCCCCAGCGACCACCAGGCTAGAAGAGGAAGCGGATTATCAGAGAGAAGGCACAGAGATTGGCAGGAAGCAGGGGGCTTTTAGGAAAACATCCTGATCCTTATTTTTGTCAGGAGATGAGTGTAGGATTTAGGAAATCAGTCCTTCAAAGAGCATCACACAAGTTCCCTGTCTGCCTCGGATAATTTATTTTCAACATTGAGATTTTCTACAAGTGGCAAGAATAGACAATACACAGAAGAGAAAATATGGTCAATAAATATGAAAAGAGGCTCAACCTGACAGGTAGCCAGGGAAATACAAATTAAAATAATGAGGTTTTTAAAATCCAGTGCCTGCCACATTGGTGACATTCTCAGCTGAAATGGAAAAGGGCTCGATTTGGAGTCAGCACTGCATCTCAAATCCAGACCATTTTTACTTTCCGTGTCTGGAAGCTTTCCCAGGCTTCAAGGAATGTCCCTCCTCCTCGACTGCAGACCACCTTGCTTGATTCTCAGCACTTCACTGTCTAAATCTTCTGGTTTTCAAATCTGTCTCCACCACTTGGCTGTACACTCCTTGCAAACAGAGACTTTGTCTCTCTACCCCAACGGTGCCTGGAACATACATATATCCAATAAGACTGATGAGTGAATTAATAAAACTGAAATAACCTTGCCCTTGGACAGCTCACACACTAGTGTAAGACAGCCATCTTCCACAACATGCCCTGAAGACGTGACCCCCAATTCTTCCATCTTACAGTGTTAATCTTACTGTGCTCAATGGCGGGAGGGGTGAATATTTTGTGGCAGAGTAAGTTTCAAGCATATGTAGAATCCTATTGAGATATCTCTCATTTCCATTTGGCAAAAATTATAGCTGAGTGCCTTTGTAAAACTGGTTTTCTAAGCAATTTGATAATATATCCAAGGATGCCAGCAGATCATTATCTTGGTTTAGAAAATGATTTCTAAACAGGTATAAAATTTCAGTTAAGCAAGATGAATAAGTTCTAGAGATCTGCTGTACGACATTGTGCCTATAGATAACAATACTGTATTTTACACATAAAAATCTATTAAGATGGTGGATCTCATGTTGAGTGTTACCACAATAAAATTAAATTTTAAAAAATTGTTTCTTAGCACTTTGACATTTTTTAGGCATTTAAGATTAGCAGATGGTAGAATGAACGCTAGGAGCTCATTTGGAGAGGCGAGTTCCTGATTCCTTATTTACGTTAGGGTGGCAACTGTGGAGAGGAAGAGAAAAGGATAGATTAGAGTGACATTGATGGGACAGAGTAAGGGAAAAGGAGGATTCAAGAAGGACATCAAGGTTTCAGGGGTGAGCAACTGGGTGCTTGTTCGGGCCCTTAGCTAAGACGGGGAAGGTGGGAGGAGGCGCAGGTGTGACCGGTGGAACTGAACACATCGAATTCAGTTTGATACATTGTGGACCTGAGGTGTTTGTGAGACAGGCCAAGTGGACAGAATGTCATCAGGTATACAGATCCAGAGTTCAGGAGAACACCCCCTGATCAAGATACGCGCTGAGTGTAGAGGGAAGAGAAAACACCCACTTACATGCAATTATTTGCTCTTCTCTTTATAAATTATTCTGTCTATTCATTAGAGCAGGTCCCTCCACAAGACTACATTCAGTAGTCTTGTTTTTTTTGTGGTAAAATATAACATAAGTTTACCATTTTAACCTTTTTTTTTTTTTTTTTTTTTTTTTTTTGGTGAGGAAGATTGTCCCCGAGCTAACATCTGTGCCAATCTTCCTCTATTTTGTGTGTGGGACGCTGCCACAGCATGGCTTGATGAGTGGTGCATAGGTCTGCTCCCAGGATCTGAACCCACCAAGCCCGGGCCACTGAAGCAGAGCTCGTGAACTTAACCACTATGCCACTGGGCTGGCCCCCCATTTTATCCATTTTTAAGTATACAGTTCAGTGGCATTAAGCACATGCACGTTGTGGTGCAACCATCACCACTATCCGTCTTCAGATTTTTTTAATTGAGATTTTAAAAAATTGCCCCTCTTCATACAACTATTTTGTAATTAATTTCACTAATTTGGGCTTTTTAAAATTATTACAGGGGTGTTTGAAGTAGTTATAACTACTTGTTTTATCACTGGGTCTGAGGTCACTGAATTACATCAAATATACAATTTTTCTAATTCATTTTATAACAAGGAATTTGATGATAAAACTACTGTAAATACCTGTGAATGCTTAAGCTACCTTCCGCTGCATCAAGAAGGGTCAAAAAAGTTTTCTTTACAAGAAGGAGCCTGGGCCTTGCCCTCAGGCCTGAGGGCGGGAGAGGGGCTGCTGCTAATCACGACAGCACAAACCCCTTCCTGCACACAGTGGAACCGGCTCCTTGGTCCACCTTCCTGTTGTTTTAGCTTCCTGTGCAATGGAGCCTACTGCTGAACTCACAGATAAATTTACAGAGCAACAACAAACTTTAATCTTGAAATCCACTCACATTTTTCAGTCATTACCTAGTTGGAGAGAGCCACTATTTATTTACTGAAATTAAAAAAAGAAGGAACAAGAAAAAAAAAGAGAAATAAAGCTTCTGGGAAAGGGAAAGGGAATTAAAGCTTTTGCCCTAGGAAACCAAAAAGGGCAAAAATATCTCTTCTAAGATGTTCTTTGAGTTCTCTTATCCCCTAGAAAATAGAGAGGTTACCTACTCGAGTATCCATGAGAATGTCCACTGATCTACAGTTAAATGATAAATCGCTGGATAAACCAGAACTCTTAAATTGCCAGAATCTTATGCCAAAATCTTAGCTGCTTAAGAACCTCCCACTAGGGTAGGGAACCACTGTCAGGCAATCTCATTAATCTTGGCCAGAATTTTGCTTTCTCGGCCTCTTTGCATCCTTGGAGATGACCATGAGACCTAATTCTGGCCAGTGAAACTCTGCTGAGTCTTCTGGAAAACTTTTTGCTCTCCTGATAAAAGGGATAGATAGCAGAAAACTCAGGGTTGCTCTACTTCCCTCTTTTTTTCTGTCTAGAATGTAGATGTGACACTTTATGCATTGGCAACCATCTCGCAACCATGAGGCGACAAACATGAGAACAAAAACCCAACAAGAATGGGGAAGCAGAAAGTTGGAAAGAGCCTGGCGCCTTAATAACATTGTCGACCTTTTCTTGTCAAATAATAAATGTCGTTATGGTTTAATCCCCCTTAAAAAAAAATCTCAGGTGCTATTAAAATGGTAATAAAAGGAAGAAAATAATTTCAACATTATGTATGTATGAAAGATGGTCAACAGTCTTCACGCTTGTCATTTGCATCTACCCTAAAAAATAAAAGACCGTTTTATAAATCGATTGATTTCTGTGCTTGGGAGAATTGGACTTCTAAAACACCGAAAGCCTGAAGAGTCATCAGCACAAACTCGACTCCTCCAAATGCCCTCCGTGAGCAGCTCACTAAGAACTGTTCATTCTCCTCTGCAGGTCGATCCCACCCGCCACAATCTCATAAATTACATTAACCAGACTACCCCGTCACTACGATTTATTGAGTGCCAGTTGTGTGCTGGCCTGTAATGCTGTAAATGCTTCATGATATTTTCTCACTTAATTTATTCTTTACAATAAATAACTCTATGAAGCAGTCATTGTCACCCTAGATTTTACAAGTTAAAAAAAACAACAAATTAGACTCCATGAGGTGACGTATATCCAATGGCACTCTAGCAGCTAGTAGTAACAGAGCTAGAATTTGAAACCAGATCTATTTTTGAAGCCTGTGTCACAGGGTTTGTCAGAACTGACTTCCCAGTTTCTTTTAATGGCATTACCAGCCACCATTCGCTGGGAGCTGAAATCGGACTTCGCTCTGTGGGAGCCATTGTTGCCTCCCACACACTCTGCCTCCGGCATGTCTCAGATGATCCACTCTTTTCCAGTCTCATTGCCACCATTCTAATTTGGCTCCTCACTGCCATGGTCAGGTGGATCACGGGAGCATCCAACTGGTCCCTCTGCCCTCAGTCTGCCCTTTCTATCGCTGCTGCTGAGACTTGCCAGAGATACAGAGCCAACTCTTTCTAATACTCAGCTCTGAGCCTGCGACCTCCTTATTAAAGAATGTACATGGCTTCTTCACTGCCCTAAAAATTAGAAGAAACAGAGAAATGGGCCCCCAGGCATTCATGGCACCAGGCTAGACCCTTTCCAATACAAGGTTCTTGGTGTCTGAAGAAGGAGGTCAGAGGCTACCCATCCTTCCCCACGGGAGCCAGGCCCCTGCTGAGTCTTGGCCTTCCAACTGGGCAACACTGGGCCGTGACAACTCGGCCAGGGAAGGGGTAGACAGCCCCTCAGAAAACTCACTGGACACTTGAGTGCTGAGTTTGTACAACCACAGGCAAGCAAGGCAGGCTGGGGAGATTTTGTCAGGCGTGCACGCTCCTGTCACTGGTGTGCAAGAGTATTCCTGGGGTCCCCGAGTTCCAGGAGCTGCTCAGTACTAAAGGGACACCTGCAGTGCTGGTCAACCAGATTATCCAGGTTCAACTCAACACAGCTTCAGGCTGCTGTGTTTAATGTAGTGCTTCCAGTGAGGGGTCTCAGTCCTACAAATTATAATTTCATATGCATAAAGTGGAATAAAGGATAACTTGGCTTCTCTTGTCATCCAGACTACAGAAAATAAATCCCAGTGGAACTCTCCTGGTGAGGACCAGCAGATATTGGTCTCTCCGTTCTGCACCTCAGCCATCCTTCCAAGCCTTATATTTGTATATCCATCTTAAGTGGGCACGGGTTAAAAGGATTGAGACCACTTAATTGTCCTTCCCAGACTCTGATTCTCTTTCCCACTCAACACGGTACCTCATTCTCAGCCAGTGTCCCCCCCACAACCTTCCTTTCCCATGATCTACTCCTCTCCCCATTTGAAAGAGCAATAGCAAAGGCATCTAGAAGCCTGGAGATTCCACTCACCACTCCTCATTCCTCTTGACCCCCACTGCCCCACCACCCCTTCCCCACACACACAAGCTCTCAGCTCTGTCCCACCAGGCAGAAAAGAATGTGTCCCTCCTGGACAAAAATTTTAAGGGAGTAAGTAAAAGGTGGGGGATGGGGACAGGCACAGGTCCTGTAAGAGAATACACTAGTAGGCTCTTGGGTATCCGTCAACCTTCGATGTTGACCTCTGCCTTCTCACCACACAGACCCAGAGAATGGTCTGAATCATGTAGACGCAGCTGCAGGCCAAAGCTACAAGCTATTCTCTGAAGGTAGATGTCACAGGTGGGGCTCCCCAGGAAGCCGAGTGAGACAGGAGCAGTGTGCAGATGTCTGTTAGGGGGTGCTCTCAGGTCAGCACCTGTGGATGGGCGGAGAAAGAAGCAGAATCAGGACAGGGAGAGGCCGAGCTAGATGCAGCCAAAGGAGGACCCCAGCTGAACCTGTGGGGAGCTTGAAGGCTGAGCTAGCCTTCAGAGTTGTCCCGAGTTGGGTAAGAGGGCCAGGCCTGTCACCCGGCCTTGGTCAGCCGCTGGGCCTTGGTCAGCCGCTGGGCATGGGCTTCCTCTGGAAGGAGGGGGGACCTTGAGTGAGGCGGTTCTCTTCAGCTGAGGCAATCCCCAGAGGGCTGGCAGCTGAGGGCCATCTTCCTGCAACACGTCCAACCGCTGGGGGAGTAAGTCCTTCATTCCTAAAAAGGGTACCAGGCACCAACTCACAGCATCCACCACCCTGGAATTTTCTCTCTTCAGCAAAGTCCACAGGGAGGTCGGCTTCCTCCAGGACGCCCCTCTTCACCACAGCCTCTCACAGGAACTGCTCCTTGTCTGATCCAGCTAGAACCACAACTCTGTGGCAGCTTTGGCTTCGAAAGGGGCCAGGTGGTAAACTCCTTGAAGGCAGCAACACGCCCCCTCCCTGTGTTGAGTCTTTCCTCCATGGTGCTGTGTATTTCGACTGGAAGACTGTGGGCTCTGGGCTCAAATCCGGACTGGAATTCTTCCTTGCTAAGGCAGCATAGACAAGCTATTTAAATTCTTTCAGCCTCAGATAACTCAACTATAAAATGATATATCGGCTGGCCCCGTGGCTTAGCGGTTTAGTGCGCACGCTCCGCTGCTGGCGGCCCGGGTTCAGATCCCGGGCGCGCACCGACGCACCACTTCTCCGGCCATGCTGAGGCTGCGTCCCACATACAGCAACTAGAAGGATGTGCAGCTATGACATACAACTATCTATTGGGGCTTTGGGGGGAAAATAAATAAATAAATAAAATTATAAAAATAAAATAAAATGATATATCACCCCCACGCCTCTCTCCAGGTTGTTATTCAGGCAGCAGACCTACACCAAGAAGCCATGACGTACCAAACACCCCTGACGTGTACTGTTCCTAGTCCTTACCATGTTGCTCTTTTTACATTAGCAGTGCCAGTCCAGAAGTGCAAACTGCGGGATGCCTCCCGGGTCTCACAGCTGTGAGGGATACAACGACCTTTAAACCTAAGTACGCCTGATGCCAAAGTCTGGGTCCTTCATGCTGCTTCTACACCTGTGGGACTCCACAGAGGTGGCCAACATTTTACTTTGTTCATCCACCACCATGGCCCTCAAATTTCTCAACACGGCATTCGAGATCCTCTGTGATTCGACACCAAACCATTTTCCAAGCTCATCTCTCCAGGCTTCACCATCGTGCCTGTCCTTCCTCTCATCCTCCCCAGCTGAGACACATCCATCTCCCATAACCCAGCTGGAACTGTACTTCCTCGGTGAAGCTCCTCTTGTCTGCTGTTTAGAATTAACGGCTCCTTTTACGTGCAAAAACACTTTATTCCTACTTCATATAAGCTCTTATGTCATCCTCCTTTCTACCATGTCTAGTTACTCGTAAGTCTCTTTTCTTCAATAGATTATAAACTCCTTGAGAAGAGGGACAATCTCAGTCATCATTGTACTCCTCGTAGCACTCAGCATAAGGGGTTTTCTTTTTTACAGTAAGAAGTGCTCAAAATGCATCTGTTGAATTGAGTTTCTTCAAAAAACATAGTTCTTTAGTTCCAAAAAACCTTTTTAAAGCTCTAGTTTCATCTCCTTAAGAATTTTCATGATGGATTTTTTTTGGTTCAAGTTCTTTCCTACCTTGTCTATGGAAAGAGCTTTGCTGTGGAGAGAGTCACCTGGGCAAGATGTCCCACTTGGCTTTTGTATCCAGTGGCTGTGGTTCTTTCTTTGCCTGTTCATGATTCTGTGTCCCACACCCCCACCCTGCAAGCAGACAAGTCAGGTGGTCAGGGGCTCTGGCACATGAGCAAACCAATAAAGGGTTGAAGGTGGGCCTTCGGTGAGCATGCCAGCAAACCAGTGCCACTCGCCTGAGGCTCGGGAAGGGGGCGTTCCCTCCAGGGTCATCAGGATCACCAGGTGAAAGTCGGGTGGGCAGTAGTTCTCCAGCTCCAGCCTCCCGGGCACTATGAAATGTCAGTGTTTGCCCCAGGCCCCAGGGAGAGGCAAGCTCTCTCCTCTTCAGCTGGTCCCTCAGGCCTCCTCAATACCAAAGAGAGGGAAACCCTGTGTCTACTCTCTCTAGACATCCTGAAAAATTGGTGGTCCAAATGCCTGCTCCAAGCCGGATGAGCTCACCTGAGAACGAGCTGGGAAAGAGAGAGTCAAGGATATAGCCCAGCTGCCGCCTTCCCAACACAAGGCCACTTGGGTGAATTGACGTGAACTCCCTTTTCTCCTCGAAGCACACTATGTGCTCGGAGAAATACAAAAGCAAATTCCACTCCCCTGTCGTCAAACAGCTTGCGCTCTAGCGAAGGAGACAGACATGCACTGACTCTGTCTCCCCGGGGTTTCCTAGGCCTGAGGATGAGGTGCACGTGTCTGTTATCTTGCTGTTGAAAAGCCAGGTCACGACAAAGCAAAAGCAGCAGCAAGAAGCTGGCTCGCCCACCAGCCTGGCACCCCCACTGACCAGACTCGCAGATGACGTATGCAATTGGCCTGTCTTTAGCCATCAGCGTTTACAGCTCAGATCAATGTGTTTCTAATTCCCAAAGAACAGACTGTGTGCTGGGAGCCCCAGCTGCACTGAGCAAAAGCTGCGCTCTGTGGAGTCTTGTTTTCAGGGCAGCACTGGCAGACAAAAGGAAGCATGCCAATTACCCGCATTTCCTGTTCTAACAACAGCTTTTCCTCCTTGCGAGGCATCTGCTAGTTCCATGCAATGCTCTTACCAAGGGAACCAGCAGGAAAACAAATTCCTTTGAATCCACTGGGATCCGGTGAGTTCTCCAGCATAGAGACAAACCACAAAACAAGGAGGCAGTGGGAAAAAACTGGAAAGAAAGTCCTGGGTTTCTTCTTTCCCCAACCTGCAATAGGCTCGTTCAACACAAATTTGCAAAAGAGTCTTGAAAAAGGAAGGGAAAAAGGAAGAAGGATGGAGGGAGGGGGGAAGGGAAAGGAATAGGAGTCTGATCCAGTGATGTGATGTGTCAATAGTATAAGAAACTCCATATTTAAGAGTTCCAGTGGAAGAAACTGAATTGGACTTTGAAGGAAAAGTAGACACAACCTTCTGTGAAGCCTTTTAAAAGCTTTGAGCCTGGCCCAAGTTTACTTAAAATGTGGTGGATGTTTACAAACCATATTTAGATCCCTAACTGAATTCAGTGAACCACACTCCGTCCCCCCAGTTCCCCAAAGCTGTAATCCTTGGTGTTGCCTCCTTTTCACTGGGAAAATCTAATCCATCACCAATTCCCATCAAGTCAACATTCCCAAATATTATTTGAATCTGCTTCTCGCTTCATTTCCACTGCCTCTGATTTAACTGAGCCTCTCATGACTTCTCATCTGTATTATAGCAAACGTCTCTGGGAACGAGGTCTGCTCACCTTTGTTTTTTGCTCCCAGAATTGTAGTACAGATCCCAGCATGATAGTTCACATGATAACCTCATGTTCACACCTGGAAATGCCCCACACTACATGGGTCCTGTGACTTTCTTTATACGGGCTTTCACCCTATCTGGAATGTCATCCCTCTCCCCACACTGGTCCACTCAACAAACTTTACCTCATTCTTCAATGCTCAAGCCAATCATTATTTCTCCAGAGAAATATTCCCCTGACCTCCTCAGGATGAACTAAGTGCCCCTTCTATTGCCTTAGCATCCAATAATTCCTGGTTTTATTGTCTTTTTTCCTTCTCGACTGTTAGCTCATTAGAAATAGAGCCTGCTTCTTACTCCCCTTTGCATTCTATGCTTGAGCCTGGCACAAAACAGTTGCTCAATGAATACTTGTTGTATGCGTGAGTGAATGAACAAATCTCTACTGAAGGAAAATGACCTAAAACTAGGGGAGGATGTATATGGTCTAGATGTGATGCAAAACTTCCTGTTTTATAAACATTGTTTTAAAAATGTTTCACCCCAACCTTACATCATATATAAAAATTAACTCAAAATGAATCATAGACCTAAATGTAAGAGCTAAGACTATAAAATTTTTAGAAAACATGGGAATAAACTTTAATGATCTTGGATTAGGCAGTGGTTTCTTAAATATGACACCAAAAACACAAGCAACAAGAGAAAAACTAAATAACTTGGACTTCATCAAAATTCAAAACTTTTGTGCTTCAAGGACACCATCAAGAAAGTAGAAAAAAAAACAAGGAATGAAAGAGAACATTTGCAAATCAGATATATTATAAGTAACTTCTGTTTAGAATATACAAAGAGGGCTGGCCCCGTGGCTCAGCGGTTGGGTGCGCGCGCTCCACTGCTGGCGGCCTGGGTTCGGATCCCGGGCGCACACCGAAGCACCGCTTCTCTGGCCATGCTGAGGCCGCGTCCCACATACAGCAATTAGAAGGATGTCCAACCATGACATACAACTATCTACTGGGGCTTTGGGGGAAAAAATAAATAAATAGAATATACAAAGAACACTTACAACTCAACAAAAAAAAACAAATAACCCAATTTAAAAATGGGCAGCAGATTTGAATACACACCTCTCCAAAGAAGATATACCAATGACCAATAAGCACTTGAAAAGATGCTTAACATCATTAGTCATTAGAAAAATGCACACTTCAGTTCACACCTATACCTACTAGGATGGCTATAATTTAAAAAATTTAAAAAATGAAAAGTAACAAGTGTTGCTGAGGATGTGGAGAAATTAGAACCTTTGTGCATTGCTGATGGGAACGTAAAATGGTGCAGCCATTATGGAAAACAGTTTGACAGTTCCTTAGAAAGTTAAATGTATACCTACCTTATGACCTAGCAATTCCACTCCTAGGTATATATCCCAAAGAATTGAAAGCAGGAACTGAAACAGATATCTGTACCCTGATGTTCACAGCAGCATCATTCACAATAGCCAAAAGGTGGAAACAATCTAAGAGTCCATCAACAGATTCATGGATAAACTAAATGTGGTATAGATATACAATGGAAGTCAGCCATAGAAAGGAATGGAGTTTTGATACAGTCATGTTGTATTGTATTGTATTGTACATGTATTATGTGCTGCATAATGAAGTTTCAGTCAATGACAAACTGCGTATACAACCGTAGTCCCGTGAGATTATAAGGGAGCTGAAAATTCCTATCTGCTTCATTGAAGGCAATGAGACTAATAAAAATTTGAGAAGGGCCTGTATCAGACATAGAGAAATTTATGACGACCTGGGTTGAAGACCAGACACAGAACCCATCCCTCTCAGCACCATGACACTCACAGCCAAAGCAAAAAGTTTGTTTGCGATGTTGAAAGAAAAGGCTGGATCCTACTATCTGACTATGATGTTGAATTTACCGCCAGCTCTAGGTGGTTTAAACAATTCAAGAATCACTATTCATTACATAATGTGAAAGTGAAGGGTGAGTCTGCAAGTGCTGATGTGAAGGCAGCTGAAGAATTTTTGGAAACTCTAGATAAGCTGATTGTGGAGGAAAATTACTTGCCAGGGCAAATGTTCACTATGGATGAAACTTCCCTCTTCTGGAAACGGACGCCTAAAGAACTTTCATAAGGAGGCCAAGTCAATTCCAGGTGTCAAGGCTTTTAAGGACAGGATGACAGTCTTGCCTGGGAGCAGTGTTGCAGGCTACAAACGGAAACTCTTCATGATCTGGCGCAGTAAGAACCCCAAGGCCTTCAAGCATGTCAGTAAGCACAGGCTGCCAGTGTACTACAGGAACAATAAGAAGTCATGGATGACCCACCTCCTCTTCCAAGATGCCCTCCTGAATTGCTCTGCCAGCGAAATGGAGAAGTACTGTTTGGAGAATAACATACCTGTCAAGATTTTGCTCATTGCTGATAATACTCCCGGACATCCTCCTTTTATTGGTGATCTTCATCTCAATATCAAAGCAGTGTTTCTCCCTCCAATACTACCTCTTTGATCCAACCAATGGAGTTATAGCAGCTTTTAAGACCTACTACCTGAGGAGGATCTTTGCCTGGGCTATTACTGCAACTGAAGAAGACACTGATGCAATTCTGGAAGGATTGCAACATCTATGACTGCATCAAGAACCTTGCTCAGGCTTGGGGTAATGTCACCAAGGACCATATGACTGGCATCTAGAAGAAGACACTCAAGAGGTCCATCCATGACGTCAAAGGATTTGCCAAGGATGAGGAGGTTGCAAAAATCAACAAGGCTGTGGTTGAGATGGCAAACAACTTTAACCTGAGGATGCATGAGGATGATATTGGGAGCTCCTAGAGGTGGTTCCTGAGGAATTGACTAATGAGGAGTTGTCAGAATTGGAACAGGAACACACAGCTGAAGAAGAGGCAAGAGAAAAGGAAACTGCAGGAGAAGAAAAAGAAGAACTCCCAAGAAAATTCACAGTGAAGAGTTTAGCAGAAGATTGTACAGACATCAAGATCCTTAAAAAGTTTGAAAACATGGACTCCGACACTCAAAGGTTTTCATTAACAGAGAGGAATACTAATTGTGCATGATCTGCTTACAAGCAAATCTATGATGAAAAAAAGGAACAAACCAAGCAAACCACCACGGACATATTTCTGAAAAGAGTGACACCTCCTCAAGGAGAGCCTCAGGCAGGTCCTTCAGGAGGTATTCCAGAAGAAGGCATTGTCATCATAGGAGATGACAGCTCCATGCATGTTATTGCCCCTGAAGACCTTCCAGTGGGACAAGATGTGGAGGTGGAAGGCAGTGATATTGATGATCCGACCCTGCGTAGGCCTAGGCTAATGTGCGTGTTTGTGTCTTAGTTTTTATCAAGAGTTCAAAAAGTAAAAAAATTTTTTAAAGTAGAAAAAGTTTATAGAATTAGGATATAAAGAAAGAAAATATTTTTCTACAGCTGTCCAATGTGTTTGTGTTTTAAGCTAAGTGTTATTACAAAAGAGTCAAAAAGTTAAAAAAAATTTAAGGATTATAAAGTAAAATCGTTACAGTAAACCAAGGTTAATTTATTATTGAAGGAAGAAAAATATTTTTTATAAATTTAGTGTAGCCTAAAGCGTCCAGTGTTTATAAAGTCTGCAGCAGTGTACAGTCGTGTCCTAGGCCTCCACATTCACTCACCACTCACTCACCGACTCACCCAGAGCAGCTTTCAGTCCTGCAAGCTCCGTTCATGGCAAGTGCCCTATACAGGTGCACCATTTTTTATCTTTTATGTGGTATTTTTACTGTACCTTCTCTATGTTTAGATACATTTAGATACACAAATATTCATTATTGTATTACAACTGCCTACAGTATTCAGTGCAGCAACAAGCTGTATAGGTTGTAGCCTAGGAGCAATAGGCTCTACCACACAGCTGTAGGGGAGGAAGACAAATCCTCTACCCACTCTGGGTCCTTCTGGCTGGGCTACAAATTAAATTGACATGAGACAGAGTAACAGGATGAAATCAAACAAAGCTTTATAACATGTATACATGGGAGACACTCAGGAAAACTGAGCAACTCGCCAAAATGGTGGAGCTGCCAGCTTAAATATCATCTTCAAAGGAGGATGTTGGGGGTAAAGACAAAGGAGGATGTTGGGGGTAGTGTTTTGAGACTTCAAAAGAGAGGAACGTGATTCACTTGGAGATGGAAAAGCAAATGTTTGGTAGATAAGAATAGGCTTAGTGAGGACTCTCACAGTCTACAGATACCCAGAGTTATCTGTGGTGATGGCCTGTCCTGGGGGCAGGCCTTCTATCTTAAATTCTTTTAGGCAGTTAGGGGGAAGGTCAAAGTTTCTTTCAGAGTCTTTTGTTTTTAAAAATAATCCAGCCAAAGAGACACCTTTTGGGGTGGCCAATTCTGATCCCCCACATAAACTAGGGATGTAGTCGGCTGTACCACCTAGATTTGTGTAAGTACACCACATGGTGTTTATACAATGACAAAATCACCTAACAGTGCCTTTCTCAGAACATATCCCCATCGTTAAGCAACACATAACCATATATGCTACAAAATGGATGAACTTTGAAAATATTATGCTTAGTGAAATAAGCTAGACACAGGACAAATACCGTATGACTCCACTTGTGGGCTACCTAAAATAAGCAAGTCACAGAGACAGAAAGTAGAATAGAGATTACGAGGGGCTGGAGGGGAGGTAGAGAGGGGGATTTATTGTTTAAAGGGTATAGAGTTTACATTGGGGATGATGAAAAAGTTTTGGATACAGATAGTGGTGATGGGTACACAACACTATGAATGTGTTTCATGCCCCTGAACTGTACACTTACAAATGATTAAAATGATAAATTTTATGTTATGTATATTTTACCAAAAATAAAATAAAGAATGAAGTACTGATACATATTACATCATGGATGACCTTTGAAAACATTATGCCAAGTGAAAGATCCAGTCATAAAAGGCCACATATTGTATGATTCCATTTATATGAAATGTCCAGAACATACAAATAAGCAAATTCACAGAAACGGAAAGTAGATTAGTGATTGCCAAGGACTGTGGGGAAGGAGGGAATGAGGAATGACTGTTAATGGGTACAGGGTTTCTTTTTGGGGTAAAGTAAATATTCTGAAATTAGATAATAGTGTTGGTTGCACAACTCTATGAATATATTTAAAAACCACCTAATTGTACACTTTAAAAGGGTGAATTTTATGGTAGGTAAATTATATATCAATAAAACTGTGATTTGTAAAGAATGTTTAAACATTTTTTTTAATCTATTAGAATGGATTGTAAATTAAGATTTAAATATTTCTGAATCTTGAGGAGTAATATAAATGCCTATTGATCTAAACTGGTTTAGGGCCAGGAAATAGGTGGAATTGACAACTTCTATGATCACTTAAAAAGTTAATGAGAGGGGCCGGCCCAGTGGCGCAAGCGGTTAAGTGCACGCGCTCCGCTACGGCGGCCTGGGGTTCTCCGGTTCGGATCCCGGGCGCGCACCGACACACTGCTTGTCAAGTCATGCTGTGGTGGCCTCCCATATAAAGTAGAGGAAGATGGGCACGGATGTTAGCCCAGGGCCAATCTTCCTTAGCAAAAAGAGGAGGATTGGCATCAGATGTTAGCTCAGTGCTGATCTTCCTCACAAAAAAAAAAAAAAGTTAATGAGACAATGGATGAAATTCAAATTGGCAGGATACCATTTTTACCCATCAAGTTGGAGGAAGTCATAAAGTTTAATAATACACAGTGTTATCTGTGTTTGTTCATAGTGCTTATCTGGAAGGCAATAAGTACTCTTATATACTTTTGGGTAGAATGTGAATTAATGCCAACACTTTGGAAAACTATTTGACAATATATAGTGAAACGTAAAATACAGTTACCCTTTGACCTAGCCATTCCTCATTCGTAAATATATCCTAGAGATATATACTCAAATAATGACTAAATACATATTTATACAAATGTTAACTGCAGCTCAGTTTATAATAGCCAAATATTGGAAATAATTTAAATATGTACTCATAAAAGGCACATTAAGTAAATTTTAGTATTTCCACGCAATAGAATGCAATGTAGGTATTCAAATTAATGAAGTAAGTCTGTATGCATTACTTTGGAGCAATATCCGAGATACATTAACTTTTTAGAAGCAAAGTGTTGAACTTGCATCAAATGAACAGCTAGTTGTCTCCCAATATTCATTCTTTCCTTCATTCTTACTAAATGAACCCTGATTTTATTCTGGGCTGCACAGTACCTGTCAAAAAGGCCTTATTTCCCAGCCTCTCTTGCTGCTAGGGGTGGCCAATGAAACGTAAGTGGAAATTGTTGGGCAAGTCCTCTGAGAAAACTGCTTAAATAAGGTTAACTCAGTTAGGAGAGCACACCCTTTTGTCCTTTCTTTTTTCTTTTGGCCTGGTACATGGATGTGATGGCTGGAGCTCCAGTATCTATTTTGAGAACATAAAGCAACTTTTGAGGCTAGAAGCCATGCTAAATATGATGGAACAGAATGATAACCAGGAAGATGCCATTCCACTGCCTTCCTCCTGCCTTCCTGCCTTCCTCTGGCTTTTACTATTTGACAGAGAACAATAAATCTCCACCTTGTTTAAGCCACATATTTGGGGTTCTGGTACAAGCAGCAAAATCTTATCCTAACTGATAGGATCTCATAAACAGAGATGAATGTTTGTTATACATGGGATATTGTGGCAAACTATAGACAGTGACTTGAAGGTCTGTGATGAAGGGAAACTTATTTATTAGCTACTCTTTCATACTGTTTGAATGTTTACCATGTCTATATCCACACATCCTAGGGGCTGCCTCAGATTCTCTAGCTTCAGCTCTCTCTTAGACCTCTGCTGCTAGCTCCACCCACCTGCCACCATTGTGACACACTGGTTGCACCAGGGAAGGTAAATGGCCAGCGTCTCTGGCTCCTCCCACCGCTTCAGATGGGGTCTGACTTTTCCGGCAGCTGCTAAGGGGTCAGATGATGCAACCTGGGAGTGCCGGGGCAATAACGGCCGTGGGGTGATCTTCAACTTATGGGAGGACAGGAGATGGCAGAGACCCAACAAATAAATTTCTTCCCCATTCATCCCCGACAACTAGCTAGATCCAGTTGTGAAGCAGCAGCCCCCTTCTGTGTCTATGTGAAGTGACACACCCCCTTATATTTGCTTCCCATCCTTCCCTACCTCCACACCCCATTCCCTCCCTCTAGCCACCTGTCATTGTACCTCCCAATTAACAGGAGCACTTTTTTCTTCAAGCTCTATTTCCTAGGTTAAGGCAATGTGCATATATTTCATTTTCAATTTAAAAAAATGAGAGAGAGGGGGCCAGCCCTGTGGCTTTGCGGTTAAGTTCACGTGATTTGCTTCAGCAGCCTGGGGTTTGGATCACAGGCCCGGACCTATGCACTGCTTATCAAGCCATGCTGTGGCAGGCGTCTCACATATAAAGTAGAGGAAGATGGGCATGAATGTTAGCCCAGGGCCAATCTTCCTCAGCAAAAAAAAAAAAAAAAAAAGGTGAGAGAGAGAACTAGTTAACTTTTTAGAAACCCAACAAGCAAAACAAACGAGGACACTGGACCCCAGCCAGTGGGTTTGGAGCTCTTCTATTTCATAAACTCTTTTATTTCTGTAGTTAACCAAAAAATTATATATAAGTCCTTTTTTTCTGATACAGCCCAACATCCTTATTTTTCTCAGTGTATCTTGTTAGGCCTTTTGCATGGTCTAGCAAGCAGTAAAAATAGAGTTTAAAACCACAATACATAAAAGGATCTGAATTTTTACTGAATGATTGAAACCCAAAGGGACAGATCCCAAAACCAAGGACATATGAGAGCACCTGCCTGTGCTGTCCTCATCTGACTTCGTCTGAAATTTAGAGACGGTCTAAATCGCATCATGCTGGAATCCGATATCACAGACTGCAGGGTCAACGCGAGAGGCTCCAAGGCCGTGCAGTGGTTTCTGTGTTGACACGGATTCTGAAACTCACTGGCAGCTGGTGTAAAAACTGCAGGCCTCGGGAACCGTGTCTTTGGAGCTAAATGACCTAAGTGAGAATCCTCATGGTTGCATTTCTCAGAAGTTGGAGTAATGGCCACATTCCTCAGGCATTCTTTTGCTGTAACACAGCTTCAAAGTCATCAGCGTCTGCTTCTGCAACAGGGCGCCAATCCTGAGAGACCAAGGGATTATCAGACACACACATACAGCACTTACAGTACCAGGTATGGAAGACTGACTTCTACCTCCAAGACGCCAACCTCTGACTGTTCAGCATTGAAGTGCCCTTTCTTCAGCCGGCCAGCCAAGATCAGGTGGGACATGTTATATCCAGGAACAGACAGAGAGAAATGTATCTGCATAAACACATGTTGTGCCCATACACACCAATGTCACCCTCCCCATGTTCTCTCTGTCCCTTAGAGTCCTTCCGTGCAAAGTGAGGAGATGGCAGCACACTGCGAACATTCTCACGGCTGTGCCAGGGACCAGTTGTTGTGTCTAGGCACCAACAAGTCATTTTCAATATTCCAGGCGTGCCTCCAACAGAAACATGGCAGGCAGGTCCCGGTGCTGCACCGCCCCGGAGAAACCAGGTGTCCACTCCAGGTGTGAAGTCAACATTGCTGCTTTAACGAGAAATCAAGAACTTGCATACCCATGTTCAAGGCAGCAATATTCACAATTGCCAAAGGATGGAAGAAACCCAAATGTCCATTAACATATGAATGGATAAACACAATGTGGTATATATGTACAAAAGAATGTTATTTGGCTTTAAAAAGGAATGAAATTCTGACACATGCTACAACATGGGTAACCTTGAAAACATTATGCTAAGTAAAATAACCAGACACTAAAGGACAAATACTGTATGATTCCACTTATATGGGTTCCTAGAACAGGCAAATTTGTAGAGACACAAAGCAGAATAGAGGTTACCAGGGGCTGGAAGGAGGGGGAAAATGAGGAGTTATTGTTTAATGGGTACAGCGTTTCTCTTTGGGATGATGAAAAAGTTCTGGAAATGGGTAGTGGTGATGGCTGCATAACAATGTGGACATACTTAATGGCACTGAAATGCACACTCAAAAATAGTTAAAATGGTAAATTTTACGCTATGTATATAACACACTTAAAATTTTTTTAAACCAAGATACAAATGTCATTCCGTGCATAGAAGTTTCTCAGTTAAAAATAAGCTATACCTCGGGCCAGCCCAGTGGTGTTGTGGTTGGGTTTGCGTGCTCCACCTCGGCAGCCCAGGGTTCACAGGTTCAGATCCTGGGCACAGACTTGTGTACCACTTATCAAGCCATGCTGTGGCAGGCGTCCCACATACAAAATAGAGGAAGATGGGCATGGATGTTAGCTCAGGGCCAATCTTCCTCAGCAAAAAGCGGAGGATTGGCAGTGGATGTTAGCTCAGGGCTAATCTTTCTCACCAAAAAAAATAAATAAATAAGTTATACCTTAAACACACATTCGTTAAACATCTATTATGTGTTAAATTTTGAAGTAGGTCTTTTGTGGGATGTGAAGCCTCAGGAATGGTCAACTCCCATAAGCAGTTGAGTAAACAAGAAATCAGTATGGGAAAAATCAAATAATAACACTTGTATGTGTATAATAAAGTTTAAAATAATTAACATTTGTATTACGTTTACTCAAGACTCGCTTATTTCACTTAATGCAAACAGTGTGTGGCACTTGAACCAAGCTACGTGCTCAATAAAATATTAGAAGTTGGTACCATCATGTCTATTATTATTTTATTAATAAATAATAAATAGTATTATTTTAATAATAAAATATTATTTTACAGATGAATAAACAGAGAAGGTAATAACTTGCCCAACAATTATTATGGGGCAATGCCAAAATAGTCTTTTAATATCAGTGTCTGAACTTAGTCCACTAAATTTCCACTACCTCATCAAATGTGTCCCATCATGAATGGAGGTGTCCATCTTTGCCAGGACACCAAACACACTTTCTGTCTGGATTAGTGAGGATACAGCTGCTATAACAAATGCCAAAATATCAGAGGCTTAAACAAAATAGGATATATTTCTCTCTTAGGTCACAGGCAATGTGTAAGCAGTCCATTACTGATAACTATGTCCCTATGGTGTTGGGAACACGGGCTCTTTGGATCTTGGTGTTCTGCCATTCTCAGCACGCAGCCTCCATTTTTTAGTCTAAGATGAGTGTTATAGCTCCAGCCATCATGTCAACATTCCAGCCCAGAGAAAGGGGAAAAGACTGAGTAAAGACCTCATCCGTTTAAGAGTACAACCTGGAAGTTCCATACGTACTTCTGTGCACATCACAGAACTTAGTCGCTTAGCCACACCCAGGTGTAATAGAGCTTGGCTGTCATGTGCTCAGCTCAAACTGGGCCTCTCTGACTAACGGAAGGAGGGAGGTTGTTATGAGTGGACAATGGGCAGTCTCTGCTGCACTCATGCCTTACATCTGCACAGAGTCAAGGTCCCTGGCTCCTAATCTCCACTGGGCCAGGCCTCTCTGGGGGGCTTCTCCTCCTCACCAGCAATCCATGCCAGCAATCCACTCTGCGTTGCGCCTCTGTACTGTGCTGTCAGCCTCTGACAAATGAATGCTCTGTTAGGAAAATCTGCACGGGAGATTGGAGTTCTGCATGGGGGGAAAGGAGATATTGCCTTAAATCAGCTCAGTCTGCTCTATGTGTAACACTAACCACGGGAGGTGAGAGAAATAGGAAACTACGTGACCTGCAGCAACTAGAACACACAGTTAAAGGAAGCCTGACCTCAGGAGATTCAAGAAAACAGCATTTGAAAGGCCAGGACTGTGCCCCCCTCATTTTTATGTTCCCGGCAACTAGGACAGCATACAGCTGTCCTACCACAAAATAATAACTAACATTTGTTTGGCACTTCGCAGTTTACAAAGTGCTTCCATAGACACTATCTAATCTTTACCAAAACCCCAGGAAATAGTTATCTTTATTGTGCCCATTTTACAGACGATGAATCTGCAGGTCAGGGAGCCGAATGAACCACTGCCCAAGAACACACAGTCAGGAAAGTTCAGAGCTGGGACTTGGATAATTTGGGGGGAAAGTTGAATGTAAAGAATTTTCTATTATGGCGAAGTCTTCTTTCCTTCTAAAACTATCAGTGCCTAGCATAACTTTTAAAATCTAATACTAATTAGTTATGTAAAATATTTGCTATTTATTCTTCAATACTATAGAACATAATAACTATTGTGCACATCACCAGGTGTGTGTCAGATTTGCTGCAACACTAAATCCTGTTCCAATGTGCCCAGTGTGCCTATCTGGGGCTCTCCTTTCCCCCTCGATGCTGCTGACCCACTGGTTCCAGTGTAAAATAAGATGTAGAGACAGGGATTTTAAACAGGATGGCAGTAGGTGTCTCATAGCCAATCCAGATGGGACATCCCTCCATTTCTGTCTCCTGGCTCCCCACCAAAGCCACCTTGCACTCCCTGATGATGGCAAGCACAGAGTGAGGGGAGAAGCAATGTAATGATGGGGTAGGGCTGAAGGATGGCTCGGGGTCGGCTGTGGTGACCACAAACAGCACTGGACTTGGAGTCAGGTGTGAGGGGTCTAACCTTGGCTCTGACACTGACTTGCTAAGTGACCTTGGGCAAGTAACTCAACTTCTCTGGCTTCAGTTTTCTCATCTATAAATCAAGGACGACATCATCTCTACAGAGAATTCAGTGAAAAAATGAAATCTAATGAGATACCACAAGGTGCCCAGCATATAGTAGACCCACAGTAAATATATCCATAGACTTCTACAGCTGAAGGCCATTTGACCCAATCCTTCTGTTTCATAAATGAAGAAACTGAGGCTCAGAGAGGTGAAGTATAGTTCCCAAGGTGACCCAGCCGAGCAGTACAGAGCCAAGAACAGATGCCAGCTCTTTCCACTTCTGGCCTAGTGCTCTCTCCTATATACCATGCTGGAGTAGGATTCTTAGACAGGATGGAAGGAGAGGCTATGGAAATCCAGATGAGTACACATTTCAGGAGCAGATTTAGAAAACTGCTAATCTCAGGGTTGGATATGTGGGTGAGCACACGGGCACACACACACTCACTGGACTTCTCCTGGAGGGCAAGGACTTTGTTGTCTCCTTCACTGCTATATTCCCAGTGCCTAGAACACTGCTTGGCAAATAGTAGATCCCAGCCAATATTCTTGACTGACTGATGGAAACACACACTCACACATACACACACACACACACACACACACACACACACGCATGCACTTATGCAAGGCAGAGCACGCATTGGAACGCTACTGCGTGGTCCAATAGATACAGTCAGCCCTAGAATTTGAGCCAGATTAGTTGAGTCTCAGAACCTTCTATCATCTACTAGAACTCCCTCTGCCCAGCGCCCAGGACCTTCAACATTCTAAAAGCTTTTAGACTCCAAACAGCTTTTCTGTCGTCCAAACTTAGCCTTCTCTCATCCCATTGCTCATGGGCCCTGACCCCTGAACAATCTATATGGCAACAGGTAGGATTTGTCTAATTAAACTAACCAATGGTCAGATTAGCAAGAATTAACAAAAAATCCTCAGCAGTCTAAATGGTATAAGGCAGGGGAGTGAGATATAGCAAAAGGTCAATGAGAAGTTAGCCATGGAACTTGCCTAGAGAACAAAAAAAGGACTAATTCACCCCTGTTTCCCCTGATACCCAGAAAGGAGCATTGAGAGAAGGTAAGGGAACCTTGATCTAAATGACATCTGCTGTGATTTTCTCTTTCCTTGAGGCTCTAGGCGATTATGATTTGTTATAAAGTAGGCTGATCCCCATTCCTGAGATCAAGCACTTGAAGAGTGTCTCTGTACACCCAGGCTTGTTAACAAACGGGATGTGGAATTTCTTAGACAGGATGGAATACCCAATTCAAGGGAGCCAGGAAGGAAAAGATTCTGTAAGACAAAAGGGAATTGAAAGTGTCCAAAAGCTGATGAATAGAAAAGGAGATATGAAAGTAAAAGAGACGGTTATCATCTGAAAAAGGAAATAGGCTTCCTTCATTCATTCTTTGACCCATTTGTTTGCCCAACTAGTACCTACTGAATACCGACTATCTACAAGCCCTGTGCTTGGCACCATGGAAACCGAAGGAGTAAACAAAGAATCAGGTCCTGCCTACAAAGAGATCACGCTCCAATGGAAGAGACAGATTTCAATCAAATAATCACACTTGTATATGCAAAGGTTTTACTTGGGCAAGTCCTGTGAAGAGGATTGTAGCCTCCACTGTTGGTGCCTGCCCACCCCAGACCTCCGGGAGGCCTTTTACTTGTTTGGTTAGTGAGCCCATCCTCCAGCTGCTGCCACCAATCTTTACCTAAGGCTTCAATCTGCAACCTTCTCAAGAGGATTGCCCATTGACAGGCCATTGCCCACTGCAGAAGTGCTTGGAAGCTAACAGCCCTCTGGCAGGCCATGGCCCATCACTGCCTCGGGCGGGAGTATAGGAGCCCCCCACGATTGGCCCAAGGCAGGACTGACTGCGCAGTTCACTTTACCCTCCAGAGCTTCCCTCCAGATCAGGCTAAAGCAAGACCTCACCTGAAACCACATTCTTATGTGCTTCCTTCTCCTTCCCTGTCTTGCTCCCTCCACTCTCTTCCAGTTTTCCTGAGGGCACTCCCTCAATAAATCAGTAGTACACACATCCCTGCCTCAGGGTCTGCTTTTAGAGAACCTAATCCAAGACAATGATATTCTGAAAATATATAATTGGGAGATTTGGCCAAGTCAGGGAGGAAAGGGAAGGCTCTCCAGGAAATGATTGAGTTGAAGTGAAAGGGAGAGTCAAAATTAACAAAATGGTTTGGAAGAGAGGAGAGAGGCTTCAGGCAAAGAGACAGCATGAGCAAAGATCCTGTGGCAACAGAAAGCATCGCTTCTCTGATTCCCTGAAATAAAGTGGTGTGTCAGGAGCCCTCAGAGCAGGGGAAGCCTGGTGTGAGACAAGATGAGGAGATGGGCTCAGGAACAGAGGAGCCCAATATATCTAGCTCCAAGTGGGTAGAAATGGAAGTTACAGGGGGGCAGATTTCAGCTCAGTAATTTGGCAGCAATAGAGAACTCTAACAAAGGAACAGTTGTCTTGAGAAGCAGTGAGTTCCTGTGAGTGAGGATATACAAGTAGAGAAGATAGTTGGCATCTATTGGGGAACTGATGTATGGCACTGGGTGGGATGTTGGGATAGAAGATCCGTGACCCTTCTGATTTTAAAGTTCAGTGATAGAATGTTTGGTCTATGAAGTAAGACTTTAGTATATAAAGTTATTCTCCCAAGTTCTGAACTGGACAGCTAGCAGAGTGAGCCCCGGGCACAACTGAGGGATGGCAGAGGTTGTTTGCACCCTGCCCCATGTTCCCTTCTCCCTAGGAGCACCTCAGGGCCCTCAAACTCACCTTCCCCACAGGGCCCACTGTCTCCCTGAGAAAACTTCCTGCTGGGCGTTCCAGTTCACAGGTGTCTGTTCTCATCCAATTGTACATCATAGTCTAAGGTACTGTTGGACACGTGGGTTTGGGGATTAAACTGCCTAATTCAAGTCCTGGCTTCATAGTTCCTGCTTATGTGACCTCAAGTTAAGTCTTTATTTTCCTCATCTGTAAAATGGTAATAGTAATGGTACCCACCCTATTGGGTTTTATTAATGATAAATGAAATAATAAACAAAAATCCCTTAGTGTGATGCCTGGAACACCATACAGGCTCACTAAATTTTAGCTACTATAATTTAAATTAAGGAACTAATTTCTAATAAAGCTCAATGCTCCTCTTTCTAGAATAGAATAATGATGAAGAGGATGAATTTGAAGCCAGTCTGCCTGGATTCAGATCTCGCCCCTACCACTTTCTAGTTGTGTGACCTGCTTTGGACAAGTCACTTAATAGCTCTGTGCTTCTATTTCCTGTGTGTAAAATGGGGATAATATAATACCGTCCTCATTAGGTTGTTGTGAGAATTAAATGAGTAAATAATTGTAAAGCACTTAAACTAGAGTCTCAGAGAGGAAGTGTCAGTTGGTATTAGCTATTATTAGTATTTGCAGAATCATTCAATTTCGAGTGATCATTCATTGATAGTCTGAAGGAATGAATCTGTAATAGTGAAGGTTCAAATGACATGGGCTTCTGGGGAAGTTATTTGGAAGTGGGAGGGCCTTTGGTGCCTATCAAATAGAAAGACCTGTGCGAGCAAGAACTCTCTTGGGCTGCTTGAAGCTCAAACCACATCTGTGGTTCTGCCTCTGAAGCTCTGGGAAACAGCCCTGCCACCAAGGAGTAGAGATGGGAGAATGGGTGTCCTGTTATAACCGGACTGAAGAATTTGATCTCCCATGTTCTTGGTCAGTGTAAGAGAGGAATTCAGACACCAACACAACAGCAACAGCAAGCAAGCAAAGATTTATTAGAGGAAAGGTCAGATACACTCCAAGTGAGGAGCGGGCAGTGCCAGAGAACGCATCTGCCCTGCGTCTTGGGCTAGTTTTATTTTTATTTGGGCTGTTTAGAAGGGAATTAGCATTATCTGGTTATCCGCCAATAATGGTTTTTCCTCCATCCACACATCAGGAGGGAGAGTTCTCGACCTTCTAGGGTAATCTCCGGAACTGTCATGACAGTCATCCCCCATGGAAGTGGGGCTAATGCTTATGGAATTCGTATGTAAATTAAAGAAAGGTCAATGTCCTCTAGAGGTGTACAGCAGAAGGCTCTGTGTGTGTTGTTTGTGCATTTGTTATCTTTATCGTGGTGGCTGAAGGCCTCAGACTCTGGTGGCGGCGCCAGGTGGGTCTTAGTTGCCCTTTATCTGTGTCCTGTGAGATGCCAGCAAGACGCTTCTTTGATGTAGGGGGGTCTCCAACTATGACCCCCCGCTCGTGTCTCCCTAGCAACCTATCTCACTGTTACTCACACAGTCATTGGGAAGGGACTACACGAAGTGGGGACCGAGTCAGCCTTCCTTGCACACCCTATCCCAGGGCAGCCTTGGTCTCTTGTCTCTGCAGTGCTCAGTGGTGTTCAGCCATTGAGGGAAGGGCCACATATGCTTGGGACAGTCCTTTCCTACAGACCCCGGTGATGCCAGGTCCCTTCTCCAACCTCTTCCATTACAAGCACAAGGCATTTATTATTCATCTTTGTTTTCTCAGAACTAGACAGTGGACCTGACACATATCAGTTGCTCAGTAAGCCTTTTCAAATGGACTAGTCTGTCCACAGACACTCTCCGTCCCTGCTCTGGTCTCCTGCCTCCCAGTTCATTTCTGTAGCCGTTTAACCAGGGGCTTTATGGGTCTTTCTGTTGGGAACATTCTTTGGGGGCTTCATGGATTTCTAAATCACAGCAGCAACATCTCTATCTGTGATTGTCAATGGTCTCAGAAAAGGACATCAGCAGAATGTTCCAGGGCAACGCCCTGAACCTGTCCAGTGCAGAGCAGAGAGCTCAGAGAGACCTAGGAAGGCGGACACAACCTAGTCTTCCCAGCTCCACCCCAGGGAATTCCATTTCAGCTTGTCCAGGTTTCAAAAGAGGGAATCTTAGACCACTTCTCTGAGAGAGTCTTCTGGTATGTTCTTAATGCTCTGGGTTATTTAAAGACTCTGCATTATTTCCTCACAACTTCACCCACAATTTTTGATATGGCCTCTCCTGATTCAAAACAGCAAGACCAGGCAGCCGTGTGCCGTTTTTTCCTCTTTATTTCAAGATGGTATAAAATGTAGACAAATGTGGCATAACACCCTAAAGACATTGCCTTGTGCTTGATGCTTTTGTACTCTTTCCATTAATCCTCACAAATATCTAGAAGAATATTCTTCCATCTTACAGAAGAGAAAATTGAAGCTCAAGGCGGCTAAGGGACTGGCGCAAGCTGCTTAGCGGCAGAACTGGGCCATGACTTGGGGTCTCCTAGTTTCTATTCCCACTAGAGGTAATTGTGGCGTATCAGAGTCTGAGAGAAACTTACAGATGAACTAGTCCAACGTACTCCTTCAAGTTTGATTCGGGAGAAAAACTAAGCTAGTTCTAAAAATCAAAATGAAAACTGAAGCGTAAAGCAAGTCGAGAAACAGTTCACATGCAAGATGTAACAGGGAAACAATGCTTAAGGAGTAAGGCAAAGCTGAATTTATCAACAGCTTCCGTGCTCTCAAGGATGAGCTGGGCCACTGCCAGTGTGTTCTACTAACCCAACCATTATTTACTGAGGACCAGGCACTGTGCGAAGGCTGGGGAATCAGAGGTGAATGCCTCAGTGACATTCCAGTCTGTAGCACTGCACAAGAAAAGGGAAAATCAACAGGTTCCAGAACTTCAGTGGGAAGTTCTACAATAGGGTACGTGAGGAGGGAAGGGACTCCAGAAGCAAGTGCTTTCCCAGCTTAGAAAGAGCAACAAAGCTTCAAGGAGAAGTGATGTTTAAACTGAGTAACGCAAGGCTAAGCAGAGTTTGCCAAATAGACGAGGGGAAGATGAGCGTGTTCCAGGCAAAGGGAACAGCTTTGGCAAAGGCAGGGGGCTTGTAGTAACACAGGGAGTGTGTTACTCCTGTGCCCTCCTGAGGCAACTGCAGGTGTGGCTGAGAATGGGCTAATTCATGAAGAGTCACCTGTCATGCTAAGGAGTTTGAACTTGATCCTGAAGATGACAGGTAAACACTTAATGTTGTTTTGTGAGGAAGATCAGCCCTGAGCTATAACATCTGCCAATCCTCCTCTTTTTGCTGAGGAAGACTGGCCCTGGGCCAACATCCATGCCCATCTTCCTCCACTTTATATGGGACGTCGCCACAGCATGGCTTGACAAGTGGTGTGTCGGTGCGCGCCCCAGATCCGAACCGGTGAACCTCGGGCTGCCGCAGCGGAGCACACACACTTAACCTCTTGCGCCACCAGGCCAGCCCCAATGATTGTGTTTTTAAATGGATCTGTTCCATTTAAAAGTGGGGTGATCACATTTCATTTTAGAATATTCACACTGGAGGATTATTTAGAAAAGAGAATACACTGAATGAGGAGATTAGTTAAAAGCAATGGCAGTCAAATGTAGGTAAAAAATGATTAGAGCTAGAATTAAGGGAGCATCAGGCAAGGTGAAAATGTTTAAAGGATATTAGAAATTAGAAGTTATTGGGCTTAATGATATGGGACATAGGAGAGAGAAAAGTGAAAATTGACACCAATTTCCAATGAGCAGCTGGGAAGAAGGTACCATTTGATACGATGGAGGAGGAGAGGTTGGGGAGGAAAGAAATTAATGAGTTGAGTTGAAACACGCTGAGTGGGAGATGCCAGCAGGACATCTGGGTGGAGAGGCAGTATGCAGTGGGAAATAGGAGTTTGGAGCTCAGGGGAGAGGACCGGGAGGGGCCTGTGGATTTGGGATTCATCTATATACAGATGGTAGCTGGTGTCACGGCTGTGGATGAGTTACCCCAGGGAGCACACAGTAGCAGAAAAAGAGAACAAGGCTAAGGACAGCCTTGGGGAAGAGCACCAGTTCCAGGGGTAGGGGAAAGGATAAAGAAAAGTATGCAAGGGACACAAAGGAGTGACTAGAGACAAGAGTAAGGAAGAGAGTGGAGTCACAGAAGAGTAGAGGGGAAGGGAAGAAAGCAATGGGCTCTGATTATGTACCCAGCCCTGAACCAGGAGTCACACATATGTTCTCTCACTTAATCCTCCTGGAAAAATCCCATGTGCAAGGTATTGGTATCCTAGTTAAACTAAAATGGAAATTGTGGCCCAGAGAAGTGAAATCAGTTGCCCAGGATGACATAGTTAAGTGGTAAAATGGGGTTAAAGCCAAACCTAGCTGGCTCCAAAGTCCATAATCTTCTTTTCATAGCATAAATTGCTTCAGAAAGTCAAATAGGGCTGAGAATGGCTGAATGAATGTAAGAAGTCATCATTCAGCCAAGGGTGAGGCTTCATGGCTGTGAGTTGCAGAGTGACGAACAGGAAAGGTACAGTACTTTTTTGAGAAAATCGCCCTCACCTATTCAACAAACATTCCAAAATATTTTTGACTGTCCCTGTTACGTGCTGTTCTAGGCGTTGGGGATACCAAGTGACCGCTCTCGAGGAGCTTGCATTTGGATGATGGGAGAAAGACAGTTAACGTATCATGTCAAACACAAACATATGTCAGATGGTAGGAAGTGCCAGGAACAGATATAAAGCCAGGAAGACGTAGAAAGCAAGAGGTGAGGGAGAGAGGAGGGAAGGTAGTATTTTAGGGAGAGTGGTCTCTGATAAGACATTTGAGCAGACACTTGAATGAAGCACTTGAACAAGCAAGGCTTGCAAACAACCCAGGACAGAAGGAATAGCAAACACAAACGCCTAGAGGCAGGATTACGCCTGTCACGGTCCAAGACCAGCAAAGAAGCCAGCAAGACTGACATGTATTCAGCAAGGGAGGGAGTGACAGAAGGGAGATCCGCAGGGGCTACAGCACACAGGACCCTGGAGGCCGTAGCAAGAAATCTGCGTTTTATTCTGAGTGAGACGATAATCTTCTGGAGGCAAGAGATGGTGTCCTTCATCATCCATTCCCAAGGGAGAGGTTACTGGGTCAGGGCTCCCTGGAAAATGGTGCTCCCATTCTCACCTCCATTCTGGATAGAGTGGCCCAGAAGGGGCCTGGAGTGGTGGCATAGCAATACTGAGCAGAACAGCTGGTGGACCAGGGACAAGCCCAGAGCAGGACACCAAGTGGCCTCCCAGTTACCGCTTCAGTCAAGACCCCCGGCCTTGGAAGGGTGGGGCATTCATCATAACCACCAAGTGTAGAGTAACACTGAGTACCTGAGTATTCCTACTTGGAAATCTATATCTCAGCCCACTCCTGCTGTTACTGAATCAGGTTCATTTCTGCCCATCGCCCAGAAAGCCAATCACCAAGAGGATGAGATTGCAGCAGAGATAGGATTTAATCACAAGGAAGCCAAGTGAGGAAGCAGGAGGACTCTCAAATCTGCCTCCACAAAAATGGGAACTCAGGAATATTTATGGGATAGGGGGCAAGGTGGTCTGAAGTGTGGGAATAGATGATTGGAGGTAAGGAAAAGTGAGGTAATTGACGATCTATGCAAGCGTAGTCAAGCTTCATGCCTCTTCACAGGACACATGTTCACAAATGGCAGCATTCCCATGATCTCAGGGTAGACTTTTTAGCTCCTTGACATTAAAAAGGTCACTTGTCGAGCATTTGCACAGGCCCAGTTGATGGGTTGGTGGTCTCACCCAGCCTGAACTGGACAAGGAGTCTCAATTCCTGAAAAACCACTCTTAATTACTCTGTTGATAAGATGGGGTTGGTTGAACTTGTCCTGGAGGGCCTGTGGTTACACTGCCACCCAGAACCCCCTCCCCAAGCTGATGTACTTAGACAACACGAACCAAAACAGGGCTGGAACTCTTAAATAGCTAGCACCTGGAACAATCTCAGAGCGATGTTGCATCCTAATGTGGCTTCAGAGAATTAAAGGCTGATCCTCTGATCAGAGACCAGGGTTCAATGGGTGTGTACGTTCCAGCCCAGCCCTGTCAACTCCTGAAGTAGGGAGTTAATCACAGCCGTGCAGAAGACATGCGCTGCCCAGTACAGGGATTACAAAGGACATCCTGCAATGGTGCTCTGCAGCTGATCACACTCAGCCTTCTCCACATCCCAGGAAGACTCCATATGAGGGAAGCAACAGCCTCGGGGGTGGCCTCAGCCCAGGGGATATGTTAGCTCTAGAAAAGTTTTGGAGCCAGTCTTCCTGCAGAGGACCATTTATCATTATTTTGCTGTCATCCTTTATATTCTTTCTTCTAAGCCTATTGATAGTAGGGGAATATCAATGGAGGTCATTAATATTGGATGCAGTCTCCCTTCCATCTCTTTCAGAGTAATAGAGGCCAGATTGCAAAGGAATCTGGGGAATTTTCATGGACCAGCTCACGGGGAAGGGCTTTGGCACACACTGAGAACCTACCAGGCACAAGGGGCAGTGGAGGCCCTTATAACTGGTGCAGTCCCATGTCTTAGCTTGTTCAGGCTGTTACGACAAAATGCCACGGACTAGGTAGCTTATAAACACAGAAATTTATTTCTCACAGTTCTGGAGGCTGGAGTCCAAGATCAAGGCATGGTCACATTCTGATGAGGGGCCTCTTTGTGGTTCGTAGACAGCACCGTTTTGTTGTGTCTTCACATGGTGGAAGGGCAAGGGAGCTCTCTGGAGATGCTTTTTATAAAGGCACTAACCCCATTCATGAAGGTTCTGCCCTCACGACCTAAGCACCCCCCAAGGCGCCATATCCTAATACCATCACCCTCGGGAGTCTGGATTTCAACATATGAATTTGCAGGGGACACATTCAGACCATAGGACCCTGGTTATTAGCCTACATTGACATGCCCTTCTTTCCCTTCTTAGTTATGTCTTGAATTGAATATCTGATTTTCTTTTCACCCTCATGATGTGATTAGTGTCCTTATAAGAAAAGGAAGAGACCCTAGAGCTCTCTCTTTCTCTTTCTCTGCCATATGAGGACATAGAAAGAAGGTGGCTGTCTGCAAGCCAAGAAGAGAGGCCTCACCAGGAACAGAATCTGCTGGCACTTTTATCTGAGACTTCCAGCCTCCGGAACCGTGAGGAATAAATGTTGTTTAAGCCACTCAGTCTGTGGTATTTTGTTATAGCAGCCCAAACTGACTCAGACAGTCTCTCTCTCTGCTCCACTAGACCATGAACTTCTTGAGACAGAAATATAACTGTTTTCTTTATGTTTCTGGCATTTTTACATTTCTAGAACAATCCATAGGTCATAGGAAATGTTGAACCAGTGAGCTGACTGGGTGAATGTGTTGTCACACACAGGAATGGGATTATTCCACAGAGAGAGACTTCATTTGAACGTGTGGCTCTCATGGTAGGAATTTCAGGAATGGGGCAAGGAAGAATCCCCAGGCCCCTCTTATATCCTGAAGAGGCAGCGGCTGCTTTCCTTCTGCCTCGGTGAGCCCTAAAAATACTGGCTCTCCTTTTTATGCCTCTCCTCGCTCCCTCTTAATTAGGCCCTAAATTGAGCCCCTGGCTTATGCTTCACCCGAATCCGCGGGCTTGAGAAGCTTTCTCCACATAGAGATTGTTTCATTGTTCACCTTTCACTCTGGTCTTCTGCACAGTTTTGAAGAAAATCACTAAATACACAGATTTTCAAGGCTAAGATCGTCTGTAATAAAATGATCTGGGGCATCATAGGATTTCCTTATCTAAACTCTTCAAATAGCTCAGCTGAAAATAGCTGCAAAATTCGATGACATAGAAAGCCCTGTTTTCTCCCTTCACTTAAAGTTAAATGGAATCCACCTCTCTAAGCTGGTTACAAATTTTGTTTTCTTTCGTCTTCTACATTTTTTTTTTGTCCCAAGAGAAACATTCGCTCGCTTTTTTAGCTACCTTGTAGAGTCACGCTGGAAAGTGAGATGAATCATCAAGTTTCCACTGCAGCTATAGGGAACCTGAGCCGGGCAACTGGATGCTTGTGTATAGAGGACTGTAACACCCATTTCACCGAGATGGCACTCACTTATTTTCCATAGCATTTTAAAACTGGGCCTGGCACCACTATTCACCCTATTTATAGTTTAACATGCAACATAATATTTACTCCAGGCTCCAATAGGAATCCTTCCTATAAATGTCAGTGGATTATTTACTATGGTAAACTAATTAGTTCCATAAATGCTTCCCTTTTCAGGGTGGGTGAGGAAGAGACTGTTAATGCTTCCTAGATTAACCTAGTATTGTTGTCGCTTGATGTTCTTTTACATTTAAGATAGTTATTACAAGACTGCCCAAATTTGCATGTATAGTACATCTGTGGCTTAAGTGATGTGAAACTTTTTCATTCTAACTCACATGGTGAAATACAACCACAGAAAGTGAATGCCGTATATCCTGAATTGAGAGAGAATCATTGCACCTTGAACATGAAAAAAAAAGTCAACATTCCGTGATCATGTTTTCGATTGGCAGTTTTAATTTACACTGCTTTGATGACAATTGCAGCAAATATGCAAAATGGTTATAAATGAAAGAAGCATTGAAGGTCAATGATTCCTAAGGAATTATCACAGTGGTTGAAGGCAGTTTTCTTCTTGGACTTCTCTGGAATTCAGATCAATGGTGAGAGTAAATAGCAAATGAGATCTATGTTTGGAGAATTGTCATGTTCGGGCATGTTTCATCTTGGGGAGAGGGAGGACGTGTTTTTCCCAGTCCTGATCACAAAGAGATTATCAATACAAAAAAATTTAATGGAGCTTAAAATATAGTGAGAGAGAAATATTTCTCAAAAAAGAAAACAGCAATGTGTGAGTTTTTAATACTTTTCATCCCTGTGCCTTTTTTTTCCATAAAAAGGAGATTTTAAGGGAGGAATACATTCCTGACCAAGGACGTAGCATAAAATTAAATCCTATATATGAACAAGACACTATCACAGATCAGAAATAGTCATACTCAATGTCTGTGTTTATTTAAAAATTATACCAGTGACTATTGGATTTTCTCTCTACCAGGCATAACTCTAAGTGTGTCCCATGAATTGTCATTTGATCCTCACAGCAACTCCGGGAGATAAGTACTGTTATTTCTCCATTGTAAAGATCAAGAAATTTAGGCACAGAAAAGTTAAATGACTCACCCACAGTGAAGCTGGAATATGGTAAGAAAAAGGTTCTCAAACTGTGCTTCGGGGACGCCTGGAGGTACCTCTGACCCTTTGAGGGGGGTCCATGAGGTCAAAACTATTTTGTAATAATGCTAAACTATTATTTGCCTTTTTTACTCTCATTCTCTCACAGGTATACAACGAAGTTTTCCAGACGCCACATGACGTGGGACATTGCAACAGATTGGATGCAGAAGCAGATATGAGAATCCAGCTGGCTTCTATTAAGCCAGACATCCAAGAGATATGCAGAAATGCAACAATGCCTCTCTTCTCAGTAAGTTTTGTTTTTGTTTTGAAAAATACACTTATTTTCACAACTGAACAACAAAAAACTAAACAACCCGATCAAAATATGGGCAGAGGATATGAACAGATACTTTCCCAGGGAAGATATACAGATGGCCAATAGGCACATGAAAAGATGTTCAACATCACTAATCATCAGGGAAATGCAAATCAAAACTACACTAAGATATCACCTTACACCTGTTAGAATGGCTATAATCACCAAGACAAAAAACAACAAATGTTGGAGAGGTTGTGGAGAAACGGGAACCCTCATTCACTGCTGGTGGGAATGCAAACTGGGGCAGCCTCTATGGAAAACAGTATGGAGATTCCTCAAAAAATTAAAAATAGAAGTACCTTATGATCCAGCTGTCCCACTTCTGGGTATTTATCCAAAGAACTTGAAATCAACAATCCAAAGAGGCTTATGCACCTCTATGTTCATTGCAGCATTATTCACTACAGCCAAGAAGTGGAAGCAACCTAAGTGTCCCTGGACTGATGATTGGATCAAGAAGATGCAGTATATATACACAATGGAATACTACTCAGCCATAAAAAAAGACAAAATTGTCCCACTTGCAACAACATGGATGGACCTGGAGGGTATTATGTTAAGCGAAATAAGCCAGAGAGAAAAAGACAAACACCGTGTGATTTCTCTCATATGTGGAACATAAACCAACACACGGACAGAAAGAACTGTTTGGTGGTTACCAAGGGCAAGGGGGTTGTGGGGGGTCACAAGGGGTGAAGGGAGGTATTTATATGGTGACAGACAAATAATAATGTACACCTAAAATTTCACAATGTTATAAACTATTAAGACATCAATAAAAAATACACTTTTCATAAAATTATGTTGCTTATGTTAATATATAATGGGTTTATTCTTATTTTTAAATGAATTAATAAATATGTTTAAATTTTCTCAGATTTAATTCATAATGTAGTAAATACCTATAGATGTAACCCATATGAGCAAAAGCTCTTTGATGTCCTCATAATTTTTGAGTGTGAAAGAGTCCTGAGATCAAAAAGCTTGAGAATGACGGGAGTATGGTCTTTCACATCCCATAAAATGAACATCAACAAATCACGTATATTGATGACAAAAGAGGTTGTGATAACATAGAAGGACCTATATGTTGTCAAAAATCTTGATGAAAAAATAAGCAAACAAAAATCGGTTTAAGGCCCAAAAGTTTTCAACACCTGAATATTTTGATACCTGACTCTGCAGCTGAGATTTAAAATTTTAATCTAAATGCATCCTTTGGCTTTTAAAAGAACCACTGCTTAGTGTTCCCTTTGCCTAGAATGTCCCCAGATGGCCACCAGCCTCACTAGTTCACTTCATTCATAGATGACCTGGCCATCCTATTTAATCAGCGACCTTCCCCACCCCCACCACCACTCTCCACCCCTTGACGTGCCTTATTTTCCTTTACAACAGTTGCCACATCTAACACATACGTGTTTTTATTTCTGTGCCCTCCACTACCACATGAATTGTAAGCTGGATAAAGGCAGGAATGTTTATCTTTTTTTCACTATTGCGTCCCCAGCACTCAGAACAATGCCAAACATATGGCAAGTACTGGATGAATAAGTATTTGAATAAAGGAATGAATGTTTTATGTAAAAAACTAATATAATGGAAGAGCAAGAACAAAAATAAAATAGGTATTTTAAGCATAAATTATCCAAACAAATCACCAATACTGAGCAAATGCTTGAGTGCAGAGTCGCTGCAGAGACAATGCTATACGTTCACTGCATTATTTCCTCTTCCTGGGCACACATTTCTAGCTTCCCTTGCAGTTGGGGCCATGCGAATGAGTTCTGGCCAGTGCTTCTCAAACTCAAATGTCCATATAAGTCACCTGGCAATCTTGTTAAAATATACATATTAACTTAGTAGGTCTGGAGCCTATGATTTTATATATATATATATATATATATGTATATATATATTTGTGTGTGTGTGTGAGGAAGATCGGCCCTGAGCTAACATCTGCCAATCCTCCTCTTTTTGCTGAGGAAGATTGGCCCTGGGCTAACACCCATGCCTCTCTTCCTCCACTTTATGTGGGACGCCGCCACAGCATGGACTGACAAGCGGTGTGTTGGTGCACGCCCGGGGTCCGAACTGGCGAACCCCAGGCCGCCGCAGCAGAGCGTGCGCACTTAACCACTTGCGCCACCCGGCGGGCACCGTGATTTCATATTTCTAACAAGCTCTCAAGTGCGGATGATGCTTCTAGTCCGTGGACCATACTTTGAAGCTATTTCCAAACCAAACCCTTAAAAAACAGGCCATGTAGAAGCAATAACACCCCAGTAGCAACAAGCGTACCTAACACCGAAATCTTGGTTTCTCCAGTAGAAGGAATCAAGGCTCCTTGGAGAAAAGGTTGATTCTAGGACTGCAGGAGAAAATATGAGCCTGGAGGAGCTTCTTGTGCCAAAAACAAGGAAGTACCTACTTACGTCAAAGGGATACAGGCACCAACTTAAACAGTCCCAATGGCCAAAGCAGGAACAATTTGAGCCACAAAATAAATAAAGAAGTATTGGATTATAACCCAAAGTATAAAATAAACATACAAGTCCATACTTATATAAGTAAATTATTGAATAAATTAATAAATGGTAGAGAAGAGACAAGCCTCCTGTGCAGAATTCCATATAATTTAGGTAGCTATTCTGCCCTCAAGGAGGAAGAACATAACTCCCCAATCCTTAGGTGAGGGCTGCACACAGTGGCTCTTTCCAAAGAGTATAGCATGAAAAGGGAGAAAAAGAGTAACTTTATAGGGGAGACACCTGACAAACACTACATCAACTAAGGGATCAAGGTCAACACCAACAGTGATAAATCATGTTGATATGATGTGATAAAAATAGCACCTTACCTCTGTGGTCTTCCTCCCAAAAAACACATAAGTGCAGTCTAACCATAAGAAAAACACCAGACAAATTCCAATAGAGGCTCATTCTACAAAATACCTGACCAGTACTCCTGGAAACCATCAAGGTCATCAAAAAGAAAGTCTAAGAAATTGTTACAGCCAAGAAGAGCCTAAGGATACAAGACAACTAAATGTAATGCGGTATCCTGGATGGGATCCCGGATTTAAAAAAGGACACTAGGTAAAAACCAAGGAAATCTGAATAAAGTATAGACTTCAGTTAATGATAATGTATCAAGATTGGTTCATTAACTGTAATAAACATACCATACTAACGTAAGATGCTGCTAACAGGGGAAACTAGGTGCAGGGTTTATGATAACTCTCTCCACTATCTTCTCAGTCTTTCTAGTAAATCTAAAACTGTTCTAAAAATAAAGTCTTTTAATAAAAAATCTCATGTGATCCCCCAGTTCTCCCTTTCCCTTCAGAAACAGACCTGTATGAACCTAAGAGTAAAGGCATCCTTAAATTTTGTGCCCTAGGGACCTTGCTTGCCTCACCCTAGAGCCAGCCTTATTCTGAGGGAATCTTTGAGGATGTCTGATGAAGATCTAATAGCTGTAAAATAGAGGAGGGCCATTTGACCTGGGTAAGTGTGAAATGAATTTTAAGCGTATTAAGCCACTGAAATTTTTAAGTTTTAAAGTTGTTACTATAGCATAGCCCAACCTACCCCAGCTAATATAATAATCTGCATCAGGGGTGGGTAAACCATGACCCACTGGTCAAATTCATTTAGCAGACTATTTTTGTACAGCCTTAGAGCTAAGAATGATTTGTACATTTTTTACTTATTTATTTTTTTGTGAGGAAGATTAGCCCTGAGCTAACGTCTGTTGCCAATTCTCCTCTTTTTGCTGAGGAATATTGGCCCTGGGCTAACATCTATGCCCATCTTCCTCTACTTTATATGTGGGGCATCGCCACAGCATGGCTTGACAAGCAGTGCGCAGGTCCGTGCCTGGGATCCGAACCTGTGAACCCTGGGCCGCCAAAGCAGAGCGCACGGACTTAACCACTGCATCATCAGGTTGGCCCTGATTTGTACACTTTTAATAGAAAGAAGAAGGAGGAGGAGAGGGATAGGGACAGAGATGGGGGGAGGAGGAGGAGAGGGAGGAGCGGGAGGAGGAACAGACACCACAGGCAGCCTGAAAAGCCTGAAATATTTACTATCTAGCCCTTTATTGAAAAACTTTGCCAACCCCCAATCTACATCATATAGACTATTTGGAAAAACAAAGGTTATTTCTACACAAATGAGCTTTTAAAGAAGTTCTAGTTATCACACAGACCCTGCCAAAAGAGCCCCTAAATTCACTGCTGAAGTGGCTCCTTTTGTTTCTGAAATCTATTCAGAAATTAGCTAGACTTTAAAAGGTTTCCAGTGATTACAAATTTGGATCAGCTATACCTCTGTAGGAGAGCAAAATTTGCCACCCCAAAATGTGTTTGGCATAAGGATTACTTTAGGCCAATTATTTTCAAGAAACAGAAGCCCCAGGAAGTTTTTCTTTTTACCTCCCTCCCAACTGCCTAAAAGAATTTAGATGAAGGATCTCTTCCAGAAAGGGAGCTATCACCATAGATATCTACAAAGAGTACGAACTAAGTGTGATAGGGAGGAACCTAGCAAAGTCTCTTTGTTCGAAGTCCTCTCTGTGTCCCATTGTCTCTGCATAGCATGGCAAACATGTGTTCACCAAACATTTGTTTTTCTCATCTTCCTATAAATTGTTTTCCTCTCATTTGAAGTCCCAGATCCCTACTCCCTTCTCCTTAGCTCTGGATGGCATATGAGCCTCAATTGCCTGACTGACTATGGGTCCCATTTTTCTTATGGGGCCCCTGTACATACAAAATTAAATTTGATTTTCTCCTGTTAACCTGTCTCACATCCGTTTAATTCTTAGAGCGGCTAGAAGAACTTAGAAGGGTAAAGGAAAAGTTTTCCTCCCCTACACCTCCATAGAAGAAATGTCTTGAAAAATGAAACACGTTATTCAACATCCAAAAACACATTTATTAATTGAACTACATATGTTTGATTCTATTCACATTGTAGTCAGAAGATATTTCATTTCCCTTTACTGTAGAAATGGGCCCTTTAAAAAATGATACACCATACTAATTTCAAAAGATGAAATTTCAATCCCTGTAAGTTCAAGAAAAGAGGCATTTCATACGTGAATGTGGTTAGTTGTCTGACAAATTTTCCAGTTAAAGGTTATGAAATTGAAGAGAATGCAACAATTTGACAATGTTTTTATACTTCTTCACTGTGGGATAGTTTTTTTCTGTGAAATAAACTCCCAACAAGTTAAAATCAAACTAAGTATAGAAGAAAATCCTAATCAATGAGGAAAATAAAAGAAGCTACATTAAGAATCTGAGGGAATCTGAGAATTCGTGTCTACATTTTGATTCAGTAAATCATTACAAAGTTACTGGTTGAGGTCTTAGTATGCACCTTACACTCTGCTAAGAGGCTGTCCCTTTAGAAATGTGCACTTGAGTTAAGAGATATACCTACAGGGCCGTGGTGTAACAGTCAAGTTCGTGCACTCAGCTGCAGCGGCCCGGGGTTCGCTGGTTTGGATCCTGGGTGCGGACCTACGCACTGCTCATCAAGCCACGCTGAGGCAGCATCCCACATACAGCAACTAGAAGGATGTACAACTATGACACACGACTATCTACTGGGGCTTTGGGAAGAACAAAAGGAAAACAAGGAGGAAGATTGGCAACAGATGTTAGCTCAGGGCCAATTTTCCTCAAAAAAAAAAAAAGAGAGAGACACACACAAAGTAAAAAGCAAAGCCTGATGAGTTTACCTATGGAAATGTGTGTGTGTGTGTGTGTGTGTGTGTGTATGAGTGTGTGGGTGCAAGCATACAGTTGTGAACAAAGAGCCCACATTTCAAAGCCGAGTTTGCAAGTGATTTGAGGGAGGTTTAGAGCACTTTTACTCATAAAAAAACAATATTGAAAATACGGGTAGATTCTCAGCTGGTCCACAAAAGACAAATTTTATGCTGTTGGCAGAATCTCAGGTGTTGTGGTAGAAATTCTTAATTAATCAGTGGCACAATTTCCTCCAAGAAAGGCCCTGGCAATGCTGAGCCAGGGGCGCTGCTGTGTATTCCAGTTGTTTGTGCTTCTGCCTGGACCAGCGAGAGAGCTCTCTCTCGTCCTGGGCAGCCTTTCAGAATGCCTACATGTGACACACACGAGGCAGATCCAGATTTGTGGGGCATGCACTTAGAAACCTTGGAAGGATCCTCTTTATGAAAAATAGTATAAAATTACTAATATAATCTTAGGTATGAAAGCTAAACAAATTGCAATTTTTTAGAAAGCTGATAAATACCACAAACATCAGATGCCTGATCCATTTCTATATTTTTTCCCAAAGTTTTTGGCTACATACACTTCTGTGACTCATATTTTCTATACAAAAAAACAAAATAGAAAGATAATTCATTATTTTCTCTAACGTGGTTGGTCCAATTTTTTTCTTATTATTGATAGTTTAGAAAAGTTGTTTTCATTTCATTTTTTAGGATTGGTTAAATTTAAGAAAAGCTTTATCAAGTTTCTTTCCTATTTGAACTGTGAAATTTCAGGGCATTTCAATTTTCTTATGCAGGAATTAATCTTATATCATTTTTGATAACACTCATTGACCACTATATGGGACACTTTTTTTGTGTGTGTGAGGAAGATTGACCCTGTCCTAACATCTGTTGCCAATCTTCCTCTTTCTCTTTTTTCTCCCCAAAGCCCCAGTACACAGTTGTGTATCATAGTTGTAGAGTTGTAGCTCTTCTATGTGGGCTGCCGCCTCAGCATGGCTTAATGAGCAGTGAGTAGGTCCACGTCCAGGATCTGAACCAGCGAACCCCAGGCCACCGAACGGGAACACCGGCACTTAACCACTATGCCACTGGGCCAGCCCCAGTATGTGGGACACTTCTGAAACCAGTAAACAGTTAGCATTACTGATTAGGTAGCTAGTAACTAAAATGGCTTTTTTTGCAATTACTAGTTATAACGTTTAGTTGTTCACCCACCCATTGTTAACTCTGCTGCTTAGGCAATATATTATCTGCCTCCCACTAGGTTTCTACACATAACATCTCCCTGGCACCTGGGTCACCATGGTAATAGATGTGTTGATCTGTTTTTCGGGAATTAGGATCCCCTTGTCCTGTTCAGGCCTGTTGAGACCACCAACCCATCAACAGGGCCTGGGCAGGTGCCCGATATTTGACCTTTTGAAGTCAAGAGGCTAAAAATTCCACCCTCAGATCATGGGAATGCCGCCATTTTGTGAACACGGCACCCTATGAGAGCCATGCAGCTGGACTACACTTGTGCAGATCGTCAATTACCTCACTTCTCCTCACCTCCAATCATCTGTCTCCACACTTCAGACCACCTTGCCCCCTACCCCATAAATACTCCTGAGTCTCCATTTTCTGGGAGGCGAATCTGAGATTGATTCTCCCACCTCCTCACTTGGCTGCCTCCTGGTTAAATCCTTTCTCTTTGCAAACTCGTCTTCTCAGTGATTGGCATAATCGGTGCATCAGGCAGAACGAGCCTGGCTCCGTAACGCTTCTCGGACTCCACTTCACACGGTGTCAGTCCACGTTTTCTTCCAGCTGCTGCTGTGAGTAACCTGAGCACAGCCATTGTGTATCACTTGCTTTCTGACAGGGGCTTCTCTGCTTCAATGGGGTCTCCTGCAGGAACTTGGTCAACCATCTGCCTCACACCACACCCTGAAATGTTTAAGTAAGTTACAGCCCCCTGGGCAACCCTTGACCAATGGGGATGGGGCTGGGGGCTGGTAGATAAGTCCTCTCCACTCGCATGTCTCAGGCAAACAATTCTCCTTTAAACATATGTCTTCATACATAAACTCCTCAATTTACACGCTACAAGCATAGGAATTCTGATAAATGATATTTTGAACAATTTCTCCAAAAAGAAGAAGGTATATGGTGCATTTATAATTTTATAGTTGTATTATTAAGTATACGTCTACCAGAATAGAATTTTCGTTTTTGACTAAGCATCTATGAAAACTGAATCTTCTCCTTCTAATTATATGCATCTGATGATGGGAAGGATTTTCCAGAGACTAGCTTCTGGCTCCATATTGAGCTCCAGCTCCACTTCAGGGTTATTTTCCTCTACATCCCACATGCTTCCTGTGTCAGGCTCCATAGTGCACATTCCTAGGTGGGCAGAACCTGTGGCCCTGCAGTTTAAAACCAGGACACCGTGTCAGTTTCACAACACCAGGTAAGTCAGCAGAACAGCTGTAAACAACAGAAATATATCCCACTAAACTACGTGAATCCCAACTCAACTTCCCCTAAGCCAGATCCCCCAAAATGCCCATAGCCCCTCCAGAGCCACTGGACGTGAGGGGAAGTGAGATCCAGAAGTCAGAGTGAAAAAGACAGCAGTCGTAACAAATTGCAGTTAAAATAGCTTAGTTTAGCAAATTTTACAACATATGACCATATAAGTACTCTTAAGGGCTTAAGGGCTCTCCTAGGGCCTGGGAAGGGGCCAGTGCAAAGGAGGGTCCCTGACACTTAAGCTTCAATAGCTTCATGGCAAATCCACCTCCGGGCATAGATTGCTTCCCAAATCAAACTTTGGAGAGTACAGCATTGGTGCTGGAGCCAAACTGCCCAGGGGTAGAATTCTAGCTCCACAGCTTAGCAGCCACGAGATCTTGGGCAAAGTTCTTAACCTTTGCATTCACGTTGCTCACCTGTGAGATGAAACTCATAAGAGTATCTACCTCATAGTTATGAGGATTCAACGATTGGCGCATTAAGTATTCAATAAATATCAGCTGTTGTCTCTCTTAATGGTCTGGGTGCAAAGGGCAGCAACCTGTCTTTCGTTGTGAAGGAGACACATTGCTGTGTCCCTGCCTGCTGTTTAGTATGGTAAACCATGCTCAGTTTGCATTGGGACAGGGCCTCTTCAACCCCCTCATCTTGCCATTGAAATCAAAGACCCCATTTCAATGACAATATCTCCATAGCAATCCTGGCCTTCAGAGAACAGTCACTTAAGAGCTTTTCAAAGATCCAAAGTTCCCTTCACCAGTGTATTTCTCAAGGTATTGCAAAGGGAGGGTCCTCTCTGCCCTCCTGGGGAGGCTTAATTAGATGGTGGTTGGCAGATTACACATGATAAGATCACTCCAGGATTCCTAGCTCTTTGAATTATTTCTTCTACCGGCTTACAAAGGATTTTTAGCACATCAATTTCATTTGATGTGGGCTGCTATTGAAGCCAGCTTTTTTTTTTGTCAACTAATGGAGCTAAAATTTGGAATGATTCACAGCTGCTGAAAGCACTGATTCTAGAATCTCTGGTAAGCCCGGCTTTATCAGTAAATTCATTCTCATTTAAAATTAAGTTTCTTCCGCCTTGGTTGGGAAGCATCCCATCAGAATTCGTTTCCACATATATTCTCCAGGATTTTGGTGATAGAAATTAACAAAGTTCTATAATTCTTTGTTATGGAAGCCTCCCCTTACTGGCTTAACTTTACTGTCAGCCTCCTGGGGCATGCTGAGATCTGACTCTGGTTACAGATTTAGAGACAAGGATAGATGGGGTTGAGGGGTTAGAGGGTGGTAAATGGCTAAGACCTAAGAACAATTGGCTTCACTTCGCAAGGGAGTTGCAGAGTCTTCAAGTAAAGGTATGTCCCCTTCCCCCACGACCCAGGAAACTGGGCTGCTTTGACTGACAAGGAAGGCTCACTGGTTGTCTGAGAGTCCAGCTACCTCTCTGAGTCCTTCATATCCTCCCACACTTCCTCATTCCAATTCTTCCTGTAACACCGTGTTTTTCAATTTGGTTGTTCACAAGCAGAATTTTTTAAATAGAATAGAATAAAAATATCAGGACACTTTGCTTATGATAAAAGTAAATATTGTATCATGATGCCTGTGTTTCAGTTGTATCAAGGAGTATGCGTGTGTGTGCTGGATCATGATATGAAATATATTTCTTATAAGGGTTGTGGTCAAAACTGTTTGAAAGCCATTTGTGTAAGAGACTTGACAAAGCCGTAGTTTTGACTAATGTAATTCAGCCACTTACACAAACTTTGAATTTGGTTTGGGGCTTCCTCAACCATTCAGCTTCAGGTGGTAAGAGAAGTTTTTAGTAAGGTCATAAAAAGTCAAGGGATTGCAATCTCTGCTGAGGATTTACATGTTTGGGCTTATTGTTCTCTTTCTTTAGGTTTTCTAGTGTGGTTAGAAGAAACCATTCCACCCACCACTCTTGAGTTCTCCTCCCTTCATCCTGCTCTGTGTCTGCAGTAATGTGGTCCCCCAAATCTTGCCTTCAATGAGTGCTTTATTACAGGTGACATTGGACAGTTTAACTAGTATTTGCCACTTCATAATAAGAGTTATCAGAACTCCACGACTAATACTAAAGGAACTTTCACTGTCCTCCCAATTTTAGTTTTTCCCATCTCTGAGGATCTGTTGCCTCTATCACACTCTTCACTATTAATTTCTGTATCAAAGTTCTTGATTTCAAGCAAAACAAAACAAAACAACTCTGGATAACTTAAGGAGAAAATAAATATATATTGGAAGATATTGAGTAGTTCCTGGAAGCCTAGAAAACACTGGTAAATGGGCTGAGGCCATCACCTTAAAAATATTTCTCAATAGTCCCTGTATCGTTTTCTCTTTCCATTATGATTCAAATCCTAGGGAAGACATTATATTGGCTGAGCATAGTCACATGACTGCATCTTTACTGGCGGGAACATGAAAGAATTCCTATAGTTTATATTAGGTGAAGGAAGGCACCACCTAACATGAAGATGCAACCTTTGGCAGATCCTCAAGAATAGAAAGGAGGTCTGGATGTTGGGTATTCAAAAAAAAAAAAAAAAAAAAAGTCAAACGTCTGCCAAAACTTTTGCCCCATTCTTTTGCAACTATATGGGTATTGTCCCTCTTTCTCACTAAGCTGGGAGCTACTCCAACAATTATCTTGCTTTTCCTTCTATGCCCCATACCATGTGGCACAACCCTGGATTAAAGTAGGTGATCAAGAAAAGTGTTGGGTTGTTATTTGTTTTGTTTTGTTTTGTTTTGAATAAAAGAACTTGTAGAGCTCTTGAGAACCACAGAGCAGAGAGTCAAGCTGAGGGACAATATCAAGGATAGTTCGATCTCCCTGGAGCCAGCAGCAGGGTCACCCGGAATCCACAAGGGACAAAAAAACACGTAGTTAACACTAGCATCTGCCCCAGGCTGGCTGCACAAAGGAAAAGGGTCCAAGAAGAGGACCCGGAAGTTGTGCCAACCAAGCAAATCTATGGTTAAGTCAGTATCAAAATCTAGAAGCTATAAATTCAACTATTTTTTTAAAATTGTAACCTCTTTATTATTTTCTAAATAAAAATTCTTTCTGAATTATTGCATTTTCTCAACTGCACCAAGAGGGATCTAGGCTAGTGTAGCTACCAGGATGAGGCTTCCTGAGAGACAGGGCAAAGCTGAGTTGCTCCATGGAGATCCCATGAAGGGCCAGGAGAACTAGGACAACTGAGAGATCAATGAGGGTTGCTAGAGAAGCCCAGGACAAGTAACCAAGGGACTCCTTTTTCCTTGGGATCACTCACCTAGGTGGGGGAGGAGGAAGAAGAGCCAGAGAGAGAGGCAAAGAAAGTGAAGTCAGTGAGGGGGTAGAAAGAGAGGTGGTCAGAGGCGTAATTGGAGGGAGAGATACTAGCACAGCCATCTGCAGGAGAAAGAAATGTGCATTCAGTTGAAGGCCATGTTCTAAATCGTACTGAGAGAAACAGACAAAAAATGTGCAGCCCAGTGAAACAGTAGGGCTAGACAATTCACAACGGGGATGCTTGTCTCCTGAAGGACAGATGTCTGCAAATTCCCTTCATGTGGTTAAACATTTACAGTCCCTTTTAAATATGTCAGAATTAGGCTCACTAATAATTAGAACATTTCTTTTGTTCAACTCCTCTCGGTTCTTGATGTTCCTATGAGGCAGATAATATCAGTATAATTATTTCAGAGAGAGTGATTTAGGATACTAAGAAGGCATCCTAGCCAGAGTCACACTGCAAACCCTGAGGGCTTCCAAGTTTAGAACTCAGGCTGCGGCTGCTGCTTCCTGGTTTGTTGATTAAGATACATGAATGATAGCTTTTTATAGATTTTATGACTCCTTCGTAAGCACCAGTCATTTTAAATTCAAAGAACCTTTCTAATTTCGGTAATCAACTGGACGCCTTGGACATTCTTGCTGGAGAATTAGTACCTCTTGGTGGATGGCCTTCATACCAGACTGTTACATCTATTAATAGTCATTCGTGGATCTTTTTCTGGCCAGAAGCAAGTAAATGCTCCAGGTTTTATTTTCAGTATGCAAGAATGGGTGCCTGTTCAGCTGGACACTAAAACATTTTCAATATTTTATGTCTCAGACTTTTACCCAAATAAGACAATTTTGAATATCTCCAGTGACCCACTATTTCTTTTCCTTTAGGTTTCATTGCAAACAATTTTATTGAGTCCTAGAAAAGAGGCCCTTAATAATCTAGATTGCTAAAGATATCAGAGTATGGGTTAACATCAAAGATATTTTGACTTGTGGTTTAATTTGCTATTTATTGAGTTCTTCAGAGAAGGTTAAGATTTTCTGGGAATTGGGTCACATCTTGAAGAGGAGTGGCTTAAATCAACGTTTATAGTGTTTCTTTGTGTGTGTGAATTTAATCCTCTGAACCACCAATATTTTGTAGCTAGGTTCCCCTTATGATTATGTTACATGTTCAGTGTTATTTTATACCATTGATATTTCCCATGCCTATTTCAACCTAAAATATGCCTCCTCTCCCAATGAGATCACAAACTCCTAAGGGCAGATCCTATAACTTAAACTTCTTTTTATTTCCCTAAAATATCTGGTCCAGTACCTTGCATCAAGCAGGTGATCCACAAATATCTGATCATTGACTAAACCAGCAGAATCTGGAAGTGTGGAGATGACCAAGTAATGGGAGAGGTGAGCAGAGGTCCAGCGCATTGGTCACAAATCATCAGTCACACCAGATAGGGTGACCCTAGCTCCCCACTTGAAGAGAATGACTTGGTCCTCACTGTTTAGGACTTGTCTCCCATCCCATCTAATTCCATCTGAGAGATCTGATTGGCCATTATATTACTTGTGCTACTCACCCCCACCTCCTGCCTCTTCGGTCCCACTCCTAGACTAATAGGGCAGCAAAATTACTTGAAGGAAATACACAAATACAGCTGTCATGTATGCAGTAGTCATCACTCTCAGAAAGGGCATGCCGAATCCAAAGGGGCACCCACCATAGAGCCCAGACTGATCCCCAAGTCATGGATGCTCCTCTCTGAAGTGCGGCTTGAAAAAGAAAAACCTGACGGAAACTGGATAGCCATATGCAAAAAAATGAAAGTAGACCCTTACCTTACACCATACACAAAAATTAACTCCAAATGGATTAAAGACTTGAATGTAAGACCTGAAACTGTGAAACTTCTAGAAGAAAACATAGGCAGTACGCTCTTCGACATCGGTCTTAGCAACATCTTTTCAAACACCACGTCTGACCGGGCAAGAGAAACAATAGAAAAAATAAACAAATGGGACTACATCAAACTAAAAAGCTTCTGCACAGCAAAGGAAACCATCAACAAAACGAAAAGACAACCTAACAATTGGGAGAAGATATTTGCAAACCATACTTCTGATAAGAGCTTAATCTCCAAAATATATAAATAACTCATGCATCTCAACAACAAAAAAACTAACAACCCAATTAAAAAATGGGCAAAAGACCTGAACAGACATTTCTCCAAAGAAGATATACAGATGGCCAAGAGACACATGAAAAGATGTTCAAAATCACTAACTATCAGGGAAACGCAAATCAAAACTACAATGAGATATCACCTCACGCCCGTCAGAATGGCTATAATTAACAAGACAGGAAACAACATGTGTTGGAGAGGATGTGGAGAGAAGGGAACTCTCATACACTGCTGGTGGGAGTGCAAACTGGTGCAGCCACTGTGGAAAACAGTATGGAGATTCCTCAAAAAATCAAGGATAGAACTACCATATGATCCAGCTATTCCACTGTTGGGTATTTATCCAAAGAACTTGAAAACACCAATTTGTAAAGGTACATGCACCCCTGTGTTCATTGCAGCGTTATTCACAATAGCCAAGACTTGGAAGCAACCTAAGTGCCCATCAAGGGACGAATGGATAAAGAAGCTGTGGTATATATACACAATGGAATACTACTCAGCCATAAGAAACGATGAAATCCAGCCATTTGTGACAACATGGATGGACATTGAGGGTATAATGCAAAGTGAAATAAGTCAGAGGGAGAAGGTCAAATACCATATGATTTCCTTCATTTAGTAGTAGATAATAACAACAATAAACAAACACATAGGGACAGAGATTGGATTGGTGGTTACCAGAGGGGAAGGGGGGAGGGAGGAGGGTGAAAGGGATAATTCAGCACGTGTGTGTGGTGATGGGTTGTAATTAGTATTTTGGTGGTGAACATGATGTAATCTATGCAGAAATAGAAGTACAATGATGTACACCTGAAATTTTTACAATGTCATAAACCAATGTTACTGCAATAAACAAAAAAAAAAATAAAGATAAATTTTGATTTCTAAAAAAAATAAAAATAAAAAATAATAAAAAAACCTGAGGGAGTCCAGTCTTTTCAAGGATGTCTCTGATATTGTGATTCCCGATAAGAAATATACAGACATGCTTCGCCTGCCTAACGACGAGAATACATTCTGAGAAATGCATTGCTGGGCGATTTTGTCACTGTGCGAACATCATAGAGTATACTTACACAACCCTAGATGGTATAACCTACTTCACACTAGACGATATGGTAGTAATCTTATGGGACCACCATCATATATGCAATCTGTCATTGACCAACACTTCATTATGTGGGGAATGACTATATTTGGTCTTCCTCCCTGTTTCTGGCACAGAACTCCTAAAACCCTTGGAATTTGTCTTGTGTTATGTTAATGAGCTGACTTTTGGAAAGCCCCTAAGCTTGCAGGCTGGTTGACATTGGAGCCTACCATGTAATTAGAGGGTTGTAACTTTCAATTCCACCCCACTGACCTCCAAGGAGGGGAAAGGGCCTGGAGATTGAGTTTAATCACCAATGGCCAATGATTTAATCAATCATGCCTCTGTAATGAAGTTTCCATAAGACCCCAAGCGGACAGGGTTCGGAGAGCTTCTGGGTTGTTGAACATGTGGAGATCTGGGGGGAGTAACAGGCTCGGGGAGGGCACGGAAGCTCCACGCCCTTTCCCCATACTTTCCCCATACATCTCTTCCATCTGGCTGTTCCTGAGTTATATCCTTTTATAATAAACTAGCAATTTAATAAGTAAAATGTTTCTCTGAGTTCTGTGAGCTGCTCTAGCAAATTAATCGAACCCAAGGATGGGGTTGTGGGAACCTTCGATCTATAGCAGTGGGTCAGAAGCACCTGGACTTGTGATTGTTGTCTGAAGGGGGTGGGGGGAGGATGTAATCTTTTTTGGGACTGAGCCCTTAACCTGTGGGATCCAACACTGTCTCCAAGTAGATAGTGTCAGAATTGAGTTGAATTGTAGGACACCCAGCTGGTGTCAGAGAATTGCTTGGTGTGGGGAACCCCCCACACATTGGAACTGGGTGCAGAATCATTAATGTCCTAAAAGCTAAAGGTTGGTCCTATATTTGGCCTAATTTATAAAAGATTGAAGAATAAATTATGTTCAAGACCAACCGTAGATTTAATTCCAATGCAGAGCTGGACCACTGAACCTAGTTTGGTCTACTATTCCCAGCTGAACCCAGAATAATTAATCAATTTAAAATATTTATTCAGGAGCTACACTGTCCAAGACATGAAGGAGGCAGCTACAAAATGACAGACACAAGTGTATAGACTCACTCAGTATACTGTCTAGTGGAGGAGATAAAAACACATTCCTTATAAATTATAAGACAACATAAAATGTGGTAAATGCCATAGAAGAGGGGTACAAGGAAAGTGCTGTGAGAATTCAGAGAAGCGGAATCTTCTTTTACCTGGCAACAATTAGGGAAAGTTTCAAGTCAGCATTGCATAGAAATAGCTGGGTCTGGGCCAGAGCTAAACATATGTGGCGGGACATAGTGGGAGATGAGGTTGAAAAGGGATCTAACGGGACTTTAAATTCTTCAAGGGGCCTTAGGGGACCTTACATTCTTGATCAGGAGTTTGGGTTTCCTCCAGTGGATGGAAGGAGCCACTCTAGGTTTACGAGCAGAGGAGTATCAGGAACTCTTCCTGAGGGAGGAGATTAATCTAGCAGCAAGAAACAGAAAGGATCAGGGTGAGGAAAAAGTGAGTGGAGACAAAACAAAAGCTAAGATGCTGCTGGTGGGGGGAAGAGGAGAGAGAGTGTGGGAAGGAAAGCCCCAGGTCTGGCTCTGGTTGAATATGGCGAGGAGCAAACAAATGACCCTGGGGCTCCGAGCTAGGATGGCAGGTGTCCAGGTAGCGACCTTGACTTCCTGATGGAACACAAGTGGACAAACAAAACAGAGGAGAGAGGAATAGATACTGGGACGAGCAGAAAAGTTTCTTCAAAGGAGTGTAGTGAACAGTGTCAGTGTGGGCTTTTTCTAAAACATTTTTAAGACCCTCATTACCAGGGAAGGATATAGAAAACATGTGTTTTTTTAAATAAAATATTTTTTCTTAATCCAAATCTGATCTTCCAAATAAGCTTCTAATTTACTTTTTACCATTACTTTTTGATATTATGGCCAAGTTAAAGGAACTTTAAATTTGAAATTAATCTTCAAATCTACCTATCTTCAAATTTTCCTACCATCCTGTTCACCCATACCCATGAACAACTCCAATGTTTTTTCAGGACCGCTCAAAACCAGTATTTCTTTCTTATTTCATTTATTCCTGTTTAAACTTTATTTTTAAAATATCTGCCATTTTTCCCAGTATTTCTAGAGAATATGTAATTGTGAAGGAAGTTTTTATCCTGTCTCTGAGTGTCACCATTCTTCATCTCGGATTTCCAATCTACTCTAAATTTACATTTTTTTCACTCCCCTCACCAAGTGGGTTAGCTCCTTCTTACTCTTCCTTGGCCTCATATTATTCCCTCCAAATTCCTCAGATAGTATGTGACAATATTTACAAAGAGTCTTCACCTGTTCTTTTTTTCATGCAAATCAATCCTGTTTTTTCATGAGTTGGATCACTGTGGGCCAAAATAAACTCCAGGCTAAGAACTTCAGTGGCAGGTATCTCTATAGCAATTGAGAGGACATCTTTACAAAGCTATGAATTCTGAATTTGTTGTTTTGTTTTGGTTGTTAAAGTTTACCAAGCCACATGCACAAAGCCAGGTGAAAAAGAGATTGTTGATTTCCTACCATAAGAAACTAAGTCTCACTGAAAAGTTGCCAATAGTTTCATCTAGGAGCAGTGGCTATAACTACAGAAAATGTTTTAGATGTTGAATGAATTAAATATTGTCACCCCATTACTCCATTGCCCATTGGCCTATTTGTCTGTGATAAATCTCTAGGACTTCTCCTTTCAGAAACTCTCCTTATCTATCTCATCCTCTCCCCTCTTCTCCTGCTAAATTGTAAGCACAGTATAGGGGAGGAAAAATTTTCCTTCTACCATTCTAGGTTCTTGGGCTGGTCTAATAATCAAATTGACAAAAGACAAATTAGCAAGAGAAAAACAAATTTAATTTCGTATGTAAGGGAGCCCCAAAAAATATGAGACCCAAGGCAAGTTGGGCAGTTGCAGCTTATAGGCCAGCCTGGGCTAAGGAATGGGCTATTCCTTCAGAGGGGAGGAGGGTAATTCACAGGATGATAAAAAGAGCAGATGTTTGGTAATTAGATGTTTGCCTTCCCATACAGGTAAGTCATTCAGATAAAAGTTATCTCTAGTAATGGCTCTCTCTCTGAGGCAGGCGCCCTATTTAAACTCTTTAAGGTAGTTAAGGGAGAGGTAAAAGTTTTTCTTGAGTCTGCTGTGTCTTGATTGCCTTCAGCTCAAAATAATCCACATGCCAATGTGGCATATTTTGGGATTGATGGGGTTCAGGGTAGGCTGCCCCAAAATGTGCCACTCTGGTATGCAGATTATTTCAAGCTGAAGACAATAAAGGCTCAGAAGACTCAGAAAGAAACTTTGACCTCCTGCCCCACCAACTGCCTAAAAGAATTTAAGATAGAAGGCCTGTCCTGGTCCATCACCATCGATAACTCTGGGTATGGATAGACTGGGAGGGTCCTTGCTGAGCCCTTTCTTATGAAAGCTCTGAAAACAGCTTTTACATTTACATTTATAAGGGAGATCTCCATTTGTAAAAGTATGTCCCTCTCTGTACCAGGAAGAAGGGAGGATGACCTTATCTCTAGAAACTCTTATCAATGCGGAAGGCAAGGACTTAAGTCTGCATATTAACCTTACTCTTGTTTACTGTGCTTTTCTGGTAATCTTCCATAGCTGACTTCCCCCATATCAATGGACAACTTTGTCTTTAGCTGAAGATAGTATTTAAGATGAGAACCTCCACCATTTTGTCGAGTTACCCAGTTTTTCCTGGGCCTCTCCCATGTATACGTGTTACAAAGCTTTTCTCCTGCTGTTCTGTCTCATGTCAGTTTAATTTGTAGCCCAGTCAGAAAGGACTCAGAGGGGCTAGAGGATAGTCTTTCTCCCCTACAGGGTCATGTATTCTCCCCCTCAATACACATATGGATATATACATAAATACTGTTCTCTTCATTTGTGAAGGTAACTCCACTGTCAATCACCACTACCTGTAGATGTGACCCCCTTAACTTCACTCTACGTTTTGGAAACTCCTGTTCTCCGCCAAGTTCCTCCTCCCTGTGAATATTTCTGGGTCTTAGAGTTATCAAGAGCAACTCCTCACAGCCATTTTCCCCTCCCTGGCTCAGGTGGCATTTGTGCCCTCTGCTTTTGAGGTGGGAATGTCCCACTCAACGATGAGAAGCACGTCTGTGTGTGCTGGCTGGCCTGGCATCCATGCTGGTAGGATATGCCTGAAGGATAGCAGACTATGCCTCCCTAAAATATGACTGTATGAGTTCAGCACATGGCACTCCAAAATATACCACTTTGGTATATTGATTATTTTGAGCTAAAGCACTTGAAAACCAGCAAATGTGGGGAAAGGCTTTCTCTGAATTCCCCTTATCTGCCTAAAGACAGAACCTCCAAAAGGAACTTGATTATCATAAATGCCCTCCCCTCAGAGTTTCATCAACCAGGGAAGATGGACTCTTATCACAGGAGAGGAGACTAGAAATCACACCACACCCAGACAAACTTTGTCACAAACTCTCATACCTCCCATCTATTCTGAGGGCCCATTCATCTTTCCCAAAAACCATTTTCTTTCCGCTCCGAGTCCTACATCCCTCATCCGCTTCCACTATTAAGATGGTATTTATACTGTGGTAATCATTTCGCAATGTATGTATGTCAAGTCATTATGCTGTACATCTTAAACTTCTACAGTGTTGTATGTCAATTATATCTCAATAAAATGCGAAGAAAAAATAAAAATTACGTTAAATTTTTTAAAAAGGTAGTATTTAATCCTGAATTCTAAGCCACCTTGCAGTTACTCGTTTTTCACTGGTTATCTCCCATGTATACATGAGGTATACGTGTTAATAAACTTCTGTTTGTTTTTCTCTTGTTAATCTCTCTTTTATTACAGGGGTCTCAGCTAAGAACTCAGAAGAATAGAGGGAAAATTAGCTTTCCTCCCCTACATACCAAAGCCACTGTGTTCTGCCAGAACTCCAACATAGCTGACTCTGGATGTTACTTCTGCCCCATCCTGAGGGGAAGGGCACAGGTGTCTGTGCCACGGGTGCCATTTCCCATTGCTTCCAAAGCTTTTGATGCCCCTCCTTACCACTGGCTTCTCCTCCTCTCCCTTCTCCTCCTGCTGCTATGGAAGAGATCAATAGTGCTGGGGGTCACCAGAACTGGAGGCACTGGTACTGAACCAGGTTCATTTTTGCCCATCACCCAGAAAGCCAAACACGGAGATGACGAGATTGCAGCAGAGAGAGGGTTTAATCACAAGGCAGCCAAGTGAGGAAAACGGGAGAACAAGTCTCAAATCCGCCTCCCTGATAATGGGGACTCAGGGATACTTATGGGGTGGGCGCAAAGTGGTCTGAAGTATGGAGATAGACGATTGGAGGTGAGGAGAGGTGAGGTAATTGGTGATCTCTGCAAGCATAGTCAGACTTCATGCCTCTTCATAGGAAGCATGTTCACAAAATGGCGGCATTAGCATGACCTGAGGGTGGGGTTTTTAGCCTCTTGATGTCAAAAGGTCGCTTATAGGACATCTGCGTGGGCCCAGTTGATGGGTTGGTGGTCTCAACCAGCCTAAAATGGACAAGGGCTTCTAATTCCTGAAAAACAGCTCAAACACCTCTTACCATGGTGACCTAAGCTCCAGGGAGATGTTACCTATAGGAACCTAGTGGGAGTCATAGCATATTGCCTAAACAGCACAGTTAACAATGGGTGGGTAAACAGCTACAAGCTATAACCAGTCATTGCAAAAAGGAAAAAAAACTTAGTTCCTAGTTACTTAATCTTCAATGGCTAACTGTTTGCCAGTCTCAGCACCACTGATGTGCAGGAGCCGCCCACATGCCAAAGCTCTGGACGCTCCAGTCCCTCTGCACTCTGTGCCCAGGTGTGGACGCCTCTCCGCCTTTGTTATTCTGTTGCAGGGCTCTCCAGACAATGCTGCCTTGTCCTCCCAATGTCTCAAAGAGAGTTTGTGTTGAAACAGCCCTTCCTTTCTTTGTTATTCAAATAGCTCTTCCCACCCCCACTTCCCCCCACCCAGGAATGAAGACACAAGTCCTTTGGGGGCTGGGTGAGGGGACACTGAAGGACAGAAACCCAGCTATACTTGAAATCTTCCCTTCTCTTCGGTGCCTGAGGCTTAGCTACTTGACCAGCAGCCCCGGGCCTGTTTGAATCTCTCCTCCCTTAGATAATTTATTTCCTACGAGGTTCAGTTCCTCAGCTGGACAGACACTTTCCCATTTGCCCCGACATTTCTGAATCCCAAGGAAAGATCCTCCTCATCTCAAGCTGCTCTCCCTGCTTCCTGATCCCTCTTCCATCCCAAGGCAGGGGAAGGGGAGCCAGGGAGATCACTTGTAACGTTCTGCAAGAAGGGGAAAGTGATTTTTCATTCTCGGAGGGGGCTTAGCTGGGCTGAAAAATTAGCAGAACCCTCTAATGCTTCCTTCAGAGCAAAACAGCATGATACATTTGGGAAAGAGCATCACATGAGGCCCTTAGCATTTGGAAACATACCCAAACTTAGAGAGCAAAGCCTGCTTTTCACCTGGAGATTTCTGAAGATGCGAGGTTTGGGGGTGTTATCTGCAACAACAGGATGAGATGGAGTGTGGGGAAGTTAGTGAACCTGGAAAGAAAGTGGGGGCAGCTCTCCACCACATGCCAGATTCCTGTAGCCTTCAAAGGGTGTGGAAGAGAATCTCAGCAGCTCCTGTGGCCCCACAGGAAGGAGTGCAAAGGACAGAAAGGGAGCACAAGCCAAGGATGTGCCCAGAAGGACATGGATGAAGTTAAAACCGGCAAAGAGTTAGCCCTTGATGATTAAGTAGCTAGTAACTAAAGTTTTTTTTTCCTTTTTGCAATTATTGATTGTAGCTTTTAGTTGTTCCCCCGCCCATTGTTAACTGTGCTGTTTAGGCAATATGCTTTCTGACTCCCACTAGGTTCCTATAGATAACATCTCCCTGGAGCCTGGGTCACCGTGGTAATGGACATTTGAGCTGTTTTTCAGGAGTTAGAGCCCCTTGTCCACTTCAGACCAATTGAGACCACCAACCCATCAACTGGGACCTCACAGATATCCACTAAGTGACCATTTGACTTCAAGAGGCTAAAAACCCCACCCTCAGGTCATGCTAATGCCGCCATTTTGTGAACATGCATCCTATGAAGAGGCATGAAGTCTGATTATGCTTGCACAGATCATCCATTACCTCACCTCTCCTCACCTCCAATCATCCATCTCCACATTTCAGACCACCTTGTCCCCTACCCCGTAAATATCCCTGAGTCCCTATTTTCGAGGAAGTGGGTTTGAGATTCATTATCCTGTTTCCTCACTTGGCTGCTTTGCGATTAAACCCTCTCTTTGCTGCAATCTCATCGTCTTGGTGTTTGGCATTCTGGGCGGTGGGCAAAATCTAACCTGGTGCAGTAACAACGTGATGTCCCACCTGGAAAGATGCTTAAGAGTGTAGACCACTGTCAAGGACCCAAGAGAGGCACAGCTGGGGCTTCAGCATTGGTGAGTTGGAATGGAACTGAACTTTGCAGAGACCGCCCCAGTGACTGAAGCCACCAGCAGCACAAGAAGCCAACTGAGCCCAAGTAAGACCAGGGGCAGCCTCCCTCCTCAAACAGGCTCCTGCTGTGGAAGGCAAACCCAGCCATCACTGCATTCTTCCTCTGCAATAAGTGCGAATAGCTAGAGCCTAGAGCAGAGCAGAGGGAGGCTGGTCCTGGAACCAGACCAGCAGTGGCACACATGCATAGACACACACACACAACTCCAAGGTACGGGACTTGGAAGAAGAATGAAAAGGTAGACCTACTCCTTCCGCTTCTCCAAGTCCCCTGAACTAAAGCCGGGCTGGGGTGATCAGAGATTCAAATTGACTCTAAGATGGAGTTTTAAACTAGATTAGGCTGCCCTGAGTTTAAATAACTGAAAATACCTGGGAAGTTATCAAATCTGCCCAAGATGTTTCTGTGGGTTCCATATCAGGAAGAAGCAGAGATCCACCCTTGCACAGCTGGGGGCAGTGACCGGAGAAAAAGAAAACTGTACCCACCAAGTTCATACTGATCAATAAACAAGTCACATTTGCGATACTCTCTCTTAAACACACCTCAAATCTAACGCCTTTCTTCAAATCTCCTTTCCAGGGCTTAAAGTTGATATGCAAGACTGAGATTAGAAAGAAATACAGTCAAATTTCATGGAATTTCCTTAAAAATCCCAAAATGAGTTGGCCACCTTTTATACCCCCAAATTACCCCAGGATGATATTTTTGCCTTTTCCCTCATAAGTAGCACAAATTATTCTTGTTCCTTCTCCCTCCCACTTTAACCACTGCTCCTGCCTCTGCCTAAAAAATACACTTGGAACATCCAGTCAGCAGTGAACAGACCTTTGTTCACTGAAATATTCTCCTGTAGCAAGTATGATCTGCTTTACCAACTTAAGATACAAATCAAATCACATCTCGTTTATTACTCTAATTAATTCCTCAAAGCCCCATCTATCTTTTTTTTCCCCCCAGGAACTCTCAGATCTCCCTCTTAGGATTCTCTTAGATTCTTGGGAATCTCAGAGATTTACTTAGTCGCAAGGAAGTGAGTCTAGAGAGAAAGTGAGAAATGCAGTCTGCACTAGTACCATGCTTCTGCCCGCCACATGGTGTCACTGTTGAACGCTGGTCCTGCACAGCCCAGTGCCCACAATGGTCTACTGGGGCAGTGATGCTCGCACTGAGCCAGCTCCTTACAACCTTGCTTTATAACCAGCTCTCTTGCTTCAGACTCACATGCTAAGGCACTGTTCTCCAGAGCCAGAATCCAGCCAGTGGACTTCCAGCCTCAGCCACAGGTTGTGCCCCAACCTCCTCCCAAATCTCTTTGGGCCTTTGGGTCATAAGTTCAGTGCACCCAATGCAAAGTAGCCCGCTGGACTCCAAGAGCTCTACAGAGTTGCCTTCTTAAGCCAAACAAAAGATTCTGTTAATATCCTTTTAACAGGCCTTGCATTAAGCATACTAGAGTTTCACTCAAATAACTCTTTTCTGAATGAAGATCTACTCCAAAATTGCTTGCTGTATCTATCCACATAGTGAATTACTGAGAATGTCTTTTGCTAGAAATAATTTTATTAGGCACTCTGTTGCACATTTCAATTCTTAGTTAATAAATCTGGTACCCCTGAAGAGCTTTTGGAGTGACACGGAGCTTTAAGTCTGAAATGACAAACATATTCTTCCTTGACTGAATAAAATGGCAATTTGGTGCCATATTATTGAACTGCAACCTGATATGCCCAATGCCCTCTAGATCCACACTCCCCCTTCTTTGTGCCTGGGAATCTTTTTCCTCAGTTTACAGTTGGGTTTGGCCAGTAAGAGGCACCTGTGAGAGATGAGAGGCGAGAGGTAACTACCACAGACTCCATCTCCAGTTGGGTGACCCTATCCGTATAGCTACCCCTGCCAGCTCCCAGTGGCCATGCGTCCCTGCTCTTGCTACCTCCAGCACACTGCACTGTTACCCGCTGGGGTTTCTCTAATCCTGCCCATGCCTTGAAAAATGTCCCTTCACTAGATTATCTTCACATTTCCAAGTTTGTAGGTTCCATCTGTTTCCTGCTAGAACCATAACTGATATATCAGGAGTAAGAGGAAGATGTAGTCTCTGTTATTTAAGCAAACCACACAGCTGATTACTCTAACTTCGTATACAAATGACTCTCACATGGCCAGATTCAAGAGGAGTGTCAACCATAGCTATATTCCCATGCAGAACTTAAAAGTGGCCCCTCTCCTACTACCAAGGTTGTTACTATGGAACCTTAGGGTGAATTATTTCTGCTGAGCAATACTTGGCAGCTCTGGGCCAATGGCAAATTGATTTTCAATAAATTGGCCTTTCAGCGTATTGGTCATTTGGCAAAATGATTTTGGCAAATTCATTTTTGGTAAAGTGACCTGCTTCTACACTCAATACTCTCCTACCTCCTGTGCATTTCCTTGCTGTTTTGATTTTGAACCTAATGTCTTTCCCACTGCGTTAGAGGATCCTTTGAGAGCGAGAACCGTGTGCCACTCATCTTTGTGTTTTCCCCAGCCCTCTCCCAGGGCCCGATAGGGTGTTTTGCACAAATAACTACTCAGTAAATGTTTGTGAAAGAAAGCAGTAAACAAAAGATACAGTAAAAGACTGAAGCAAAGACAGAATCCATCAAAAATATACAAACTATGACACATGGACAGAGAGGGTTTCTATCTCAGTGTGGAACAGTAACTGAGAGAGAAAGGAAGGAGGGAAGGAAAGAAAGGGATAGAGAGAAGGTTTCAGAAGAGGAAGGAAGGAAAAGAATAAGGGAAGGGAAAATTAAGAAGAAAAGGAAGAGAAAGGGGAAAATATCCTTTTATAAATCTATCTTAGGTAAAAAAAAATTATGTATCTATATAATCATTGACTTGCATAGGAAAGTACACAGCTGAAAGGATTTTGTCACTAAAATATCTTGATTGTCCCTAATAAAACCTTTTTTTAAAATTGCTAATAAGTACGTAAATAATGCCTCACACATTAATCTGCCTTAATGGTATTTTCAAATCTTGATTCTGAAACTCTGCATAGTTTTAACTCCCCAGAAAAATCTCTCTTGAAATTTAAAACTCAAACCAGAAGGCTGACCAGAATCCAAACATGAATATGGTGGATCTGTCTCTGATTTCTAAAATGGGAACAGAGAAATTACTTTCCCGGCAGTATTTTTAGCAGTGTGAGGGGAAGGCGCTCCCTGTGCTGTTTCTTGGCAGGCTCGCAGTCTGCCACTCCTGATCCTGTCCCCTGAATTCTCCCGTCACTCCCGTCTTCTGCACCAGTCAGCATCCACACTCCTGCCTCGGAGGCACCCTAAGCGGTCCACACAGCTTACCAGAGTTCCTTTGCCTGAAGTGGGACATTTAAGACAACAAGAGCTCATCCCCCAGACATCTATACTGAGAAAAAGAATCTAATTATCCCTCAGTTACAAAGTTCCAGCAACAGCCCAATTTAAAGAGAAGCTAATTCATGTTTATTTGGAGTAGGTACTCTATATATTTAATCAATCCTTTGGAGAAGTAGATACAATTCTCCTCTTTCCACAGATAAGGAAAAAGGAGGCTGACAGAGGTGAAATAACTTGTCCAATGTTCCTCAGCTAGTTAATAGTAAAAGCAATACTTAATAACCGACACTTGTATGATGCTATACTGTTTATCATGCCCTTCTGGTCATTGATCTTCACAATAATCTCAAAAGATAGATTGAATTGGTATTACCATTATTCCCACGCCACAGAATGGAAAACTGAAGATCCAAGATGAAAAGTCAATTCTCTAAGTTTGCATATCAAGAAAGGAGAAAAGCCAAGGGTTGAGCCCATGACTTCCGACTTCCCTGAGCCAGGGCAGCATGCTGCCCATTGGCTCTCCTCCTTAGGCAGCACGCTTGGGGTGATGGGTCCTCCTCTGCTCGTATGTCAAAGAAGTAAAAGCCAGGACAGCCTGGCGAGGATGTCAGAGTAGTAAAACAGTGAACAGGATCGCTACATCTAGATGATCCCTGGATAACTGTGTGGCTCATCTGAAAAAAAAAAAAAAAAGGAGAGGCAGAGTGGGTAATAATTCACAACACATGGCATTTGGCTTATAGAAACCTCTTCCTTGCAAAGCATGACTCAGGAAAGCTGGGTGACCATACATCCCATTTCTCTGGGTCAGTTGCAGTCTAGGCTGTTGTCCTCGTGGAACTAGGCAGAGTGCCCTCTTTTATTCTCAAAAGCATCCTGGCTCACACAATAAATCATATAGTCACCCTACACACAGGGTGTAGGGTGTATTCCCTAATGTTCTAAAGCCAAACGCTTCTCCTACCTTCTTTGACACTCCAAAACATAACCGCAACACCAATTTTGACCAAACAGGTGCATCACTACACGCTAACATCAGGAAACCACAAGGCCAGGGGCCAGACTGAACAGACTTGTGTGGAACTTGCACTTTCTCAACATTTTCAAGTTGGTGAACAAAACGGTAAATCGTGTTTTTTGAGACTTCCTAGAAATTTCCCCAAAGCAAGTGTCATTGCTAAGAGACAGCAAGAAAATATCTTACTGCCGGAGCTCTTTGTTGCTGTAACAATGAGACTATATTTGGAGTAAAAAAAACAACTTCACTTTTTAAAAATCACACGTACACAAAATATAACCCGACAGTACTTTACATTTTTAAATTCTAAAAAAAAAAAATACGAAATGTCGTTTTCTCTAGCACTACAACTACATAAGGAAGGAGATAATCAGAGGTGTGGAATTAGATTTTGTCTACTTTCAGACATGGCAGCTCATCCTTGGACATTTTAAAATCTGCTCATGAGTTTATAGTTGCCTAAGCAGCACTTCTGTCTTCTAATTGCCTTTAAAAGGAGCAACAGTAAAAGCTAGAAGTCTTTCCAAGCCCCAGGACAGCCCATCACACACTTTCTTGCATCAGCGGATCAGGGTACACGTGCCTGAGGGAGCTGTGCCTGCCCTGAGTTCTTCAAGGATCCATTACTGTGTTTCCCAGGCACCTACGGGACTCCGCCCTCTAATTTCTCACTTACTGGCTTCCAAGGCCATTCTCAATGTCATCAAGATTAAACCAGATCTCAGAGAGGCAACGTAATGCCACAGTTAAGAGCTTGAGCCTCAGACTCCAAGACCAGGGTCCAAATCCCAGCTCTGCCATTTACAAGCCATGTGCGTATAGTCAAGTCTTTGACCTCCTCATCTGTAAAATGGGGGTAATGATGGTGCATAACTCACAGGGTTTGTGTGGGGACTCAACGAAATCATTCAGTAAACCACAAAGCACGACACCTGGCACATAGTATGTGCTCCAAAAAATATCCATTATCCATTCTTAGAAATTGAACATGGCCCCAAATTTCATTTATTTAAAATCCTCATGGTGAGGGAAAGGGTGGTCGTCGTAGAAAGAAGGCCGAATTTGGAATCAGAAAACCTGAACTCCAGTCCTGTTTCCTCACTCACTGGCTCATATGGTTTTGGATTGTTCAATTTCTTTGAACCTCAATTCTTTTCCTTCACCTTGTAAAATGAAGATAAATACATCCTAGAGTCATTGAGAGGATCCAATAAAATAACATAAGAAAAAATGTTTTGTAAACCCAACAAATATTTATCATTATTATTATTATTATTAATCAAAATAAGACTAAGACCATATCATCTGCACAAACATAAGGGGTAACATGTAACTAAAATGCCCCGGTCTCTTAGCTGGAGAGCTCCACGTACCAGGGTCTCAGGACCAGGCTGCGTGGCTGTGGAGGGCCCCCTCACATGCCCTGGACCACACCTGCCTGGCTGCTCCCTGCTGCTCCATTTCCTATTCTGGTAGCTTTTGTGCCATGAGCAAGGAGACTGCGACACAGGAGTTCTCATCTCACGACGTGATATTCCGCCAACCCCCTTCCCAGGAAAACAACAAGTAGAAGTGAGGACTGGTGTGATGTGCATTTCTTTTTTCTTTTTTTTTTCGTGAGGAAGATCAGCCCTGAGCTAACATCCATGCTAATCCTCCTCTTTTTGCTGAGGAAGACCAGCTCTGAGCTAACATCTATTGTCAATCCTCCTCCTTTTTTTCCCCAAAGCCCCCGTAGATAGTTGTATGTCATAGCTGCACATCCTTCTAGTTGTTGTATGTGGGACGTGGCCTCAGCACGGCCAGAGAAGCAGTGTGTCGGTGTGCACCCAGGATCCGAACCCTGGCCGCCAGTAGCGGAGGGCACGCACTTAACCGCTAAGTCACGGGGTCGGCCCGTGATGTGCATTTCTATGCTCACAAACCCAAACAAAAAGCAACAGATGGGATGGTAGACCATCTCCCTCTAAGAAACACTCCTGGTTGGGTAAAGGAATAGGGACCCACATAATTCACCCGGCAATTGCTAATCACAACTTTGTCATACATCTTTTGGATGGTGAGGACATTATTTGCAGCAAAGATGTGGAGGAAGAGATCAATTGCTAGTCTCCTTCTCTGAGGCCTAAAAGGAGGACCTAAGTAAGAAGTCACATGTATAGCCGTAAGATATGACACTCAAAACGAAACAATTACCCCAAAGAAATGTTTAAAGCCGAATGCTTTGAATTAAGTGTTTAGAATTTACAAAGTCTTTTCACACGCTACCTTATGGAAGCCTTGTGTTAAAATATTTCCCTTCTTCCAGGCAACATCAGACACTTGTCGATACTTGCTTTTATCTCTTTTTGGAAAAGAAAAAAAAAAAAACAAAGCAGCACTTCAGGAACCTGAAGCACAGAGAGTTAGGCTAGGACAGTACTCTCTTCATTCAGGAGCGCTCGCCACCATAGTTCTAAGCCCTTCTCTGTGTAATCAACAAAATAGCATACAGACTTGCTATATTTTGTAAAGAACTGCGTCAATTTCAGTTTGCCTGTACTCTCCAGACAATCAGTTTTGTGAAATATGTCAGTTCTCACCACCAGCTCCTCTGTAGCACCCCTGGGAATAGCTAAAATATCTACAGACAATCTCACTAGAGAGTTTTTGGAAAATAAATGCAATAAAAATTTAGAAATAAAAACTACAAAACTTAGCCAGTATTTTCACAAGTAACCCAAAATTCCCCAGGTAACCAATCTCTGTCTGTCCTCTGCCTCATGCACAAAGCAGAAGAATTCGGGTCTCTTCTTGGAGCATCTCCCTCAGGATCTAAGCTGGACCATCAACTCTAGTCCAGTTAGGACCCACAGGAACTTCTTTTTTTTTAATGGCTTGTCCTTGTCAACCTGCAAAAACAGAAACCAATTTAAGAGGCAAAGCGTTTATTTGGGATCAAAGCATTGCAATTCAGGGAGCACAGATTCAAGTAGAAACCCAAATGGTGTCCCGCTAGGGAGTAAAAGTCAGGGATTTTAAAGGCAAAGAAGGGAGGTTGTATTACAAAGATTTTCATTTGGCTGGAGGCAGAGAGCTAGTCTTGGCTTAATGTTGATTGACTATTGATTCTATCTTCAGAAAGTCCACAATCCTCAGTCTTTGTGATCAGGATGTTTGTTCTCCTGCTGACTTCTCAAACAGTTGTTTGTAAAACAATTGACTTTTTGGCCCAGTCCAAGGTTCAAGACAGCAAGGCAGTTTCTTTGGAAAGGCGGCTCCAACTCCATTTTATTTTTTATTTTATTTTTTATTTTTTTATTTTTTTAGCTTATTTGTTTATTGCAGTAACATTGGTTTATAACATTGCAAAAATTTCAGGTGTACATCATTGTACTTCTATTTCTGCATGGACTACATCATGTTCACCACCAAAATACCAACTACAACCCATCACCACACACATGCACCGAATCATCCCTCCAACTCCATTTTAAAACGGCTCCACCATAGTCAATTGTGACATCTTCCACTGAATATTAGGTACATGATCTTATTTTAAAATCTTCCACACATACCTCTACAGTTTCCAACGCCTGGAAAGGAGAGAAAAGATGCATATTATTTTCCTCCTGCAAAGCAATAGTTTTGGACCATTGTACCTTCCCATCTATTAACATAACTTTTTACGTAATACTCAGAGCATCACTCCTGGACCTCCGTGGGGAGGACATCAAAAGGCCTCTCTGCCCTGTCAGCCCTCCAATGTTTGTGGCTCTGTTGTGTATTCTGGTGTTATAGTCTCATTGTATCTGCAATCACGTCCCTACTATTTGATTATGTGTATTACCATAGATACAAAACTTGACCAGGGGTTAGCAAAGATCACCACTGTTTCCCACACCTCACCTCCTTTTGTGCCCACTGAGAAAAACTTCAATTACTCTAACACTGCTGGCCACTCACCCTGCTCCTCATCCCTTCCCATACCCTGGAGAGGAAGTGAATTATGTGACTGGTGAGTTTGGAAAAATGAACTGGACTTGATCCACCCACCCTCGTCTGGGTTCTCATTCAAAGCCAGCCGGCTGCAGACAGGGGTCTGTAGGGCTGCCCTCCTGGGAACATGGTAAGGCTGAGGCCAGCTATTGCCCAGCTGTTACAGTGAGTTGCTGAAAATGCCTGTCTAATGCAAGGGCAGCTCTTGGAATCTGCCTTTCTCTTGCTTCCACCCTTTTTTGTTTTTTTTTTTTTTGAGGAAGATTGGTCCTGAGCTAACATCAGTTGCCAATCTTCCTCTTTTTGCTTGAGGAAGATTGTCGCTGAGGTAACATCTGTGCCCATCTTCCTCTTTTTTTTTTCCTTTTTCTCTCCAAAGCCCCAGTAGATAGTTATATGTCATAGTTGTACATCTTTCTAGTTGCTCTATGTGGGACGCTGCCTCAGCATGGCTTGATGAGCAGTGCGTAGGTTCACACCCAGGATCCAAACCAGTGAACCCTGGGCTGCCGAAGCAGAGCATGCGAACTTAACCACTGCGCCACTGGGCCAGCCCCTCTTGCTTCCATCCTTCACTCAATTTGGAACTGGAGCAGGAGGAAAAAAGGTATTAAATTATAATCCCTTAAAATAACAATACCTGGAATTTTATTAACCCCCTCATCCAATCTCGTAGTTTTCTCCATTTGAGCCAATAGGGATAGAGCTTGTCTCAATTAGAAGTTGTCATTTGTCTGACATGGCTGTCTTGGCTCACACTGTATCCTTATAATTTCAGCCTCTCCCTTTTGAGTAGAAGGAACTGAGCTAAAGGGTTCTCATTTGACTGCTCAATTTGGACATTAGGGGATCTATACAAAGATCAAGTTGACCCTACCTATTCTCATTGAGCATACTATTTGAGGGGGCTTTGCAGTAACTGGAATGGAGATGTACTGAACCACCCTCACCCCTCATTACGGCTCTCGTGGTAAGCAGACAGCCAGTCTTAACAGTGCAATCGAAGGCTGTGGAAAAGAGTGACTAACATACAGGGGGATTACCCCGCAAACTTAGTGTCTTGAGCTCAGTGACTATAACAACATGAGCAAATCATTTCAGGCAAAACAGTTAGCAGAAAGGATTGCTGTTACCTAAGAGGTAGGTATAGTGTGGTGGCGACCCACATTAGCTCCTGGAGCTGTCGACGTGGGTTCAGATCCCAGCTTCTCCACTTACTGATTGCTTGGCTTTAGGTCTGTTATTTTACCACTCTGACTCAGCTTCGTATTTGTGAAATGAGGAGAATAATAGTATCTATCTCACAGGTTTGGTAAAGGATTAAATAAATTAATACTTACAAACATTCAGACAGTGCCAAGTATACAGTAAACATTCCATAAATGTTGGCTATCATTATTTGAGTTTGAACACGATAGTACATCAAACATAAGCACTAGGTGAGATTCCATTTTGTCATCAATGATGGTAACAGAGTAGACATCTGGTTGTCTCATCACTGCCTAACGTGGCTCCATCCATCAGTTCAACGGAGCCCCTTTGGAGGTTAGTTATGTGCTCAGCCTCCTTCATCTTAATCTAAATAGTTACATACATTTCCTATACATTTTAGTTGATTAGTGAGTTATTTGCTAAATGTTCGTTGAGCTGCCAGCTCCTGGTGTGACAACACCGACTCTCCCAGGCAGCTGAGAAACCATTGAGATTGCAGTTGTCGTCAGTCCCTCAGAGCATTGCTGGCTGCATAATCTGCAAATCCACCTCCACGTCATGCCCGCTCGGCAGGCAGCATGTCGCCTGAAGCTCCGTTAGCAGCCTCTGTGTGGGATATCACAGAAGCTAGCCAAAAATAAGTGTGGCAAGCAGCACAAAGGGAACTGGGCCAAGAGGGCATCAGGGTCAAAGGCATTGCCTCAAATTCTCTAGAAGGCACAGAAAAGCAGCCAAGGTAAGCAGTGATCACTTTCCACAAGGAGGATCCTTGCAAGAAAATGAACTGAAATCTCGGGTCCGTCAGAAATCGGGTTTCATCTTTTCTTTAAGCTTTGCACACAATAGATCCCATCCCCTAATTGCTATGTAGTGCTTCAAATGCGAGAAACACAGTATGTTCTGTTTTTATGGTAATTGATGGTCTTGTTCAGAAAATGTAAAACTCTCCCAGTTGCTGAACCAATTGTTCAATTAAGTTGTCGCTGCCTTTCCCGGGCGGGTGGTTCAGCTGTGTGACAGGCAGCATCCTCCTTGCTCTCACAGTAGGGGCTTATTTTTCTTCCACAACAACTACCTCACGTGCTATAACTGAAGATTCCATGTCACAGTTGAAAGGAAGAATATGATTTCCAGTTCATTTATTCTCTCTAGTGAATTACAGGTCCAACATTTAACAGAGGTCAGAATGGAAGTTTTTAAGAAATGCCTCTGCATATGTGGTAAAAGCTAAGCATGCCTTCAACTCAGGGCTTAGGGGGAAGCTGAAAGGCATTTGAAAATACAGGGAAATGTGTGCATGGAAAGTGGATTTTGTGGCCATGAGCCCAAGGAGCTGGACCTTGATTGACGTGGCAGCTCCAGCCCACAGATCTCTGCTGGGAATACACTGGCCACAGGTGGATACGTCTCTCCTGATCCCAAGGTATAGCTAAGAGAGAACGCCTCAAATTGGTAAGGTGGCTGAAAGAACTTTGCAAAACTCCCCCTCTGACTCCAAACCATCTAAAAAGAGTTGTGCCCCATCAGTCTTACATTCTGCCCTCCCTGGTCCAAACTCGCAAGATCAATTCCCAGACTTAGTCTTTCTATTCTTGCAGTACATGTAAGCCCTGTCCTACAGCTCTTGATGAATAATCCTTTGTTTCTTATAACAGAGAAAGTCTCCCCTACTTGAGCCATGCTGGAAGGTAGTCCTAGTTCTTGGTCTAGAAGCAATGGGGAGAAATGGATCCTGAGAAGGATGAGCATCATCTTGTGGAATATCCATCTCAGACAAGTCCTTTACATGGTCTCCAGAGGTTGCAGATTGAATTGTGTCACCTCAAAAATATGTTGAAGCCCTAACTCGCAGTACCTGTGCATGTGACCTTAGTTGGAAATAGGGTCTTTGCAGGTGTAATCAAGTTAAGACGAGTTCATCCTAGGTTAGGATGGGCCCTAATCCAATACGACCGGTGTCCTTATAAGAAGAGGAGAAGATACACAGACGCACAGGAAGAATGCCACGTGAGGATGGAAAAAAAGAATGGAGTGATGCTTTTAAAGCCAAGGAACATCAAGGATGGCCAGCAACCACCAGAAGCTAGGAGAGACACATGGAACAGCTTCGTCCTCAGAGCCCCAGAGAAGGAACCAAGCCTTGATTTTGGACTCTGGCCTCCAGAACTACGAGAAAATAAATTTCTGTTATTTTAAGCTACAAGTTTGTGGCAATTTGTTACAGCAGCCCTAGGAAACTAATTCACCAGTCAATAGGAGACTGTTCTTCACTTCTGCCCGCCCAGAGCAATCAAGGGGATCTCAGGGTTTATACCCAAATATCCTCATCCCAGATCTCAGGGTCCCACCTGCTCCCTACCAGGGCCCTAATTTTAGCACAGGAGACTTTCTAGAGTTGTAATGCTATTACACTTACAACCAAATCTTGTGCCTGGATTTCAGCGCAGTCCACCATCCAGCTTTGGAAGATAAGGGACTTTTTAAGTGCTGCCTTAAAGGTCTTCTAGCTTTCACATTGTGCCCTGAGTTAATGGTTGGCTGGTCTGAGTGTGTAATTTTCTTCCTTCAGGGTTTCTATGGTCATTAACACCAGCCAGTTAATCACCATTACTCCACATCTTTCAAGCACCAGGAATATTGCATAAGCCGATCCATGTCCTTCTTCATGCACCCCAGCCTGATCCCACCTGGTGAGAGTTTTAGTAAGTGTGTTGCTGCAGGACACCAGGGGTTATCATCACCACATGAACCCCAGCAATGGGGCTCTTGTTGCCTTCTGGCCAGAGAATGATCCAACTTCAGGCTCTCATCCTAAGGATCTGCTCCCTAGGACCACTCCCGATACCAACTGCTTTAGATTGGAATCTCCTAGAAGGAGAGCCTGAGACAAGGATTGAGTACAAGGAGTTTGTTTGGGAAATGATCCCAGGAAGCACCATAAGGGAATGGAAAAATAAGACAGAGAAGGCAAGCAAGCTAAGACAGGTGTGTTAATGTGCTGGTTTCCACTGCAGGCAAGTGGGACTCAGTTCCACTGGGGAACTCGGAAACTTTTTTTTAATTGAGGTAACATTGGTTTATACATTATATAAATTTCAGGTGTATATTTCTTTATTTTTTTTTATTTTTATTGTGTATAGATTATATCATGTTCACCACCCAAAGACTAATTACAATCCATTACCACACACACATGCCTAATCACCCCTTTCACTCTCCTCCCTCCCCCTTTCCCCTCTGGTAACCACCAATCCAATCTTTGTATCTAAGTGTTTGTTTGTTGTTGTTTTTATCTTCTATTTATGAGTGAGATCATATGGTATCTGACTTTCTCCCTCTGATTTATTTTGCTTACATAATACCCTCAAGGTCCATCCATATTGTCACAAATGGCAAGATTTCATCTTTTTTATGGCTGAGTAGTATTTCATTGTGTATATATACCACATCTTCTTTTTCCATTCGTCCCTTGATGGGCACTTAGATTGTTTCCAAGTCTTAGCTATTGTGAATAATGCTGCAATGAATACAGGGGTGCATATATCTTTACGCATTTGTGTTTTTGTGTTCTTTGGATAAACACCCAGCAGTGCAATAGCTGGATCATATGGTAGTTCTATTCTTGATTTTTTGAGAAATATCCCTACCAGTTTACATTCCCCCCAGCAGTGTATGAGAGTTCCCTTTTCTCCACATCCTCTCCAACACTTATTTCTTATCTTGTTCATTATAGCCGTTCTGACGGGCTTGAGTTGCCTAGTTTTGATTTGCTGTTCTTCTATATCACCCTAATAGTGATGTTCAACATCTGTTCAAGTGCCTGTTGGCCATCTGTATATCTTCTTTGGAAAAGTGTCTATTCAGATCTTTTGCCCATTTTTTAATTGGATTGTTAGTTTTTTGTGGTTGAGGTGTATGAGTTCTTTATATATTTTGGAGATTAACCCTTTATGAGATATATGGTTTGCAAATATCTTCTCCCAATTGTTAGGTTGTCTTTTCATTTTGTTGATGGTTTCCTTTGCTGTGCAGAAGCTTTTTAGTTTGATGTAGTCCCATTTGTTTATTTTTTCTATTGTTTCCCTTGCCTCGTCAGACATGGTACTTGAAAATATGCTACTAAGACTGATGTCAAAGAGCATACTGCCTATGTTTTCTTCTAGAAGTTTTATGGCTTCAGGTCTTACATTTAAGTCTTTAATCCATTTTGAGTTAATTTTTGTGTATGGTGTAAGACAATGGTCTACTTTCATTCTTTTGCATTGCATGTGGCTGTCCAGTTTTCCCAACACCATTCATTGAAGAGACTTTCTTTTCTCCATTGTATGTTCTTGGGTCCCTTGTCAAAAATTAGCTGTCCATAGATGTATGGGTTTATTTCTGTGCTCTTGATTCTGTTCCATTGATCTCTGTGTCTGTTTTTGTGCCAGTACCTTGCTGTTTTGATTACTATAGCTTTGTAGTATATTTTGAAATCAGGGAGTGTGATACCTCCAGCTTTGTTCTTTTTTCTCAGGATTCCTTTGGCTATTCGGGGTCTTTTGTTGTTCCATATGAATTTTAGGATTCTTTGTTCTATATCTGTGAAAAATGTCGTTGGAACTTTGCTAGAGATTGCATTGAATCTATAGATGGCTTTAGGAAGTATGGACATTTTAACTATGTTATTCTGCCAATCCAAGAGCACAGAATATCTTTCCATTTCTTTGTGTCTTCTCCAATTTCTTTTATTTAATAGTTTTCAGTGTACAGGTCTTTCACCTCTTTGGTTAAATTTATGCCTAGGTATTTTATTCTTTTTGTTGCAATTGAAAATGGGATTGTAGTCTTAATTTCTCTTTCTGCTACTTCGTTGTTAGTGTATAGAAATGCAACTGATTTTTGTATGTTGATTTTGTATCCTGCAACTTTACCATATTCGTTTATTACTTCTAAAAGTTTTTTGGTGGATTCTTTAGGGTTTTCTATATATAAAATCATGTCAACTGCAAATAGTGACAGTTTCACTTCTTCCTTTCCAATTTGGATACTTTTTATTTCTTTTTCTTGCCTGATTGCTCTGGCTTGGATTTCCAATACTATGTTAAATAAGAGTGGTAGAAGTGGGCATCCTTGTCTGGTTCCTGTTCTTAAAGGGATAGCTTTCAGTTTTTCTCCATTGAGTATGATATTAGCTGTGGGTTTGTCATATATGGCCTTTATTATGTTGAGGTACTTTCCTTCTATACCCATTTTATTCAGAGTTTTTGTCATAAATGGATGCTGTATCTTGTCAAATGATTTATCTGCATCTATGGAGATGATCATGTGATTTTTTTTTATGAGGAGGATCAGCCCTGTGCTAACGTCTGCCAATCCTCCTCTTTTTTTTTGCTGAGGAAGACTGACCCTGGGCTAACATCCGTGCCCATCTTCCTCCACTTTATATGGGATGCCGCCACAGCATGGCTTTCCAAGTGGTGCGTCGGTGCACACCCAGGATCTGAACCAGCGAACCCGGGACTGCCACAGCAGAGCATGTGCACCCAACCACTTGTGCCACCGGGCCAGCCCTGATGATCATGTGATTTTTATTTTTCATTTTGTTACTGTGGTATATCATGTTGATTGACTTGCAGATGTTGAACCATCTCTGCATCCCTGAAATAAATCCCACTTGATCATGGCGTATGATCTTTTTAATGTATTGTTGTATTCAATTTGCTAACAATTTGTTGAGAATTTTTGCATTGTGTTCATCAGTGATATTGGCCTGTAATTTTCTTTTTTGTGTGTTGTCCTTGTCTGGTTTTGGTATATTGGCCTCATAGAATGAGTTAGGAAGCTTCCTCACCTCTTCAATTTTTTTGGAAGAGTTCGAGAAGGATAGATATTAAGTCTTCTTTGAATGTTTGGTAGAATTCACCAGGGAAACAATCTGGTTCTGGACTCTTATTTTGGGGGAGGTTTTTGATTACCATTTCAATCCCCTTACTGGTGATTGTCTATTCAAATTCTCTATCTCTTCTTCAGTTTTGGAAGATTGTATGATTCTAAGAATTTATCCATTTCTTCTAGATTATCCAATTTGTTGGTATATAGCTTTTCATAGTATTCTCTTATGATCTTGTATTTCTGAGGTGTCCGTTGTAATTTCTCCTCTTTCATTTCTGATTTTATTTATATGAGTGAGTCTAGCTAAAGCTTTTTTTGTGAGTCTAGCTAAAGCTTTGTCAATTTTGTTTATCTTTTCAAAGGACCAGCTCTTAGTTCTATTGATGTTTTCTATTGTTTTTTTAGATTCTATTTCATTTAGTTCTGCTCTGATTTTTTTTATTTCCTTCTTTCTTCTGATTTTGGGTTTTATTTTGCTTGTTTCCTTTTCCGGTTCCTTTAGGTGCACTGTTAGATTGTTTATTTGAGATTTTCCGTATTTGTTGTAGTAGGATAATCTTCCCTCTTAGAACTGCTTTTGCTGTATTCCATAAATTTTGGCATGCCATATTTTCATTTTCATCTGTCTCCAGGTATTTTTTGATTTCTCCTTTCATCTCTTTGTTGACCCAATAGTTGTTCAGTAGCATTTTGTTTAATCTCCACATATTTGTGGCTTTTCCAATTTTCTTCCTGTAATTGATTTCTAGTTTCATACTGTTGTGGTCAAAAAAGATGCTTGGTATTATTTCAATCTTCTTAAATTTATTGAGACTTGTTTTTGGCCTAATATGTGATCTATCCTGGAGAATGTTCCATGTGCATTCAAAATGAATGTGTATTCTGTGGTTTTGGGGTGGAATGTTCTGTATATATCTACTAAGTCCATCTGGTCTAATGTGTCATTTAAGGTCAATGTTTCCTTATTGATCTTCTGTTTGGATAATCTATCCATTGGTGTAAGTGGAGTGTTAAAGTCCCCTGCTATTATTGTGTCACTATCTATTTCTCCTTTTACGTCTTTTAATAATTGCTATATATATATTTAGGTGCTCCTATGTTGAGTGCCTAGATATTTACAAGTGTTATATCCTCTTGTTGGATTGTTCCCTTTATCATTATGTAGTGCCCTTCTTTGTCTCTTGTTTCAGTTTTTATTTTAAAGTCTATTTTGTCTGATGCAAGTATTGGTACCCCAGCTTTCCTTTCATTGCCATTTGCAGGGAATATCTTTTTCCATCCTTTTACTTTTAGTTTGTGAGTGTCTTTAGTTCTGAAGTGTCTCTCTTCCCTTGTGGTTTGAAGATTTTCTTTAGTACTATGTTTAGGTTCCTTTCTCTTAATCTTTTGTGTATTTATTATAGGTTTCTGGTTTGTGATTACCATGAGGTTCATATATAATAACCTATATATGTAGCAATCTATATTAAGTTGATGGTCTCTTAAGTTTGACCTCTTGCTAAAAGCTCTACTCTTTGACTCCCCTCCTCTCACATTTTAGGTGTTGAGTTGTTTTGTTGTTTTTTTTTTTTTTGCTGAGGAAGATTCGTCTTGGGCTAACATCCATTGCCAATCTTCCTCGTTTTGTTTTGTTGTTGTTTTTTTTTTGCTTGAGGAAGATTAGCCCTGAGCAAACATCTGTGCCAATCTTCCTCTATTTTGTATGTGGGACGCCTCCACAGCATGGCTGATGAGTGGAGTAGCTCCACACCTAGGATCTAAACCCACAAACCTGGGTGGCTGAAGCTGAGCACGCAGAAATTTAGCAACTCAGCCACAGGGTTGGCCCCCATTTTATGTTTTTTATATCATATTTAACCTCTTTTTTAGTGCATGTGTATCTGTTACCCTCTTATCATAGAAATAGATAATTTTAGTACTTTTGTCTTTTGACTTTCCTATTAGCTTCACAGATGGTGGATCTGCTACATTTACTGTATATTTGCCTGGTTTACCAGTGATTTTTTTTTTTTTTGGTAATTTTCTTATTCCTATTTGTAGTCTTTTCTTTTCCATTTAAATAAGTCCCTTTAGCATTTCTTGTAAGGCTGGTTTATTGGTGGTAAACTCCTTTAGTTTTTGCTTGTCTGAAAAATTCTTTATCTCTCCTTCCATTCTGAATGATAATCCTGCTGAGTAGACTATTCTCAGCTGTAGGTTTTTTCCTTTCAGCATTTTAAATATATGGTGCCACTCCCTTCTAGCCTGTAAGGTTTCTGCTGAGAAGTCAGCTAATAGCCTTATGGGGTCTCCTCCATATGTAACTTGTTGCCTTTCTCTTGTAGCTTTTAGGATTCTCTGCTTATCTTTAATTCTTGACGTTTTAATTATAATGTGTTTTGGTATGGGCCTCTTTGGGTTTATCTTGTTTGGTGCTCTCTGTACTTCCTATACCTGAATGTCTGTTTCCTTCCTTAGGTTAGGAAATTTTCAGCTATTAGTTCTTCAAATAGATTCCCTGCCCCTTTTCTCTCTCTTCTCCTTCTGGGACACCTAAAATACAGATGTTAGTGTGCTTGATGTTGTCCCAGAGGTCCCTTAGACTGTCCTCATTCTTCTTAATTCTTTTTTCTTTTATCTCTTCAGCTTGAGTGATTTCCTCTAGTCTTTCGTCCAGCTCACTGATCCATTCTTCTCTGTCATCTACTGTGCTATTGAGTCCCTCCAGTGAATTTTTCATTTCCATTATTGTATTCTTCGTTTCTTCTTGGTTTTTATTTTATATTTTCCAATTCTTTGCTGAAGTTCTCACTGAATTCATCCATTCTTCTTTCAAGATCAGTGAGCATCCTTATGACTTTTTATTTGAGTTCTTTGTCAAGTAGATTGTTTATCGCTGTTTCATTTAGTTATTTTTCTGAGGATTTGTCCTATTCCCTTATTTGGAACATATTCCTTTCTCTCCTCATTTTGCCTCTTTCTCTGTGCTTATGTCTACATATTAGTATATCAGCTGTGTCTCCTGATCCTGAAGAGGTTGCATTATGTAAGAGATGCCTTAGGAGGCCCAGCAGTGTGCTTCCTTCTTGTCATCAGTTCCAAATGTTTCAGGACTGTCGCCTGTGTGGGCTATGTGTATTCCTCTGTTGTGGCAGGATTGGTCTTGCTGCAGGTGCACAGGGAGGCTAGGCTGTCCCCCTGACCAGCTGGCCGTAATGCTCAGCTGCGTGTGGCTGTTATGGTTCTTTCAGTCACTTTATCACACGTGGGGAGCCCCAGCACAGTGGGCTGCAAGGTCTAATAGCACATTCCTGATGCAGTTTTTCTGTTAAGTGAGTAGGCCCCCAGCGTGGCTGGTTGCTAGAATCAGGGGCTCACAATTGCTGTAGGCATCCAGCCTGCAAGGCTGTTGTCAGCTCTCTCAGTAGTGCAGCTGGGTGGAGCCAGCCCCAGGCATGGCAGCACACAATTGTTTCAGGCGTTGAAAGATGGGGCCAATCCTCTATGTGGCTGTTTGAGAAGCACAAGTCTGCTGTTGCTGACAAGCCCCACCACTCGCAGGCCCACACACCCCATCAACACAGTCCTGCCCGTGAACATACCCTGATCCACTGAAGCAGACCTACTTGCCCCACTGCAGAGGCCCCACACCCTCTGCCACTGCAGGCCCACCCCTCGTGCATACCCTGCCCTACAGAGGCAGACCCCCTCCCCCCTCTGCAGAGGTCCCACATACCCCACCTATGCAGGCCCACAAGTTGCCCAAGGGCTTGCTGTTGGGTGAAGCCAGTCCCTAGGGCAGGCTGCCTGCCCTCGCTGAGCTGGATTAAATCAGTGCTCTGATGGGTGGGGCAGACCTCTGCGCTAATAGGCCAGGGGAAGAACTCCAATGGCATCTGCCAGTGTATGGGTCAGCACACCTGTACTTGGTCACAATGATGTCTGTTGCCAAAGTCTTAGTCCCTGGGGAGGTGATCCCAGCCTGGGGAGGTCTCATCTCTCACCAAGATGTGCCCAGAGCCTATCAAATGAATACCTTTTCACGAAAAGACTGTGCACCTTTCTTTCTGGTGATTTTAGGTTGCTTTCCAAAATGGGTGATTTTGCATGTGGGCCCTTTCAGAGCAGGCTTTTTTTTTTTTTTTTTTTTTTTTGCTTATGTTCGATAGCTTTTCTGGAGGTATTCCTCATTGTTAATAGCCAGCAAAGCCAGATATTATGACACTTGTCTCAGTTGTGCCAAGTCCAATAGCTGCTTATTGTGGCAGAGCTCTCTTGCTCAGACCCCCTACTCCTCCAGGGAACTCTTTGTACTTAAGATTGCTCCCAGCTGAAGTGCCACAGCTAGAATGTGGCTTTTTCCTCTCCAGAAAGGAATTTCTGCCTCTTCCATCTCAGTCAGCACCATCCCTTGTTGTGGGGGCTCTTTTCATCCAGCTTTCAGTTCTCTCTCAGGGGTAATGGTTCCAAGGGTAGTTGTAAATTTGTTTTGTGCATGGAAAGAGGTGAGTTCAGAGTCTTCCTATGCCACCATCTTCCCAGCCATCCCCAGAATTCAGAAACTTCACAGAACTCACCTCAGGGTATTCCCACCTGAGTGGCAAGGAAGCTGGGGTATCTATCCACTGACTCCCATCTGTAACTGACCAAGGGCTGTTCCTGGGAATGTTAACTTTCCAGCACTTCTGATCTGCCCTGTGTATGGACCACACCTGCTCCCATAGCCAGAGAAAGCCCCGCACACAGAGTTGCAGGTCTTGCAGTAAGAAGCAGCAGTTGTCTCTTCAGGAACAGTGATGCTGAGGGATTATAGGTGGAGCACAAACCATGGCGGCTACACTCACAATATAACAAACTCAGGGACAATGGGACAGCACACCCCAGTTCTTGTGGACTTGAGTTGGAGCAGAGGCAAGGCAAACTCTGAAATGGGAGTATAGGTAGAAAGTTGATGCCACATTTCCTTAGTCACGGTCCCCAACAAACAGACCTTTCTTCTTTTCTTAAGTGCTCAGGGCCAAGAAAGTTAAGAGGCCATTTGTTCAAAGTACAGAATTAACTGTATTTATTCAATTAAAGTTATCCTAGTCTTTTCTAGCTGCTGAACAGAATACACAACCTCTGCTGGAACACAAGGAGGTTCTCTTTTCTTGTGTAAGTTCAGTGGTGACTCTGGAATTATTTGCTGTCGTGGCTCAAGATTGTCCTCTTGCTGCTGCTGCCACAATGCTGAAAGAATTTTCCTTGGATGTGAACTGGAGGAAGACAACTTCTAGACAGAACGCTAGCAAAAAACAAACAAACAGAAGGCATCACATGGAAGTCATTGACTGTATTGTTATGTCTTGGGTCACACCGTGAAAAGTCTGCCTGTCACCCCCATGCTCGAATGCAGCATCCTAACATTTGTTATTTAACTATTTCTAGTGAGGCTCACATTCTAATTTAGGGAATGCTGCCACATGGGAACAAGTGATTTACATGCTTTCTATGAAATATGTTACAGTTGGTCTTGAAAGAAATTTTTTAAAATGTAAACTACGGTGTTAATATAGTTGCTTAGCACTAAAAAACATATAATTTTTGCCCTGCCCTCTGCTTCATGCCAAATAGAGCAAGGCACGGGATTTCTAAAAAGGGACTACCACCCCAGTCCTCCTGATGAGTACCGACGCGAGACAGAGAGGGCAATGACCACCAGCCACCATCAGAAGGAGCCTCTTGTGTTCAGCTGGAAGAGCAGCGAGTGTTTTCCACAATGAATAAACTCGTCATAGAGTAGCTTGGACCATACAAAATTGCTGGTCTTCTATGATTTTTTACTACAAGAATTGCAAATTTCATACAGTTTAAGTAATAACACCCCAACTGAGTTACAGGAGTGTTTTGTGCCAGTCTCAGCCTGTCGATAGAGTTGCCATCGGCTAGAAATGCGTGGGGGCACTCACCTGGGCCCAAGGGAAGCCCCCAAAGACATTTCTCCTTTCGCAGCCAATGTTGTGGCTGGACTGGCCCTTGTGGTTCTTCGTGATTGCAAGATGCCCTCAGCAACAACGATCATCAGGGAACTTTGAAAAAACAAGGTTTATTACTTGCAGGTCCTGGAGGACACACAGCATACTCAAGGCCACAGTGAGGTCTTGGTGGGGAGAGAGGGGAGGTGGAGAGAGGACCTGAGGTTCTGCTTTTATTGGGGTCAAGGGTGGGGTGCCTAGGATTTTGTAGGTTCACTGCTGATTGGTGAATTTAAAACATGAGTGTGAATTAAAGTATGGGAACAGAAAAGCAAGAGGTGAGTCAAATGGTCAGTGTATCAAAGGCAACCAGAGCTTTCTAACAAAAAGGGAACTTCATGGGTGGGGCGGCCTGGCTCTTTATCTAGTTGCATAGTTCGCAATGTGTTTATTCAAGATGGATCTCTTTGAAGCGATGCCACAGCAATCAAAACTTCAATGTCAGGCACTTACATTATAATCAAAAAGGCTAATTGTCAGGCACTTGTACTATAGTGAGCTTTCCTGGACTCAGCGTGGGTTTAAAAGTAATGAGTGGCAACTGTTATATTAATATGTTAATATAACAGTTGGAGGAAACTTCTAGTTTTAAAATGATACAAGAAAGCCGGCACTGCCCCCTTCTTCTCTTGGAAATTACCCCAAAACAGAGACAATAGGAAATACAAATCAAACCACATCTTGGATAAAACTAGAAGACATACATGGCCCCAAGATATAAAATATGAAGAGGAACTGCCACACGCAGGGATCATCAAACGGAGGTGTAGGAAGATGCCGCAAGAGAATGCCTGTGACTGCAAATCTCCACAGATCCTATAAAGTAGGTGACACAGACAGATGGGCAAAACCAGTAATTCCTGATTTAGAACAAGCTCTGCAGATCAGGAATGGCACCAAGGGAAAGCAGAGGATGGAGAGCTAAATCAGAAATCGATTACCATGCCATGTTTGTAGGAAGCAGTCTGTCTGTGAGGCAGGGTAGATGCAGCTGCTCATTCTGGTTGGCTAAAAGGAAGTAAAGGTTACGTTAGCCTACATGCTACCACCACGCCTCATGAAAAATATTACTATGAAACAGGAAGAATTCTTGCTAGCCTGAATACTGCCTGACTCCCACACTCCCTTCCCAACACTCACACACAGGCACACCTCCTGCAACTAGCCAGTTGAAGAAGATCTCACCTCATTCAAAGAAGATTAATCAAAATGGATCCAGCCCTAAAACAAGATAATTTTCAAAGGTATTCACTTCAACACTGTTTGTATTGGCAAAAGATTGGAAACACACTAAATGTCCATCAATAGGCTACTCGTTAAGTAAATTATAATAACCTCAAACAATAGATTTCTGTGCATCTGTAAGAAAGATTGAGATAGCTCTGTACATACTAATGAATTACTCCATATCATCCAGGAAAGCGTAGGTTACCCCGCAGTAACAAACATATACCCAATACTTTCATAGCTTAACACAGCAAAATTTTAATATTCAATCATACAACAGGTATTTTCAGAGCAGGTTGGGGGTGCTTTGCTCCAAATTGTCTTTACTCAGGGACCTGGATTCATCATCTAGAACATCACAATCATAGTTGCAGGGGGAAGAGGCAAAAAGAGAATTATGCACCTGCTCTTAAATCCCTCCATCCAGAAGTGACATATGTCACTTCTGATTATGTTTCATTGGTTAAAGCAAGTCATATGATCATCTAACTGCAAAGGGTCAGAGGTGCATTCCTATCGCATTAGCCAAAAAGAGAAGTGGAAATATTGGTGAGCAGCAATATTTACCGCCAGCTCCAAGAAATATTATTAAGTGAAAGGGAAAAGCAAGCTTTAGTCTTCAAATTAAAAGCATACTATATATACTTTATATTCTTGATCTACATTGAATATTTCTGGAAGTCTTTATTGATAATAAGGAGATATCTCTAGGTAAGCATGAAAAAACTGGGTGGATTAATTTTCTAGAAGGCTTAAATTTCACTATATGTGATTTTGTAACTTGGGCATTTCATACTATATGCATATATTATCTACTAAAAAGATGTATTTAAAAATAAACAAAAATAAAAGGCAGATTCTCTTTGACCCTAAAACATAAAGGGCAATATAAGGGAATCTATATCTCAATTTGCCTCCCCTTGAATAAAGTCTTGTGACGGCTTCCTAGAAGGAATGTGTAAGCCCAGAAGAGACTTTTTAAATTATTTAAATTTATAAAGATTTCATAATCATGGCTTATAAATAAAATTTCCAAATGGGGGACTTTTTTGTGTGTGTGAGGAAGATCAGTCCTGAGCTAACATCTGCCAATCCTCCTCTTTTTGCTGAGGAAGACTGGCCCTGGGCTAACATCCGTGCCCATCTTCCTCCACTTCTTATATGGGACGCCACCACAGCATGGCTTGACAAGCGGTGCATCGGTGCACGCCCAGGATCCAAACCTGGACCACCGCAGTGGAGCGCACGCACTTAACCGCTACACCACTGGGCCGGCCCCTGGGGGACACTTTTAAACTCAGAAACAAAGTCAATAGATGTTGATCTGAAATGAACCGATAGTGATCATCTATGAAAAAGATGACCAGACCACCGTACAATGCAGCAATCCATTTTCAGCGAGAACAATTGAGTCATAAGTGCATTAGCTTGGGGGAAGTGTATTCCTGAATGAGCGCACATTATGAAAAATATTAGATAGCAATCAATTAGGGAGAGAGTCCAGTTCTTAATTACAACATTATGGGTAGGGCATGAACCAGTCATCTGTCCATCCAAGAAAGCCCAACTACTTTCTAAAAGCAGCAGGAGCCTATATCAGGGGAAGAAGGATGTTCTTTCCTTATATAATCTGCATGTCTAGTACATTTCCCTGGGCCAGGATCATTTTTAATGTAAACGTCATCTTGTTACGGAACTCCTTGTGCTTTCAAAGTTCCTTAAATCACTAATTAGTTATGCCACATTAATAGCAACTTCTCAGTTCTGTATCTTTCCATCCTGATGGTTCTGTTGGAAAAAAAAAAAAAAAAGAACTGCTGAAAGTCAGGGAAGACATTTTTTCTGGCACTTGCATACCTCTCTCTACCCTACAGGATGGCCTCATGCCACACCTCCATTCCAGAAACACAAGAGCTCACAGTTGAAATAAACCACTCGCAGTGCCTCAGTCTGGGACTCTGACGGCTGGGAAGAGTGAGGCAGCGTCTTGAAAGCGATTACTGGTAAGATCCACTTTAATCTAGCTCTGTGTCCTGAGGCTGGGGCAAGAGAGCTTCTGAATATTAATAGAGCTCATCACTGCTCCTTTCCAGCTATTCTGCCTCAAAAGGCTGCCCAGGTTACATGCGCCACAGCAAACCTAGGTAAAAGTAGATCTTGAAATAGCCTGCACATAAAAGACGAGTTCGAGGACAGAAGGGATGAAAGGTGAAGTAAGAGGGAGAGAAATGTTTTCTTCTTATGGAATCGGCCTACAATAAAATGGTACAACATAAATGTGGGTTCTTGGAAAGACACATGAGAAGTCAGCATCTCTACTGCCTCCGGACCAGGACAGACTTCAGTCCTTAAAGGAATAGGGTGTTAATGACGAAGGCGCCCAATTCTCATCAACTCACAGAAAACCAAGTTCCCAGGGGAACCCCAATTCGGCCCAAAGAAAGGGACTCGATAAACTGAATACATAAACCGGTTTGGGGAACTTGTCCTATTCCATGTCTTTTTGTTGCTTTCAATGTAGCCAACACAATAAATTAATTTTTAATGAGATTCTATGTAAATAATCCACTAACAAGAAAAAATGCTTTGCTAAACCATATGTCCTGATTTTCTACTTAGGAAATATTACCATTGTATCTTGATTTACATAAAAAGCATTTATTGAGCACCTACAACATGCCAGGCACTACGTTAGACACTAGGAATACAATGTTAAGAAGCCAATGTCCCAGACCCCCCAAATTTACTAGGAGACGGTAACCAATAACTCAGTATGATAGCTGCATTGATCAGATCGCTTGGCATCTGATGGCAACTCAGTATTTTTTTAAAAAGTAAATTTTAAATAAATGAATGATAGAGATTTGTAAAAATGTCCAAACTGGTTCAGGGAGACATCACAGAGGAGGAGATATATGAACTAAGAGTTCATGGATAAATAAAAATTCTCCAGGAAGATGGGCGAGGGTGGAGGCCAACCTTCCAGATGAAGGCAATCACGCGCAGAAAGGCACTGAGCTGTAGGAGACCAGGGCGCATTTGCGGAACTGCGGAAAGACCAGCACTGCAGCCAGGACTCATCTGGGGAGGCGGTAAAAGATGAGGCTTGGAGTATAGGTCGAAGCCAGATCACAAAAGGCAGTCTGAGGGGTTTAATGCGTCTGCTGGAAGCAATAGGAGGTAGTTGCAGTTTCAAAAAAAATCTCCTGGGCCGGCCCCGTGGCTTAGCGGTTAAGTGCACGCGCTCCGCTGCTGGCGGCCCGGGTTCGATCCTGGGCGCGCACCGCCGCACCGCTTCTCCGGCCATGCTGAGGGCGCGTCCCACATACAGCAACTAGAAGGATGTGCAGCTATGACCTACAACTATCTGCTGGGGCTTTGGGGGTAAAAATAAATAAATAAAATTATTAAAAAAAAAAATCTCCTTAGCCGCCACCTGGAAAATGAAATGGAGTTCATCAAGAGTGGACACAGGGATAAGAGTCAAAATAAGACGTGGAAGAGAGGAGTGTTTCTGAAACTCTTCAGGGGAAGATGGAATGGGCTGGAATGTCTTGATGACTAACGGAATCTGAGAAGAAAAGGAGAAAAAGGAAGGCAAGAAGCAAAGCTCTAAAGATTCCAGTCTGGGTGACTGAAATACATGGAGAGTCTGATTTGAGAGGTGGTGAGTGTAGAAAGCCCGGGGTTGGGAAGGAGACACAGATCGTAAGTTCTACCAGGGGACACTGACCTTCAGGGTAGCTGCAATCAGATGGGAAAACGCAGTAGGCGATGGAAACAGGTTGTGAGGCCAGAAGAAATGGCTGATGAGATTAAGACCTGAGGGTCACAGAGTCATTGACACCGGGAGCTTCTGGATAATCTGAAGGTAATGACCAGTGTCATAATTACTGTGAAAGCAAATAACATTTATTATTAGTGCTAACAATGTGCCTCACACTTAGCGCCTTACTTGGATTACCTCATTTAATTCTCATAACAACTCCTCAAAGTAGATATGATTATTATTCCCATTTTTCAGATAAGACATACAGAGATTATGGAACTTGTCCCAGGTCTTACAACTACAAAGAATCGAGGCTGAGATACTACCTTCTCTCTAGAGCAGGCAGGTTCTAAATAGAAGGACAAGTCCAGGGTCTACCCCGAAATGTGTTTTGGTTTACCAGCACAGACTTTTATAAACTAAATTTGAATGACTTTGGCCACAGCCTGCACCCCACCCCTCCAAGTTCACCACTCTCCCCAGCACACCATGTTGTCTTATACCCACTCACATAACGTGATGGACACTGAGATGAACTGGCCAGCTCCCCTTTCGTGGAAGGACTTGTCCCAACCCACTGTCAGCTCCTTCAGGGTTTGCCTCAGCTGCAGAGAGCTGTCTCCCCCAAGGTCACATCCCTTTCGGGGCAGCCCACATCCAAAGACTGATTAAGGGTGAGAAGGGGATAAAGGCCAAGATGGCTTGGCCCAACACAGGAGGACTCGACAGGCCATTCCAACTCCACAGCCCTGGAGAGGCTGGGTGAGGCTATCAGCTTGCACTGCAACTCAGCCTCTGCTTCTGTCCAGTCTTGCTTCCTCTCCCACCCTCCACGGGCGACATTCTCCAGGGCACTCCCCAGTCAACACTTTGCTTATGAAACGCCATCCCAGAGTCTGCTCCCTGGAGAACCCAGCCTACGACGCATAACCTGCCTGTTCCTTGAACACCTTGAATTTTGACATCTACAAAAGAGTCAAGCCTCACCCTACGAGTTCCTGAACCTTTAAGACTTAGAGCACATTAATACATGAACAAAAGCAACTTCAGAGGACCTCAGCTGCCAGTAAACAAAAGTTGACTCAGATTCCTGTCCAGGCAAAAGAACGTACTGGGAGCTCAGGCTGGGGTTGCTCCAACCTTGGCTCCCATCTGCCTTCCCGATGTCTTTTTTTTTTTTTTTTGAGGAAGATTGGCCCTGAGCTAACATCTGTTGCCAACCTTCCTCTTTTTTTCTCTCCCCAAAGCCCCCAGTACATAGTTGTATATCCTGATCGTAGGTCCTTCTAGTTCTTCTATGTGGGATGCCACCTCAGCATGGCTTGATAAGCAGTGAGTAGGTCCGCGCCCAGGATCTGAACCAGCAAACCCAGGGCCGCTGAAGCAGAACTCGTGAACCTAACTACTGCAGCACCGGGCCAGCCCCTCAATGTCTTTATGTTTAATACCTTCTGTCAAAGTCTCCAAGCCTACAACCCAAGCTGCCTAAGCCCCAGCCTCAGGCCACTTCAACAGGGGGTAAAGTCTCAGGCTGTCCACCAGGCTCACTCCTGCCCTACTCAGGACAGAGTCGATGTAAGCAGAGGGGAAAACACAAATCTCACGGCACACATTCATTTCTTTGGCTGAGAAATTTGCCTGTCTCCCCAAGTATCCTCTGTTGAAAAACGAATAAACTCAGTGTGTATATATATGTGTAGGTATATGTATATTTATATGCGTATGTCTTCAATATTTATGTATTGATAAAAAGATGAGAGAGACTCATTCCAAAACAGAAACAATGGTTTTCTCTAGGTTGTAGAATTACTGATATTTATTTTCTTTCTTTTTCTACATACATTTTTCCTAAAATGAGCCTGAGGTGTTTTTATAATAAGAAAGAAAATATTAAAATGATTTTTCAAAGACAAAAGGATTGTACCTTCCTCCTTTACAAATAACCTTGGGAAAGGAAGCCCATTAAGCTAGGAGCATGAGAGGATGGTATTAATACCTTGTTGTTAATTAGTCTAGAAAGCCAGCTAGCTGATAGTCGAGCACCGAGGAAATGGGGTGTTTGATGAGCTCAGACAGGGTGGAATAGTCCTACATTAGGTGAAACCGGCACTGGGAGACATTACACTAACCTCATCCCTCGCCCTCCTGTCATCATCCCTCTCTGCCAGCTCCTAAGGCATGCAGGAGAAGGGGGCCTAAGGCTAGATGTGCTTTCACTCTTTTTTGGCTGGGTAGAGCTTCTGCCCAGAACCCTGCCTGCCCCTTTTCCTCCTCCGATGACTGCTGAAGTCCCCTTGTCTCTCACCCTTGAATTTAGAGTCCAGAACTAGGCCAAAGCTCCCATTTCCTTGCCTCCCTCCTCCAAGCCCTACCCTGGCCCCTCTCATGGTCCAGAGCAGAAAGGAGCCCTCCACACAGAAGCCCAAACAGAGAGACAAGCACAGGAAGAACAAAGGACTGACCCCCCAACTTGTAGCCCCCACCCCTCACTGGGTCCACGCTGTGTGCTGGGGTCTGCTCACTCCCAACCCAGAGCAGTCCACCCACGTGTGGAATGTCCAGACACCTTTCCTGCTCTGTGGAAGACAAAGGCTGAACCCCAGACCTGTCTCTGCCCAATGACCCCTCTCACAACTCCTGACTGTGCTGGACTCCCCCATGTTGACATATACCCCCTGCCCGTGTGTTTTTCTCATATCCAGATGTTACTAGAGCCACCCCTCTGCCAGCGAAGCTTAGCCCAGGGAGTGGGGAGACAGGGAGAAAATTAAGGAGCCCTAGCATCTTTCTTTCTCTTCCCTGCAGTGGACAAGGTCGGCGCTTTGCCCAGGTCCCCTTGGGTCCCTTTCTATTATTTTATGCACTCCCTGGCTTTCACCTTCAACAGCCAGTACCTAAGGATCTTTTCTGAAAGAGCAAACAGAGCCCGCTTTGCTTGCATACCTGGTAACTGGAAGCGTCTGAGAATTTATGTCCCCAGTGCCCAACCCCCTTCCCCTCATGGTCCTTAACCAACAGCTCATGGGGGCAGGAAGGTGACAGCCTCAGCAACCTTGCTGTGGGGTGGGACAACCTGGAGCACATCCTGTATCCCAGAGTTTCCCTGGGGAGCCAGGATGAAGCTACCCTCAGGCTGTCCTTCCATGTGCTGGGGCTCCCTGGCTGCTGTCTTTAATTCATCACTTGTGGGCCGGCCTGGGGGCGCAAGCGGTTATGTGCGCGCGCTCCGCTGCGGCGGCCCGGGGTTTGCAGGTTCGAATCCTGGGCACACACTGATGCACCACTTGTTAAGCCATGCTGTGGCGGCGTCCCATATAAAGTAGAGGAAGATGGCTACGGATGTTAGCTCAAGGCCAATCTTCCTCAAGAAAAAAGGGGAGGATTGGCATCAGATGTTAGCTCAGGGCTAGTCCTCCTCACAAAAAAAAAAAAAAAAAAAGGAAAATTTTGGGCTGGCCCCGTGGCTTAGCGGTTAGGTGCGCGTGCTCCGCTACTGGTGGCCTGGGTTCAGATCCCGGGCGCGCACCGACGCACTGCTTCTCCGGCCATGCTGAGGCCGCGGCCCACATACAGCAACTAGAAGGATGTGCAACTACGACATAAAACTATCTACTGGGGCTTTGGGGGAACAAAAAGGAGGAGGATTGGCAATAGATGTTAGCTCAGAGCCGGTCTTCCTCAGCAAAAAGAGGAGAATTAGCATGATGTTAGCTCAGGGCTGATCTTCCTCACAGAAAAAAAAAAAATTCATCACTTGCACGTGAACCTTCCCTCAGGGTCTGCTTCTGGGGAAAATGAGTTAAGTCACTCTCCCTCTCTTCTTTCTTCTTCTTGGAAGGGGTGAGTTTGGACCCCTTCTGTGTTCTACATTCCTTCTACCAGAGTTCAGCAAACCTCACTTATTATGGTGGAGAGACCACTGACCACTGACATTTTTAAATGTTTTTCTAAAGAAATACCAAGAGTGATTCAGCACAATCTTCTTTTAACAAGACAGAGACACTCCAGAAAAATGAAAATCCAGGTACCCTCTTGGACTTGGCAATAATAGACAGCTGACAAGAGCCTTGGGCCAAATCAATTTATCTCAGAATTTTAAACTTAGAATATCTCTGACCCCTTTATTGAATTTCATGTTAAACTTGTTCAATTATTTTCCACCAAATTGCAAATTATCCTCCAGATGCTGAATTTGACCTGCTTTTTAAAAATGAGTTAAAGACATTCAGTGTGCTCCCTCTGACATTGTTCCATAATTAACATTAACTTATAAATCCGAGCCAGCCCTCTTTGCAACACACTGCCAATGAAACGTGGTCTGCAGAGAGCTGACTGGGTTTGCTTCCGATTGGTTCTGAAAGTTTAATCTGATACAATTAGCCCCCAGTATTGGGCTAATTCCTTCTTCAAATCAATGCTGCTTATGTGGTGCATAAGGAAGGACCATTAAGCCTGTGCTTGGTATAACAAGATCAAATCTAAAGTTAAACCATTTACCATAAATTAAGATATAACCTGTAATGTCAGAAATTTACAGTCCCAGTCTCGTGGTGGGGAAGGTTTGATGCTTGTCTTTCCACCAACATTCTAGATTGACTTCAGGTATATAATTTTATATTCTCTAAGTGGAGCTGTTCCAAAGAATCCCAGCAGGATTTGCTCTGCATTAAAAAGTAGAATGACCACCTTCCCAGCCTCCTCCCCCGCACCCCCTACAGGCTTCTTTTCCAATGACACCCACCCAGACACAATCTAGGGTGTCATACTTGTCTGCATTTGCAGAGTTCTCTTAGACTTTCTCCTCACTCACCTGGGAAATGCCTACTTGTCTTTTAGGACAGTTACTATATTATCTATAGTATATATATAGATAGATAGAGATAGTATAAATAGATAAATATATAGATATAGTATAGATATAGATATATAGAGAGAAAACATGGTTAATATAGTATAGACTATATATATATATATATATATACACACACACACACACACACATATATATACCATAATTTTGATGGCTTCTCCAATGCCCTGAATAATTCCATTTGGTTCAGCAAATGAGGATTGGCTATCTACAATGGACCAGGTGCTGTGCCAAGGATTCGAAGGTAGACGTAAGTGATCCCTTGTTCATTTCTCCCACATCTAAGCCCCTAATACAGAGCCTCGTAAATCTCAGTGTGTATCAGACTCACTCGGGGCGCTTTAAACAATACTTTTGCCTGGGCTACACCCTGTAAAGATTCTGATTTACTATGTTTCATCAAACCTAAGATATCAGTGACTATCTGAAGTGCATTTTATGAACAACTAAGAAAGAAAAATTCTTCAAATTAAATTATGGCACAATTCCTTTCCTATCACATAGATTATAAGAAGCATCTATAAGAAGCATTGATTTCTGAGATGTTGAAATGTGGGGGGAAACTGTATCTTAGAATCAACTAAGAATTGTAGTTGGCCTAGTTTGGGGACCTAGGTGTCAATGTGTTTTAAATGAGGCTCAGGTGAGTCTAAGAAGAACCACTGCCCTGATACCCTTGCCATACATCTTATTATTCAGCCATTCTTTCATTCATTCAAGAAGCATCCTTTGAACATTTAAAGAGATGCAGATGCTACATAATGTATATAAAGAAAGAGAGAGGGAGAGAGAGAGGGAGAGAGACAGTAGACATTAATATGGCACGGTCCCCACCCTCAAGGAGTTTATACTCTAGTATAGAAGAGATAGGTAAATTGGTGATTACAACTGTCTCCCTCACTAGATCACGGATGCAATAACTTTTCCTTAAATAAAATGGCTTTACATATAATAGAATGGGGAGAGAATATGCCAGACCTCTATCTAATGGCTGAAGAGCCTCATCTTTTTTATGCTCTAGTGACTCGCTTCTCCATACACCAGATCTTCAGACATCAGAAAACCATGGCGATACTGCTGTTTCCAGCTAAGAAGCAAATGGACCTTTAGCAGAAATAAAAACAAGGAAAGAGAGGCGTACTTGGATTGAAATATCTGAAAAGGCTCAGCCCAGGGAAGAGTCAGGGAAAAGAAAGAGAGATCTCAAAGTTAAAATAAAAAGTGGAACACAGAAGGAAAGGAATGGCCAGCTGCAGAAGCAGCAGATAGAAGATACCGCATTAGAGATTAGAAGCATCCAAGACCATAAAAATTACCAGCAGCAAAAGGTGACAGTGGACAAGAGATCTTGTAATAAAGAGACAGGGGGAAAAATTACTGGAACAGCTAGCAGCTTAAGAGCAAATAGAATCTCAGTAGCTCTTGCTGGTACCACATGAGGAATTTGGAAAAGGAATGAGTCAAATCCTACCCCAAAAGTCAGTCTATTACAAAGTAGAAGAGTAATTGATGTTAATAATCATTAAAATTAATGACTATTTTCTATTATTAAAATTGCTATCCAACCCCATTTAAAAGCTTTGGGGCTTACAAGGTTAGTTAAGATTGAGTCATACAGAAGATTCCCCTTTGAGGAACTGCTGATGAGACCAGGTAGATCAGGCTCTACTGTACTTGTGTCAGTGTGACAGCTTTGTTTCTAGAGACGTGTAATCTCTCCTGGATGTTACTCGTCACTAGAAAATAGAACTCTCCACCAAGACTTTATCTGGAAACCTTTTACTGAGATTGCCTCACAGATTTACACTTAACATGTTTACACCTTACCTCCACCCAAAGTATGAAGTTTAAAATATATTAATGGATAATCCAAAAGAAAGTTCAGAGTATGTTTCCGTCTCTAAATCAGGTTCTAATTCACGTTTCTCTCTTATTCCTTTGAATAACCTATGATGTGGTTGATCTAGTATAGGATCAATCCAAGGCGTCTCCATACCATACCCAGAGCGTATCAACAAACTACTACCTGAAATATTCAGAGATCTACCCAGAAAAGAACCAGATGATATGCAAACTCAGTTCCTGTTCCAAAAACCTAGTCAATAATGCATTTAATAAGGGTAAAGACATGGATGGATCTTCAGGCTATTTTTCTAAAAATTAGTAAATATTCCAGATTCCTTGCCTTGAGCACTGACAAACGATCCATCAAATGATGAGTATGCTTTGAATGCCTCTGTTGGGCCTGATACTGTGCTTCATCTGGGAGAGATTTGAAGTTATGAGACGCAGTCCCTTCACATACAGAGTTTATATGTCATCATTACCTCATTCATACATTCATCCATCATTTACTGAGTTCCTACTTTGTACCAGGCATTAAGAGACAAAACCTCATAGTCCAGTGGAGGAAAGAAACACATAAACATATAATTGGTAACATGAGGCATTTAGCATAGCACCTGGTAATTCCGGATGCCAAATCCATGTTTCCTGACCTGAATGAGCACAGGTGTTCATATGACCACTAGGAGCTCAATTTGGCTGGAGTAAAGGACTTGTTGTCAGGAAATACAGAACACGAAGCTGGAAAGCTAGGCAGGGAGCTGGATTATTAATGACTTTGCAAGCTACGTCAAGAAGTCTGAATTTTTTTCTGGCAGTGGGAATGACTGAAGGTTTTTAAGTAGAGAGGTGGCATAATCTATGCTCTGTGGACAACAGTAATGATGATGGATTGAAAGAAGCAAATCTGGAGCCAGGGAGATCTGTTGGAAGACCAGTGCGATAGTCCGAGTGAAGGAAGACAAAGGCTTGAACTAAGACAGGGATGGAGAAAGGATCCCAAAACATGTTTAGGAAGAGAGTCAACAGAACTTGGGGACTGGATGATGAGTTTCCGAAAGAAAGGGCAGAATCAAGAGTGGCTTGGGCAACTGCATAGGAGCTTATTGATAGAAACTGATTACGGGAACAGGAGTGACGTAGAGCAGGAGGGAGGGGCAGGTAAGAAGTACCACTTCATAATACCCTCAATGTCCATCCATGTTGTCACAAATGGCTGAAATAAGTCAGAGGGAGGTCAAATACCGTATGATTTCCTTCATTAAGTAGTAGATAATAACAACAATAAACAAACACATAGAGACAGAGATTGGATTGGTGGTTACCAGAGGGGAAGGGGGGAGGGAGGAGGGAGGAGGGGGAAAGGGATAATTCAGCACATGTGTGTGGTGATGGGTTGTAATTAGTATCTGGGTGGTGAACATGAGAACATGATGTAATCCATGCAGAAATAGAAGTATAATGATGTACACCTGAAATTTATACAATGTTATAAACCAATGTTACTGCAATAAACAAAAAATTTTAAAAAAATTAAAAATAAAGTTAAAAAAAAAAAAAGAAGTACCACTTCAGACATGCTAAAGCCAAGATGTCTCTGAGACATCCAAGTTCAGATCTCCAGTAGCCACTTGGTGCTAAGAGAAATATCTGAGCCAGAGACACTTGTTATATCTCCAAGAGATGCAACTAAGGAGACAAAACAGGATGTACACATGGAAAGAATTAATGAACAAAGAAATGTGGAATGTTTTTATACACTACACAAATTGCCTTAAATGGGGTAATCACAGGTTCAGAGTTCAGAGAACAGGGAGAACTATGTCAGCTGGCAGAGTAGGGAAAAGGGAGTTTGGCCTTGAAGGATGAATAGAATTTGGACAAGCAGAGGAAGGATATTTCAGTGGTCAGAATATGCATAAGCCAAGTCAGAAGGTGGGAGCAGAAGCTTAGAGAGAAGCTTAGGTAAATAGTATGGGCATTACAACTAAAAAGTTAGCGGGGAGCAGATCACTAGGCGTCCTAAAAATCAAGAAGAGGAATGAAGTCTTGTCACAGTATAGAACACGAAGCTGTTACACGTTTTTTGAAAAGAACGTCATGATGGAAATGTTTAACCGCTCCATCCAAATGCAGTTTATAAGACTCATCCCATGCGTATTTATGTCTGTGCCCAATACAAAGTCCTCATCTCTTCAGTAAAGCCATCTACATTTACATAGAGGATTCTTAAAAAGGAAACTTTATAAAAGATATACCAAGATGAAGAAGCAGAATAACAGTGAAGTTTCACAACGCCAAACATCATTACAATAAGTTACTCTGGCTAACAAACATTTCCACGCTCTGCGGATGGTCCATAATAACAGTGTTTTGTTGAGCAACTTATAGTACGTCTTTTGTAATGAGAGATCCTATTTAACACACGCTTTCCTTTATCCTGACCACCTAGGTCACTTTCTACAGTGGCTCTGAAATATTTATGAGCTATTCAAAATCTTGTGTTAAGGTTGAATGACAGGAACAGAAGTCCTTTTTTTAAAAAAAACTAACAGTTGGGTCAAAAACCTAACAAAGGATTTTCATGCTCCTTCTGGGTAGAAGAGTTAGCTTAGGAGTCATAATTTGAATAATAGGGACCCAATCTCTTCCACTCTCAGATCACGTGAGTTGAGTGGACTGACAATACTTCTCCCTAACACCATGGCCACCACCTCCACGGTCCACAGGTGGGTCATTGTGACTGATTCAGGAATGGATAGATAACCTGAGTTAATCCAGTGAGACATTGGCAGATACCGTTGGGTGCTTACACAGCCCACCCCTTCTTCCTTGATAATTGAACTCTGATTTTGTTCAGTTGTTGAGTGACCAGAGAAACGTCTAGGGGCTTCTACCTAGCTCCAAGGGATAAATGTTAATAAAACTAAAACTATCAAGGTAATTGTATTTCCTTTGAAAAGGACTAGTAAAGCATGAGCATGTAACTGTCCCATGAGACATAAGGAGAGGTCTGTTCAGTGGCTTCTGGAGAGTTTTTCTGCATTCTTAACAGAAGATATAGGGTCCAGCCCCGTGGCATAGTGGTCAAGTGCCCGCGCTCCGCTGCTGGCAGCCCGGGTTCGGATCCCGGCAGCGCACCGACACACCGCTTGTCAGGCCATGCTGTGGCGGCGTCCCACATAAAGTGGAGGAAGATGGGCACGATGTTAGCCCAGGGCCAGTCTTCCTCAGCAAAAAGAAGAGGATTGGCGTCGATGTTAGCTCAGGGCTGATCTTGCTCACAAAAAAAAAAAAAAAAGAAGAAGAAGATACAAAGTAGGGACTTATTCTTCCCTATCTTTGGACACTGTCACATGAAGATGTGATGCTGGGATCTGCTTCAACCACTTGAGACTATAAAGAGAAGCCCAAGAGAGCCATAGGGAAGCTGACCAACTGCCCTAACATGATTGATCTCTGAGTTAACTAACTCTGGAACTGCCTCTACCTCTGGGCTTCTTGCTATGTGAGAAAAGTAAGCCCCTTTTATCCAGTTCTGTGTTACTTGTAGCCCAAAACATCCTAATTAATTTAGGCTCAAACCTGGAACTTTGGCTGCTGCTCTTGGAAAGTAGTTCTTCTTCCATTGATGTGACTAATCAGGTAGAACGTGACTCTGGAGCTCTCACCAGCCTGCATAAGGGAGACAACAATGAGAAAATAAAACCAACTGAGAGGGAAGCATTGCCTAGAGATAGAGGGACAAAAATTCCCAATTGTTTGAGCACTCAGATCCAGTTTTCCATGAAGTTAACCCCCCCATTTTTCAGTTCCACAAACCAAAACATTCCCCTCTTGGCTCTTGTTAGTTTCAGCAGCATCTCTTCCTCGTGCAATTTAAAGAGAGCTACACATACACAGGTGGGGAGGGAGACAGAAAAACTGATTGAGATAACATACAGAAGACTCCTAGTACAGCATCTGGTACATAAATCAGTAAACAATGGTGGAACCTAAACCTAAGCTTTCTGTACCTCTTTTATCCTTCAATCAAGTCTTCATCACCAAGAATAACATTAAATGAGTGCCAATACTCTCCACCTCCCTCCCCTTTCCCAATCTCAAATGTTCCACAAGCTTGAAATAAAACCTATTCCAGCATCTATACCGGCCCCCAAAGCAAGTTAGAAGAAAGAGGAAGGAAGGTGGTTAATGAACATGGCCTTTTCTTCATTCCCTTCCTACTTTAAAGAAAGTTGTTTTTACATATTAGTTCATTTCAATGTAAATTATCCCTAGCTGTTTCATCCTCCACTTCTGCCAAACGCCTGGGACCGATTCCCAGCATTTTATCAATTATAATCGCATTCACAGGTCACGTCTGGTTCATTCCTCTGTCATAGCACATTTGGTTTATATGCTAATGTTTGGCTGCTCTATAAGATTTCAAGTCCTTGGAGACTAGGAATAGTCTTCTTCACTGAACACTCAGTACCTAATGCAGTATCTTTCACACTGAAGACACTTACACATATTCAACCTCATAATGTTTGCTGATTGAATAGGTGAATGAATTCAACCTCAAAGTCTCCCTTAACTTATATGAGAAAGTAAGGGTGTTCTTTAAAGAGGGGCCATGCCAGAGTCCAAACACACCGGATTATTTATTTATCAAAAGAAGTTGGTTCTTAGTTGCAAGCAGCAGAAGATAACTCTGGCCAATTAATTAGAAAAGGAGTTTATTTAAAAGATATTGGGTAGTGCATAAATTCCTACCAGAAGCAAGGCTTACCTTCTAAAAACAAAGCCCAATTTCACACCACAGAACTGGCCAGATGAGGAAACCACCACCACACTGAGCACTGGGGGAAAATGCTGCCATGGCCACCAGGGCCACCAAAAATAGAGGCGCCATTCCATGCACGTCTTCTCACGGTCTTCATGTCTGAATTGCAGACTCACACAGATGCATCCACTTGGCAGAGTCTGGGTCCCATTCTTGCATCTTCACTGCAAAAGAATTTGGAATGTGAATCTACTTCCACATTAGGGAGGTAAAAATTCATTATGAGAGGTTTCCCTAAATATAGAAAGGCCACCCGAAAGATGATGAACAGTCATGAATGTGACATGTGTTCACTACTTTAGGACTTAGAATTTTAGGCACAAAGTTATCTACATGAGTCCCATGTCACCTGGACAAAAGCCCCAAAAGGAGGCAACAACTGACTCCAGGTCCCTCTGAGCTGGCTCTTCAGAATGTTCTCTTCTGTTCTGCTCTCTGACATTGGCCACCTAGGCTGACCTTAGGTCAGGGAGGAAACTAGCAAGGGATGTGAGAAAGGTGTGTAGGTTTGGTTTAAGAAACCTGACTCAAATGATTGGTCAAAAGCGAATGCTAAGGAATTAACATCCATTATCTCACAACCTTGTGAGGTAGGTAGTATTTTACTTCACTCTACATCAAGGACACTGAAAAGCAGAGAAGGTTGTTCAACTGGGATTCAACACCACTACTGCCAACCCAACTTCACGCTGCCCACATTCTCTGGTGTACCCCATTGCACACTGACAACATGTTTATTTTTAAGTCCTCTGGCACATGTGTATTTAAAACATATCAACTAAAATACAGAGAATTTTTATTTCTGTATCTATCTTTCAATTCCCCAAGTGTTTATTATGGTAGATTTTGCAAAAATGCTTCTTGAACAAAATAACATAGACTTCACAAAAGCTAAATCATGTACACTCTCTGCCTTTATTGACCTCAAATCCTATGTACCCCAATTGCTGAGAAAGACTTCTTTCTTTCTGTAAAATAACTCAAATAATTAGAGCATGCCACATAATACATATAATAGTCTTTAACCAGTTTAACAACATTTACCCTTACAGACACTCATTCTCTGTAATTACTGCTTATATGAAAATAAACCTTAGCTGAAAGCTATGAGAAAAATCAATTCAAAATAGAACCTCTAACTTGCCAACACCACGGAGATGTTTACCAATATGTACATGCCATTTACGCTCACTGCCCACTGAAAAAGCACTAACAGTTCACAGATTGCTCCAAGAATAAATCTTATTGACAGGACAACAAAACAGAATTGAAATATGCTGTCAGCTCCGTGGTTTGTTGACAAATTATCCACGATAATCAGTAATTCCTGACTTCATGATTTCTAACAGAACCCACTCTAGTGAGGGCTAAATGTATTTTGTTCATATCCCACAGTGAGGACATCATTCATTATTGTTACCTTATGTTTTTTAATGGAAGGCAGCTGTTGTCATGGCAAGACACGGGTATGAATCTTGGTTCTGTCTCTTGGTATCTGTTAGACTTTGGGTAAATAATTTTACCTCTCTAAGCCTCCCTTTTCCTATCTTAGAACTGATATATCTCAGGAATTTCATAGAAGGCATTAACAAGCAGGAATTTAATAAATGTTAATATATTTAACATACACTGACAGTATAAATTTCCACTAGAATTCAAGTGGTAGGAATACATACTACTTGCCAGATACACTGATGTGCTTCCTTTAAATTGGGATGGCATGCTTTATAACAGACCAGCAGGAGATCAGATCAAGATTGCAGACTAAGGACATGCTAAAACCTTTCTCCCATCTCAAATTCTCATAAATGATAAGAAAAAAATTTTAGTTGAAAACAGCACTAGAACATAAGACGTAGTGCCCTCAATAGATCAGAAATTATAGAAATTCCTAAAAAATTAAAGGCAGATGAGTTTACAATGAAGGAAGAAATAATGGAATAATAGCCACAACAGACAGAAGAGAGAACTTATGAAGAAAGAGAATGAGAGTATCTGGGGGCCCCAAGCTGAGAGACAATAGATGAGAAGAACAAGAGATGATCAGGGTCAACCAGAAGGGTGATTGGTGGAGGCAGAGGCACCCAGGAAGTTTGAACCCTTTGTCCCTCTCCTTCTGGCTCCATGCAAGTTCAGTAGAGGCTTCTGCCTTGAGATAGGAGCAGTGCACAACCAGGAAGATGTCATTCCTCGTACTCAGGACTTGGGACAGTACTCACTGCCACCCAGAAGGAAGGGGAAGCCTCCATCTCCCAGGAGGCCACAGGCCACATTCTGCCTGGAATCCTGGAAACAGGCCAGGTAACCAGATATAGCAGAGACAGACTAACACAGGAGCTCAGATTCCAGATGAGCATGCAAACCCAGCAAATAGTTAAGGAAAAGTAATCTTCTGAATGAAAGGCAGCACAGTCATCATGTGGATAAACTAGCATCCAAAGAAACAAAGATAATGGAACAAACAAATGAGACTTTAAAAGTATGTATGGTACATAGAGTTAACATCCTCAGAGGAATAAGAGAGGATAATGGTTCCTTTTGACTAAAACAGATTATTATAAACAACAACTAGGGATCCTGGAAAGGGAGATTGTGCTTACTGAATTTTTTTTTTTTTTTTTTTTTTTTGGTAAGGGAAGATTGGCCTTGAGCTAATATCTGTGCCCATCTTCCTCTATTTTGTGTCTGGGACACCACCACAGCATGGCTTGGTGAGTAGTGTAGGACCACCCCCAGGATCTGAACCTGCAAACCCCGTGCCACTGAAGTGGAGCAGGCTGAACTTAACCACTACACCACTGGGCTTCCCCCTGAATTTTTTTTTTAAATACTCGATAAACATGCTGAATAACAGAAAAGATATAACTGAAGAATGATTACTTATTTAGAAGATACAACTGAAGGATTCTCCTGGGACAGCTCAAACAAAAAGAAGAATAAATAAAATAAATGGTGAACATGAACAAAGATTCAAAAATTCCAACATCTGCCTAATAGGAATTCCAAAAAGAAAGAATAGAGAGAAGAAATACTCATAGATACAATAGAAAAAAAGATTTCTAGGAAAGATAAAAATCCTCTGAGTAAATGGGTTCAACAAATATCCAGCAGGGTGAATGAAAATAGACAAATACCTAGACACAGCAAGACAAAATTCAGTGGCTAGAGGTGGAAATTATCTACAAAGAAATAAGAATCAGATTGTCAATAGTTTTCTTACAGACAACAGTGAACGCAAAAATACACTAAAACAGTATTTTCAATTTTATGTGGTCAAATAATTATGATTTTAAAATTCTGTATCCAGCCAGAGTATCTTTAAGAAATAAAGATACTGCAGACATGCAAGGATTTAGGAAGTTTTCCATCCACATTTTACTATCTGAAAGAATACAAGAAAATCAGCCTCAACCAAAAACAAACAAACCTAATCCAAGATACATTCAAAATGGTGGTGAAGAGCTAAAAATCTTTACCATTATGTGAGAATTCCAAATGATCTTATCATGGAAGACGGTGGCCAGGGAAACAGGAGAGTGAGATTGTGGCAGGAATATAGGCATACCTTGTTTTATTGTGCTTCACTTTATTGTGCTTCCCAGACATTGTGTTTTTTTACAAGACCCTCCACCAGCCAAAAAATTACAACTCGCTGAAGGCTCAGATGATGGTTAGTGTTTTTTAGCAATAAAGCATTTTTTTAATTAAGGTATGTGCATTATTTTTTAGACATAATGCTATTGCACACTTAATAGACTAGTATAGTGTAAACATAACTTTTTTTTTTTTAATTTATTTATTTTTTTGCCCCAAAGCCCCAGTAGATAGTTGTATGTCATAGTTGCACAGCCTTCTAGTTGCTGTATGTGGGACGCAGCCTCAGCATGGCTGGAGTAGCAGTGTGTCTGTGCGCGCCCAGGATCCGAACCCGGGCCGCCAGCAGCGGAGCGGGCACTTAACCACTAAGCCACGGGGCCGGCCCTAAACATAACTTTTATATGTACTGGAAGACCAAAAAAATTGTGTGACTCGCTTTACTGCAGTGGTCTGGAACCAAACTCACAATATATCTGAGGTATCCTGTATTCCAGACAGGAGGGAGAAAGCAAAAGTGGGCTCTCATTCTTATCTGGTTTAGGGAAAGGATGTAGATATTAATTAATTCCAGGAGCCAACCCCGTGGCCTAGTGGTTAAGTTCAGTACGCTCCTGTTCGGCGGCCTGGGTTCGCGGGTTTGGATCCCAGCTGCAGACCTACACCACTCGTCAGCCATTCTGTGGCAGCGACCCACATACAAAATAGAGGAAGACTGGCACAGATGTTAGCCCAGGGCAAATCTTCCTCAGCAAAGAAAAAATAAATTAATTAATTCTAGATGTTGATACAAAAGTATGCTTATATATAAGTGGTAGCAATCTTATATTAATCACTAGAAGACAGATAATAGTTCACTTCCAAACCAATGGAGGAAGGGAATGGAACCTAGAAAACCCAATCTTCACCCAAAAGTCAGGAATGGGGTTTAAGGTAGAGGTCAGGGGAGGGGAGAGAAAGAAACTAAAGAAAAAAGAAGTAGAAATTAAGAATGCCAGAATTAATCCAAACATATACAAAATCACAATGAATATGAAAAGGGTAAATGGTCTATTAAAAGATAAAGACTCATTATGCTTTTTTTTTAATCCAGTCAAATGCTGTTTATAATAAAGGAGCCTAAAATAATACATCTTGGGACTGAAAATAAACGGATGGAAAAAGACAAACAAGGCAAATGTTAATAAATATAAGGCAGGAGTAGCGATATTAATTTCAGACAAAAGAAACTTCAAGAGATAAAACTCTTTTCAAGAGAAAAGACACACTGGGGCCGGCCTGGTGGCGTAGTGGTTAAGTTCACGCACTCCATTTCAGCGGCCCAGAGTTCACAGGTTCAGATCTCAGGTGCAGACCTACACACCAGTCATCAAGACATGCTGTGGTGGTGTCCCATATACAAAATAGAGGAAGATGGGCACAGATGAGGGCCGGCCCCGTGGCTTAGCAGTTAAGTGCGCATGCTCCGCTGCTGGCAGCCCGGGTTCAGACCCCGGGCGCGCACCGACGCACCGCTTCTCCGGCCATGCTGAGGCCACGTCCCACATACAGCAACTAGAAGGATGTGCAGCTATGACATACAACTATCTACTGGGGCTTTGGGGGGGAAAATAAATAAATAAATAAAATTTAAAAAAAAAAGTATGAAAAGACTAACTACAGATTGGGAGAAAATAAAAAAAAAAAAAAAAGGATGGGCACAGATGTTAACTCAAGGCCAATCTTCCTCAGCAAAAAGAGGAGGATTGGCAACAGATGTTAGCTCCGGGCTAATCTTCCTCACCAAAAAATAAAAATAAAAAAGAGAAAGGACACATGCGAGGATGATTTCATTTTTCTTCAGTGAACATCTATTGCACAACTGCTATGTGCAGGTACTCTTCTGGGTTTAGGGGATGCAGCAGTGAGCAAAGTGGACAAGACTCATCTCTTGCAGAATCTGGTGGGGTACAGACATTCAGTCCTACCCCTTAACATTTGGGGAACTCAGGGCAAGAGTACAAATGCAAGCCTGCCTACTGTAGGCCTAAATAATGAAAAGCCATAATTCAAATAAATGATAACAATTAATAAATTGTTAGATAAAATATTTTCTATCCTCCTGCTTTGATAAATAATCCTTCGTAACAACTTAGAAGTCTAGACTCAAAGCTGGATTTCTTAGATTCCTCAGATTGTAGGAATCCAGCCCTTAGCTCATATCCCCCTTCTCTTCCATCCTCAACTCTGACCATGCTACCAAGATCCTTGAGCATGCATATGTGGACTCCCCAGATAGTGTGTTCAGTTTTATCCACGTTTCCTGCAAACACCCCTTGGCTGGCCATCCCTCAGGCCTTGGAATGTAGATACAGGCAGCACAGTCCACTCTTAGGAAAATGCGCCCAGGAATGAGATCTAGGCAGGTCTCAAAAGCTGGCTTAGGGCAACGGGGCAGGGAATTCTGGAGTGTCAGTTACCCCTAGTATGGTCCAGAATTGGGGACAGGATGGGGCAGGCTGCAAGGAACATGTCTTTTTGCCTCGTGGATCCCTAGATGTGCAGAATGGGGTACCACCCTAGGAAGGTCAGAGTGGGATCCTTGAAACAAAGGGCTCAGGCAAGGGTACCTCTCGCCCAGGTTTGAGGCAGTACTGCTGACTAAAACACAGAACAACCAACCAACCAGTAACGGTTAAAATCTCGCATAGTGTTAAGCGCTATGGAGAGACTGAAAATAGGGTGGTAGAGAAAGAAGTGACTGGGTGTCTTCTTTGAGAAAATAGTGAGGAAAGTCTTCTCCGAGGAAGGGACTGTCATCTGAGGCAATATCTGAATTTAAAAAAAGGAAGCTTGACATTTACATCAGAGGGAAGAACATTCCGAACAGAAGACTAATGGCTAAGACAAACTCCCGAAGGCAGGAATGAGCCGGGTGTGTTTCAGGAACCGAAGGAAGGCCCCAGTGCAGCAGGGCAGGAGGAGGGCAGCAGGTGAGCTCAGCAAGGTCAGTGCAAGAAAGATCGAAGGGCATTTTGTGAGCACAGATAAGGAGTTTGGATTTTTATTCTCAGGAGAGAGGAAGTTATGAGAAGATTTTAAGCAGAGAGCAACTGAATTTATGTATTTTAAAGGTGACTCTGGCTGCTGGGTGATGGGGGGGAAGGCCAGAATGAAGAGAGAGACCGGTTAGGAGGCTGTAGAGGCAGCCCGGGTACGAGGTGGTAACGATTTGGGAAGAGTGGTAGTAGTAAAGGAAGCAAGAAAAGGGACATATTTGGGGTGTCTCGTAAGTAAATTAGGATGACTTGAGATTGAATTGGACAGGGGTGTGGGGAGAGGCTAAGACAAAAGAGAGAAATCAGGGAAACTCTTGACCATCTGGCTTGAGAGACTGGATGGATGGTGGTGCCATTTACTGAGATAGAGGAGCCGGGAAGAAGAGTTGATTTGAGAGGAGAAATCAAAAGTTTGATTAAGTAAAGAAATATAAGCAGACTTCTGCTTTGCTTAGGATGTAGAAAGCTGCAAAGAATGTCACTCCTATTCTAACAATGAGAAAAAGTCGGGAAATCTACAAAATCATGACTTTCTTGAGTTCATCACAAGCTGAGAACACAAGGCAACCAAGTAAACAAAATGCTAAAGAGGGAAAGCCCCTCCAAGGAAAGACAGTACACGTGAACTGTCTCACCTCTGGCAGAACATAGGAGAGAGAGGCGGCCAGCAAGCAAGTAGGTAGGAAAAAGCAGCTAAACTTTCAATGAATTCTTAAAGGCTAAAAGTGGGCTAACGTGGCCATTTGGAATAGCTGGGGCCCAAGACTCAAGGGGATTTTGCACTCACTCTCAAGTTCTTCTCCATAATCCTCTAGCAAGGGCTCACAAGAAAGATCAGGGGCAGGGCAGGAGATCAGAGAGTGTCCCCCCAAGGTGTGAGAAGGTAATCAGCAGCCACCGGGAGGTAGGGTACAAAGTCCTAACCATTCATCCTCAAACACACATGGACCCACGCTGAGACAAGTCACATACGGGCTGACAGCAAAAGATAAAGACGAAATCTTGAAGTCAGCCAGAGAAAAGAAACAATGCTAATAGAGGGACAAAGATAAAAAACACAGCAGACTCCTCATCAGAAACAATACAAGCCAGAAGGCAATAAAGTGACATCCTTAAAGAAGGAAAAGAAAAACTGTTAACCCAGAATTCTATACTCAGCAAGAATATTGTTTAAAAAAGAAGAGGAATATATTTTTGCAAGAAAAGATATAACGTCAAAAATTTGTTTTAAAATGCTCCAAAAAAAGTTAGGGGATAATTGAAAAAAATTGACAAAATATTGGTAATTATTGAAATCAGCTGATGAGGAGATCATTATAACGTTTCTTCTACTCTTGAATATGTAAACTTCTATAATAAAAAAGCTTTTTTAAGAGTTAAAGTAGGGCCTGCCCAGTGGTGTAGTGGTTAAGCTCACACGCTCCGCTGTGGCAGCCTAGGGTTTGCAGGTTCAGATCCTGGGCATGGACCTGCATACTGCTCATCAAGCCATGCTGTGGTGGCATCCCATATACAAAATGGAGGAAGATGGGCACAGATGTTAGCTCAGGGCTAATCTTCCTCAGCAAAAAAAAAAAAAAAAGAAAAAGAATTAAAGTAGGGGAGAAAAAAGTAAACAGATACATCACAGAAAATTTGGAAACCAGAAAAAATACTGTTAACAGGTTGGAATATATCCTTTTAGTCTTTCTAAAACATAGATGCATCCATTTTTTTCCCCAAAATTGAGAATAGACAATTAGTAACATACAGTAATCTAATATTTTCATCAGATAATATAACATGTTTATTATCCTCATGACCTTAAAAATTCTCTAGAATATAGTTTTCAATGGCTACATTGTATGCCATCTTATGCAGAACTATAATTTAAATAATGCAATTCCAGAAATTCTTAATTAATTAATTGATACTAATGGATCAATCAATTGGTTTTAGAAATTTTTAGAATTGCATCAGTTAATCAATCAATGTGTACAAGACACAGCTGACCCTGCGATGTAACTCAAAAGAATCTCAGTTTCTGACTCACTTGCCATGCTTAAGAGAGCAAACCCTTCATGCTATAAGAAACTGGTTTATTCACGGTATGGAGATAGATTTTCAGGTAAAAAAAAAGTAAAACAGGACATAATGACATACCCAGAGAGGTTTCTAATTCCTCTAGAGACAGGATCGCACAGAATAACATCATGATGTTGTTTGAAGTAAATTCTGCGACCGTGAGGCATACCCCATGCATGATGGGTGTAAACACAAAAGGGAAAGTCTAATAAAAAGTCTTGAATTGTTTTATATTTTTCGCTTCTCCAGGTCTCTGGTAACTTCTCCAATAGTACCTAATTGACAGTGGACTACTGTAGATTTGCACACAAAGCATTCAACCAAAAACTCTTTAAAAATTGCATTTACTGCTATAAAAAATACTAAAGGAACAGAAAAATTCCACCAGTTTTAGCCCCTACCAAGCAATGCCCTGTTCAGAGTCCTAGTTGCCCTTTTACCCTCATGGGCCTGAAGGATCTTTGCCCAGTTCAGGCGCACAGGCGTTATTTCATAACACCAGGAGGCAAATGAACTAAAATAAATTTTATTGTTATCTATAAATATAGTTTTAATTATTTATAAGCTCTAGACTCCTTAGTTGAATTTGCCTCAAATATAAATATATTATTCTTTACCTGTGAAAAATCAGTCAGAAGCCTTCAGAGATTTAAATTTTGGTTTCTTAGTTACATACTGGCTCAGATATTAAATATTTAGTATCCAAATTGTTGGAAAGCTGGAGTGGGCTCAAGAAAATTTCCCTTAATTCAGGTAACAACGTAAAATTTACTCTCCTAGAGAGGTGGGTTTTACAGTGTACATTCCAGTATACATTGTAATTATTGGATAGAAGTGCAATGAAGCAGTCTTTAGAAAATCCTCCTACAAACAATACATAGGAACATTCTAGCTGCTTAATCCAACAAACCCTCATAGGCACCTGGAGTCATTCAACAAGTTAAAAAAAATATATTTAATTTTTTCAGTATCTGGAAGCTATAAATGACAGTAAGATTCTTTTTGCTCATCCTCGCCCAAAGGTCTTACAATTTCCTCGATGTGACTTAATCTTTCCTTCCATCCCGAAAACACCCTTAGCCTAGACATGTAAGCATCTTAATGTAAAATTCAGTTTTTATTTAGCTATAATTATATGCAGCTCTATAGAGCTCCAACTGTAATCCTTGAAAAACAAACACTTTAAAAGTTTAAAAATCTATAACTAGATAAATAAGGAATTGATACAGTTGCAAAAATTGCCTTTCTATTCAGTAAAATAAAACCATTGCAATGATGTGAATGACAGTGATGAATTGTCTGTTGTTCCATCAGGAATAGCCATCCTGGTGGTTTTCACCAGGATAGCCACCTTTAATTCAAGATTATTCTTTTCTTTCCCTCCCTATCCTGTGACTAAGTATTCACGGCAAAGCTAGTGGTTTTATAGACACTAGAAGAAAGGGAGTGAGTCTGTGGAGATTTCTTTGCATAGCACCTATTAAGGGAATTTGTAATTCTAGGCTTCCTAAATATTTCTAGATGATGCTTGAAGAAAATGATGCATGTTTGATTGCTATCCCATTTATAACGTATGTTTGATCACCATCACTACCCATTAATTTTCAAAACAGAAATTCTGATTTATGTTCGCAGTGGAATTTTTTTACTTTTAAATTAAGCGCTTGTTTTAAACATCTACTTGTGGTCATTACATTGATATTTTCAGGAATAATACCAACATTTGGGCAACCTCAGTGAGGCTGAGAACCTTTGCATTTCAGAGCCATTCTGTGCCCTAGAGGATGAAGGGATAAAATAAAGGTTGAAGGGCAAAATAATTCAATCTCCACCTCTTTCTTATTGATAGACAATATTACCAACCCCCAGATCTCCAGAGACTCAACTCCAATTCCACAAAATCTGAAGCCCTGCTCAATGGTTGACTATCATCTATGTGTTCTCAGAATGCTTGCCAAAGGGAGTTCAAATCCTGGAATACTGGTGAGTGTTTCCTTCACGCTTCCTTTGCAAACCTGACCTTTGTCTTCTCTTCTGGGAACCCAGTGTTCTGTGTCCCCCAGGGCCAGTTATCATCATGTTCCACAGTCTGCAAAACTTATCCAGGCACGGAGCCGTCTCTGAAATCAAAGGCACACCATGCTCAGACCTACTTTAAGCGCTGCTTGAGTTTCTGATCCAAACTTTTGATCTGCCATTTGTTCTCTATTCCCTTCTCTCCCGGGATCCTGGCCCAGATGGTGCTTTTGGTTGGTGCTCTGCCCTGTTCCTGTCATAGAACAACAGAAGTTTTAATTTCCAAATATGGAAGCAATGTTTCAGAACTGATGGTATTCTACTACGTAAGGTAATATAGTTCTGAAGATATCACAAAGATTTGGATATCTGTTACCACAACTGATCATTCTTCAAGTTTGTGTATGTTGATTAAACTATAAATATTTTAGCAAGGGATTCACTCGTGTTTTAAAGACACTATGCACTTACAAAAACACAAGGCTCATTATCCCTAGAATATTTCATGTAGCTTTAGGCAAGATACTTTTACCCGTAGTAAGGAAATACAAAAAGGTTAACAGATGGGATATATCTGCGTTAGTATCTTACTCATAGAAGTGAGGAGGTGAAACTTTTTTAGGAAGTTACTTGGCAAAGAACCCAAATAGATTAGAAATTTTAATGATGAGACTCTAAAAGCAGAATAGAAGCCCATTCTCATTTAAGTGCCCCCATGCAGTCTCATTTACATGGAAAGGGAGACACAGGGAGGGAGAGGGAAAGAGAGAGAGAGAGACAGACCTGAACAAATCACATGTGAAATTTATTGAAGAGAATGCCTTGTCTAACAAAACATTTTAGGGCCAGCCCCGGAGCCCTAGTGGTTAAGTTCAGCACGCTCCTTTAGCAGACTGGGTTCGGTTCCCAGGTACAAACCTATACTGCTATGTTAGTGGCCACGCTGTGCTGGCGGCCCATATACTAAAAAATAGAGGAAGATTGGCACAGATGTTAGCTCAGGGCGAATCTTCCTCAGCAAAAAAATAGAAAACATTTTAGTTTGGGGTAGTGATTTAGAGGCCTAGTAGAAAAAAACTCGTGAACTTATTGGAATAAATGACACAACACGTACCTAACCATAGCTCCAATTAAAATTCAAAACCAAAACAATTTGTAGGATTAATTATTGTAAGGGACTGTGCAAGGCACCATAAGAGATATAAAGAATAGTCCATTTCCTTAAGGAGAAACGATGACTTCTCTGCTTAAAAGGATTCAGTAACTTCCTCTTCAGGGTCCAAAGAGCCCCCAGGACCAGGTCCCTGAGCGTGACTCCCCACACCCCATAACCCAGTAATACCAAACTACATTAGCATTCTGTCATTTCATTTTTTCATATCGTTGCATATGCTGTTCAATAGCTTGTCTACCCACCTAGTAAGTATTATTCATCCTTCAAAACCTGACTTGGTTATCTCCTCTTCTATAAGAGAATTTGCAGGTGTTATCTCCCAGTAGCTGCCACAAATGAGCCTTCAGCAAGCCATGCCCTCTTTTGCCAATGATGATTTTTCATTTGAAATGCAGTGTCGCTTTTTTTTTTTTTTTTTTTTTGGTGAGGAAGATCACCCCTGAGCTAACATCCATGCTAATTCTCCTCTTTTCGCTGAGGAAGACCGGCTCTGAGCTAACATCTATTGCCAATCCTCCTCCTTTTTTTTCCCCCAAAGCCCCAGTAGATAGTTGCATGTCATAGTTGCACGTCCTTCTAGTTGCTGTATGTGGGACGTGGCCTCAGCATGGCCAGAGAAGCGGTGCGTCGGTGCGCACCTGGGATCCGAACCCCAGCCGCCAGTAGAAGAGCGTGCGCACTTAACCGTTAAGCCACAGGGCCAGCCCTGCAGCGTTGCATTTATTCCCAAGCCCTGGTAGAAGAAAATGCCAGACCAAGGGCATCAAGTGACACTGCGATTTGAACTGTCATGAACTGGGTGTTCAGCTGATCCACCAAATCACAAAACTGTGCACAGCAGCATTCCATTATACATTAGAAATGGTAGAATATAGATCAGCCTCAGCAGGTTTGGAAGGCACATCTCTCCCTCAATCCAACTATGGTATCATTGGGAGGTGCCTGTGATCAGCTAAGAGAGGAGGAAAATGCTTGGGCCTGGTAACAGAAAAATCTGCACTGTGTGTCTTTCAGGTCATCCCTGAAAGACAGTGAATAATGTAAATCCTCCACATGGGCAGAAGCCTGGGAGGTACATCTGGTTGTCCACTTCATGAGAAGGGGAAAACGGTTGAGGTCTAGATCTATAGTGACTCATGGGCAGGGGCTAACAGTGTTGGCTGGCTGGTCAGGGACCTGGAAAGAACAAAATTGGAAAATTGGTGGCCAGAGTGAGTGGGGGAGAGATATGTGGATGGACCCTTAGAATGGACATGAAGTATGAAGATATCCACCAGAAGCATCACTTTGAAGGAGGCTGTCAGTAATGAGGTGGACAAAACGACCTGTTCAGTTTCTGTCAGGCAGGCTCTTTCCTTAGCCTTCTCAGTGTTTGCTCAATGGGCCCATGTTAAAAAGGGGCCATGGTAGCAGGGATGAAGGTTATGCATGGGCTCACCAACGTTTATCTAGCTACACACCTGTTGAGTGCCCAATCTGCCAAAACAGTAGAGGCCAACACCAAACCCCTGATATAACACAATTTCCCAGGGGTCTGACCAGTCACTCAGAGGTAGATAAATTACACTGGACTTCTTCCATGACGGAAGGGGTGTACATCTGTCCTCACATGTTAGACCCATATTCTTGGTACAGATTTGTCTTCTCTGCCTGAAGTGCTTTTTCCAGCACCTCCCTACATGGACTTACAGAATGCTTTAATCATTGCCATTGGTGTCCCACACAAGTGCTTCATGCAGAGGAAACATTTTAAGGCAAAGGAAGAATAGCAATGAGCTTGCATACATGTCATCCATTCATCTTACCATCCAAAAGTAACTGGCTTGATAGAATGGTAAATTGGCCTGTTGAAAGATCAGCTCCTACACCAGCTGAAAGACCACACACTGGGAGGTTGGGGTGTTATCCTACAGGAGGCAGTATATGTCTTAAACCAGTTTCTATCTCCTCCAGAGCTAGAATGCATGGGTCCAGGAACCAGGGGGAGGAGGCAGAAGTACTTCCTCTCACTATTATATCTAGATAAACTTTTCTTCTTGTCCTCACAACTCAAAGAACTTTTGTGTCCTGTCAATGTGACTTTGAGCTTGGTGGGTTTAGATTTCTTAGTGCCCAAGGGAATCATGCTTCCACCAGGAAACACAGTCACTGTTCTGATGAATTCTGAGGCCGTCCTCTGGCCTGTTCGAAATTCTCATGCCACTGAGTCAACACACAGAAGAAGAAGATCACTCTACCGGCCAGGGTGATTGATCCCAATGACCAGGAGGAAATTGGATTGCTGCTACGTAATGGGGGCATGAAGAACTATGTTCGAAACACAGAGATCCACCAGGGCACCTCTTAGTACTCTCTTAACCAACAGCCCTGGTCGATGGAAAACTGCAGCAACTCAATTAACACAAACATCCAAGGATGCAGATCCCACGGGAATGAAGGTTTGGGTCACCTCACTTAGGTAAAGCACTCTAACCAGGTGAGATGTTAACAGAGGAACCATGGAATGGCCGCTGAACAAACGCAACTACAATTACCAGTTAAGTCTTGTGACAAGCTATAGAAGTAGAAAATTAGCAGCTGTATTTTATATTAATTAATTGATTATTTTTCCCATCCCTCCTCCACACTCTCATGACTTTATACGAAGACGAGTGATTGCTAACGTTTTAGTTTTCAGCCGGGAGTATGACCAGATTGATGACATCAATATCAATGATTAACTGATGGGACTGTGGTCACCGGGTTGTGACACAGACATTTACCTGAGTGAAGGACAAGAGTGGATACAGAGATGTGAGAGGAATGGACTATGTTGGATATTTTTTTTGCCCCTGCAGATCTATTCTCCACTCTCGTCCACCCCATTCTCTGCTCCCAGAAGGCTGATCTCTAAGGACTACATCAATGAATTTCCTTGCCTCCTGACCTCTGAGGAACATCAGGAGATCAGAGGCCAATAGAGTGAGGACGGGGTATTTATTCCCTCCACCCATCTCCCTCACTGCAGAGTCCCCCAGTCCCTACCTGTATCCCTCCATCTAAGATTTCAGCTCTGGCCAGGGACCCTGGCTCTCTCTCTCTCTAGGCTCCAGTAACTTCTTCCTCCCATCAACCCTTCTGAAGCCCTGCATAACTAGCCCCTAGATCCTGCACTATCCCTCGTGAGTTCCCTACACCCTGACCTATGAATAGTCTCTTTATTAGATTCTCTTCAATTTATCCTACAGATACGTGATCTGTTTGCTGCTGTGACATTGACTGACACAAGCATCTTTCTCACCCACTAAACTAGGAGTTCCTTGAGGGCAGGGTCTGTGCTTTATTCACTGTTGTATTCTCCAGAGCTTAAGCAGGGCCTAGTTTATAATGGGCGCTCATTAAACATTTGTTGATTGAATGACTGATAAAATACAAATATCTGTAATACAGGACAGACTATACATAGCATAACAGGCCACCATATACAACAAGGAAAGACAAGTGGGGCTGAGACCCAGTCTGCACACAGCTGGCACAGAGCTGCCTCAGCCCGACCCAGAGGAAGGGGTAATTTGTCCAGACAGTGGGGTATCTTTTGGTAATATGCACAAAGAAATAGTATGTTCTAGCAAGCAGTCTTGCATAAGAAAAAGATATAAACTAACTACTTTGGGCAGTGGGAGAAAAGGTATTATATCAGCTTAGGGACAGTAAAGAAAAACTTCAGCTAGGAGATGTCTCATGATAACATTTATCATGAGATAAGTGTATTGCTATTCAGTTATTTACTTACATGATCTTTACAATTTTTAAATGTACTATAAGGATGAGACAGAGTATTTTTAGCCAAGCCTAAGTAACCTCAGACAAATCATAATGGGATTTTTTCAACTCTGGTCCAATTAGTTGAGGGCTAACTTAGTAGTGACAGATGCTTCCAAATTCCTATCATATGACTCAGCTGTATATATAAGTGGTGGCAAATAAAGCTGACCACACTGTTCACACAGTCTGATCTGGCCACAGGTGTACAGACAGGGATTTACACAAAGCTTGACTTCTCCCCATTAAAAGAAAAAGAAAAAAAGCCCAAGACCGATAAATATTTTTTCAGGTTGCTAAACCAGTATCTTAATGCTATGAGACAAATAATTAAATGCATAAATAATGCTATGCTGCAATCCCATCTGATAACCTTAAATAATTGTGCAGATACACAATGCCAGATGCCCCACTAAATTGCTATCAATAAGACTGATCAGGGCCGGCCCCGTGGCTTAGTGGTTTAAGTGTGCACGCTCCGCTGCTGGTGGCCTGGGTTCGGATCCCGGGCACGCACCGACGCACCGCTTCTCCGGCCACACTGAGGCCGCGTCCCACATACAGCAACTAGAAGAATGTGCAGCTATGACATACAACTATCTACTGGGGCTTTGGGGTAAAAAAAGTAAATAAATAAAATTTAAAAAAAAAAAAAAAAAAAGACTGATCAGGGATTAACTCCACTAAAATACTTTTCTTTATTTGGTAAATCTAGATTCATGTCAATTACTCATAGAAAATACTGAATCTGATTTTGCAACGATAATTTAAACAAATTCTTTGTGATAGAGGAAAATGCTCTGATGTTAGCATTTATGAGACTCTCAGGTACTTAGTAAAAATTACAGGGTTTGGGTTAGTGAAAGGAGAATTAATGAGCCTTCACATTCATAAAGAAGAGTTTATTTTAAGATTTCCACGGCGAAAGTGGATTACTCCAGATAGAACTCACGCATATTAACGATTAGATCTGACCAGTCCTTTTGGCAAACAAATAAGGCAGCTTTTGTTACCCTGCTGTACTGGATTAATTTAAACCACACCTGTTTAGAAGGGTGTCCAGAGAATTTCTGCAAGTTTTGACCTGCACCTCCTCATTTCGAGTTAACGAGAGAGTGTTTCTATATCATATTTATGTCTCAGGTTTTAGAATTCTATGAGGGGAACAAAGCAAGTTTGCCATTTTGTGGGTCACTTCCTGGAGAAATTGCCTCCTTTTACCTTCTCTTTGGCTTTTTTTCCCCTTTTATAATGGAAACGACACTGTTTTAAGTCAGGCTGACTTAGATTCAAATTCTAATATTCCCACTTTTTTTAACTGTGTGGACTCTAAGATGTTCAGTTTCCCCATTTATAAAATTGGGCTAATAATTAGTATTTTACAGGGTTGTTATCGGGTATATAAAAATGCATATAAAGTATCTATTTTAGTACTGGACATTTAATACATGATAGCAGTAGTCATCATTACCCATGTTGTTATTATTATAATTACCCCATCAGGACTTCTAAGATACCAATTTGATTTTAAGAACCTGCACTGGTTAGGAAATAAATTATTCAAAATTATTCAGGAAGGCAGGGTGACTCCCTAGTAAGTCAATTGTATTTTATTCGATGATATGTGTCTAGTGATGGTATGATCAGCTTCTCTGAACCTTTTTACTATATAAAACATATGTATAATAAAACCGACTGAATTCTTTCCCAATTGCAGTCAGAGAACCAGTGCAGATGAGAATTTAGGTGAGGTCTGCAAAACCTAAATCACTCCTGGAGTACTGCAGAAATGAGTTTTTCATTTGTCAACGTTGGTCCAGATTTTAGCATCCTCTGTGAGCAATTGACAGCTTTCACTATTGTCTAAAATACAAAATCTCCATAAAATGATTTTGTCATTTTTGTTGCCATAATCATTGCCATTGTTCATTTAGACATCATCTATATCTCTTCTGTCGAATAAATGAGCAAAATATCCAAATCCCTTGAAACAGCTATCCACATGTCTTGTATAAATACAACGATAATAGAGATGGTTTAAGGGGTCTATCTAGTAAAACCATAAATCCCAAATTCCAGCCACGTTATAATAACAGTGTTGAAACAAATTCACATACAGAGTTAGAAAACCTTCCACAATGTGATTAATACATCCCATTAGCCAACATCTCCTACCTTTCTTCTTTCTCTTACCCTTTCTGAGACTATATTGAACAATAAATAATTTGCCCCATTCTTTCAAGATGCCAAATGTCTTTTTTCTTTATTTGAATGATTTGATCTAAGAAGAGTGGCTTGGAAAAGCATCAGGAGTGTCAGGTTTTATAACAAACCATGTGGGTGGAGGGTTTTGTTGGGTTTTTTTTTTTTTGGCTGACAGCAAACAAGTCTATCTGAACACACACTAAACTCCAGCAGGTGCCCAGCGCTAATTTGGTTTGGAACTATTTTTTAAAAACACCAGCTAAGTTTTATAACAAGTCGCACCAAATGCCTATATTGTTTTTCTGTCTTCCTGCAATCCAGAGGCTAGTTTTAAAATGTGACCCTAAACATAAAGCCACAAATTGGCCATGGACGAAGCAGATCTAAAATGCCCAGATTTTTAAGTCTTCTCATAGATCCCGAGAAACAGAACATTTAGAGGTTTCCACTTAACACATTCCTTCAGGAGTTCTCTGCATTTCCTGTCAGTAGTTTTCATTTAAATCTAGTGAGTTTGAGCTCTAGCCTGGAAGAATGATGCGAAATGCTTCCCAGCAGACAGATTCAGCTGGATTTGTCAATTCAACCGCCTGCTGATGGCATGTGTTTTGGCTTCAGGCTCTCACAATGGATACATACTCCCCCTATGGAATCCCACGGCAGTCCCGTCCACTGGCATTCTTTTCCTAATGCCCCCAGATTAAGCACCCACTTAGGTGTCATGTCTGAAGAACCCTCAGCTTTGAATCTCTCCAGAACATGAATCTAGCCTGGCCTTTCCTTTCTCAAATACAGAAGTCCCATTTGGATTAAGACATGAAGATTGGATTTTTTTGATTTGTTTGTTTTATTTCTGTATATCCAAGCACAGAAATCACTGATATACTGCCTACAGTCAAAATATGTGTTTGCTCTACTATTGAGGCACCCGGTGTCATGTGAAGGGCAAGAGTTTTGGAGTCAGCCTGACCTGGACTTGAATTCCGGCAAGTCCACTGGGTGGTGTGTGATCTTGGGTAAATTACATCAACTCTCTGAAAAAAAATGGACATAATAATACCTACCTCACAGAATTGTTATGAAGATTAAATGTTATTATATATATAAAATGCCTAACACTGTCAGGTTCATAATAAATGCTCGATACATTCTAGTTTCCTTCCAATTGCCTTTCAGCAAAACATCCCAAATCTGCTTTGTGTTCATTGTGCCACAGGGGGCGCTTGAGTGGATGACATATGAAATACACCCTTCCATCTGACTCAGTAGCTCTGTAACACGACTGTGGCAGCTATCATTAGCCTCCTTCTGCAGAATGGGAAACTGAGGTGCAAAAAAGGGGAGTAATTTTTCCAAAGACTCGCAAAAGGTAAGCAGAGAGCCCAGACTAAAAGTTGGATCATCTAACCCTAAATCCAGTTCTTTTTCTCCAAGTTTATCATTTGCCACTTGATTTTGTTCAATACACTCTGAATTATTTAGTGAAAACGTACTCCAGGTAGACTCCATTCTTGGCAGACCCGGTAAACAGAATTGTGAGCACACAACAGGGAGAATCACACCACAGAGTGGTGTCCACTCTGGCCCTGTGTCTGTCTGTCCTGCCAGTGCAGCCAAGGATCATACTGAGGGAGGACATGGCTGCTTTCTGTGCTGTTAAATTCAAAAGGCTGGGGTCTTAGGGCCAGAGAGAACCTCGAACGGCAAGTGGTGGCCTAAAGCCAAGGTTCAGATGCGATGAGTTCAATGTGACATTTTGAGGTTGAAGAGACAATAGGACGGCTGGCTTGTTCTCCTGCCCACTCCACCCTCATTCAAAGGGTTTGCTCTGTAACACGCAGTCCTCTCAGCTGCCCTGGGAGGAGCAGAGCTGAGCAACTATCTGTTTGGCAGTCAGACTTGTTCCCCAGACTCCCAAAACTTAATTCCCATCTACATGGTCTCAAAAACGCTGCTTTGCGTCTCAGTATAAAAAATTTTTTACAGCATACTTGGAATTTTCTTGTTTCACCTCACCCCTACAATCACCATGGACTGTAGACAAAATGAGTATTATTTTTTTTAAGGAGTCTGAGGTTCAGACATGTTAGCTGGTAAGAGGTGGCACCAGAAGGGGAAGCCAGGCCATCTAACTCCCCATCCTGAATTCTTTGAACCACCTCACCACCTCCTATTGTGGCTATGGGAACCCAGTCACTCTCCCTCACAGTCTCCTACTATGAAGCATAAAGCGAGTTGTGTAAACACTTGCTGAATGGATGGTGCAACAAAGGGATAATGAGGAGCTATGTGTTCCAGTTCTCTACTCATTCTGCCTCTCTTGTATTGTGAATGAAACTCCCAGCAAATTCAGCTGAAATAACTCATTTTTGTCCTGTCATGTCAGTTTGTCATGTTACCCACAAGCCAAAGCAGTAACTGACCCAGGTCAAAGCACCCAGAACACTCCTGAGGAAGAAGCTTCTCGATTGGGGAAGGTTGCACAAAACAATCTCAAAGAACAAAGAAAAAGGCACAAAGTTAAAAAGCCACAAAATTCATGTATCCCATCCTTGCTTGGAAGGCACTTCCAGTTTATCTCTGCAGCTGACCTACGAAAATTGGTAAATATGATTTTAGAGCATGAATGTAATGAGATCATATTGTCAGCTCAGTTAGAAGTCAGATTCATCATACTTGAAAAGTTGAACATGAAAGCATTAAAGAAGGCAAAATTATGGGAGGACTGAGAGACTGAGAGACAGAAGGAGTGATAGAGAGAAAATTGACTCAAGAAATACTCCAATGATGAAAAATCATGATATGGCATGTTTTCGTTAATATGTCTGTCCAAACTCAGTCAACAAAAACCCCTCAGATCAAATAGAATCCTCCTTCCTTAAGATTCCTTTGACTAGTTCACATTATTATTGCTGTTTATAACAGATTAATTAATCAGGTGGACTAGGCCTGCCTTTTTCAAAACCTTCTTGAGTATTTAGAAGATTAGCAACAGGCTGGTTCTCCACAATTGGATTGCTGGTCACTCAAGCACTTGTTTATAATGTTTCTTATTTCACTGTGGCAAGACAGACTTTCAAAATCAGACCTCCCTGTTATCTGATCGCATTTCTGTTCCAGATTTTAATCTAAATTCAGGAACACCAAAGGGCAAAACCTTTAATAGTGAAGTTAAAGACACCTACAAAATGTGAGGGGGAGAAGTGTGTGGAATGTTTGGAGCCTTGGTTTGAGGTCTAGGAAATGTCCCTCATCTTTTTGGTCTTAACTGAAGGAGGTATTAATCTTTGTGTTCATCCCCATGAAGTGGTAAGTGTGGTGGATCATGCTATTTGACATTCTTCTCCTAAACCTCAAGTCAACACATTATGCATCTGTGGAAATAGAGAAGTCTCATGTGTCCAAGACCTATAGGATGCAATAGAGAAGCCTAAAGCAAACTAGAATATTGCTAAGGAACACCAAGAGAAAAATCAACATACATGCTTCTTCTTCCTTTTTTTTGAGGGAGGGCGGTGGCGGTAGGAATCTGTGCTTATGAGAAATCTTAAAACAGTGCTTCTCAACCAATGTTACCATCTCCAGGGGACATTCTGGACATTCATGGGGGTTATTTTATTGTCTCAATGGTTAGAGGATGCTAAAGACATTTGGTGGGTGCGGGCTAGAGGTGGTAGATGTCCTAAAGTGAGTGGGCTAGTGCCACAGTACAAAGATCTATTCCATGTCCTATATGATTTGTCAAGTGTCTTTCCCAGCATCCATGGAGGTGAAAAACTGATTTATAATTGTCTAAATTGTATGTATATGTCTTAGATTTAAACTCAAATAATTTTTGCACTATTTTAATGTATTTGGGGGATTTGGGGGGATTGCTACTATGGGGTAAATGGAGGGAACGTTTTGCACTATTTTGTTCCAAACTTTACCAAGAGTGGTTTACTGTTTTCAAAAATCGTGTTACTAACACAACACGACTGATTGAATCTGAGCCATCAGTAAGCCACCTCTGCGTGTGTAGCTGTCCCCATCACCACGATTTCTCACATCTGACTCCTTCAGTGTGTCCTCTCATGCAGAGGGGCTAAAGGATTTATATATTGAAATACATACTATTTTTACTATAAATTACTATTCTTTCATTTCTCCTGCATATTACACTTAAAGTTATGCATAGATAGGTTATATCATCTATAAAATACATTGTAGAATAGTAAAGAGAGTGTCGCAAGTCATTTTTTATAAAAACAGTTTTAATTTTCTATCTCCATTATTTCTTCTACATTTACTACTTGGCACGATGGAGTTAGGAAATAGTCGGTGGATGCCAACATTAGTGGGCGAAAATTTAGTGAGAAACAAGATATTTACATAGTCATAAAGCATTTCCTCACAAATTGTTTACTAATTGCAAAGAGCAAAATAGTACTTTACACTGGAGAAGGCTGGCAACCACCTTAATCAAGTGATCAAGGTTTAGAAAAATATTATATATAATATTTATGTGTGTTTGTGTGTGTATGGAGGGGAAGCAAAATAAAAATGGAATAAAAGTTTGAAAGAACTAATTTTTAAATCATTATCTGACTATTTCAGGTATAAGTCTTTTGGGGTTTCATGTTATCTAAATAATTACTGTTAATTTTCCATTTCAGAGGAGTAGACACTCATGGAAATATCTAAGAAGATAGTAACAATGGGAGAAGGTGATACTGTGAAAGAAGAAAGAACAGCATAAATTGAATAGGAGTCATGATTTTTTAAAACAAATGCGTGTGTGGACATTTATTAATGTATATACCTTTATCCCGGTTTGCAAAACTCATGTGAATTTAGTGAGAAATTTGAACATAAAAGAATCTGCTAGAATTTTTATGCCCAACGAACAAAACCAAAATCAAACACCTCACTCCAATCCTATTCAGTCCAACACATGGACTCTCCCAGCATTTGCTGGAGGCAGCTTTTGCATATGTTCCCAAATTGCAGTCCACAGAGTTTTCCTCTGAGAAGCCATGCACTAGAACGTGCTCCATCCCCATGAACATATGCTCCCAAGTACAAAATGCTAAGCAAACGATTAACCTACCAAAGAATTTTTTAGAAAGACAGACTATCGACTTCGATTTCAAAATCTTTCCTGAGACCCCTGAACTCGCGCGCATTCTGAAAAGATAGACACCAAGAGGGCCATTTCTCTTTCCACAAGCACAGGAACCCACGCACAGAGCACAGCTTTCTATCCCAGCTAGCAGCGCAGGATCCCAGCGAGCCGAGCGAGCAGGAAAGGGTTTTCTCCCTCACAAGCAGTTGTCTTTTTCCTGGCAAACAAGCCAGGTGCCAGAAACCTTACCCAGATGGGGAGGGAAAGAGAGGAGAGGAAGCAGAAGAGGGAGAGGGGCTGAGGAAGAAAATAGAATCATTAGAAAAAGTGAAAGATAGTGTCAAAATGCTTATAATTTGAAACAAGTTCAGAAAAGTTACGTAGTTTTCAAAGCATTTAAAGTCCCTCAAAGCTCTGGAAAGGCATAAGCCTGCATGGAGGTGTTTTCCCACAGCACTGAGGTCTCTCACCCAACTGTAGAAAAACAGAAGAGAGATCTCCCACTCAAAAGTCACAAAAGTATGCACACTTGTGTGAGCGCCATTGCCGGTTGGGTTTCATTTCTTTGTACCAAACAGAAGGTGTTCTCACAAGTTACCACCAAACCCGGGGACTCCTTGCCAGCATGCATCGCAGGGTTTATGTCATGTTGTGCTTTCGTTACACCTGTTTCTTTCTATTTGTCTGTCACACATTCCCCTCCTTTCCACCTGAACAACGAATGAACCCTTATTCCCAGGTTCCTTAATGAATGCTTATTTTATCTTGCAACTCTCAGGAAAAAACAAAGTCATTTGGGGTCATCTCTTCAAGGTTGAGAAGCCTGAGCCACCCACCTGCTCCTGCTTGTCAGAATTAAATCTGCCAAGTGCTGAGTTGCTTGAAAATCCCGTTAAGTCATTTAAAGACATAGCTCTTCGTATATCTAGCAAAGCGTAACCTTAATTTGAGACATACATCTTGCCACAATCACAGACCCTCGCCACAAAATGTTTTCTTTACTAGAAAATAAAATAAGCTCCCATCTGAAAATGTTATTATTACCCATGTTTCATATCCGTGTTTCTAATTTCCTTAACAGATAGAGCCTTCTTTCACACAACCGACATTTGCTCACAGTAAAGGATATTTTAAAGTTAACAGGTCACTTGTATCCAGTGCCTAGTAGCAGGTTTCTATCCTTCCTTCCTCAGCAAGCAGCTGGGTGACCAGAATTAGCATTTTAATAGTCTCGGGTCCAAGAATGAGGCTGTCAATCTCAACATCACATTATTCATTCGACTCTTTCATTGAGAGCTGCTGATCTGCCAGTGACTTCTCTGGGCCTCTCCACCTAATCCATTTGCCTTAAATGCCTGTCAAATAATCTAGGGCATAACATCACCCTACAACCTCAGCCCTGAATAAACGCCGTTGTGAATCGTGCCCTGACCAGACCACGATTGCTCAAGTTTTTATCCTCCTCTTCAAAATAAATTCCGAAGAGTCATTTTATTAAATTAGCTTAACATTATTTACAAAGTTCTTATTGTGTACCTGGGGATTGTCAGACACTTGTTCATTCTGTCGAGAGAGCTCAGTTTGGTTCATTTCTACAAAGGCAGAAACTCTGCAAGTTTCTGCTCATCGTGGCCCTTTGCTATGTACACGCAGCATCTCAGCTCAGGGAGGAGGGGCAAAGGCTCCCACCGTGGGTCCCCTTGATTCAAACTAGACGGGCAAGTCACAATTTCTTTTGGCCTTGGTTTCCTCGTGTGAATTAGGAAGTTCGCCACATGATTCCTTAATTCCCTTATGGATCTGAATCCTGTCGCTCTGTGACTATGGCCGTGACTCCGGAAGGCCACCTTGATAATGGTCAACCCAGGTCACACTCTTAGACACTCTGCAGCTCCCAGAGCCCTCTCTCATAACCTGCCTTCTAGAAGTTTCATCACACCCCCACGAGGCAGGCAGCATTGGCAGTTTTACCCTCATTTTGTTAATACTGACGCTAAGCCTTGACTTGCCCAAGGTCTCACAGCCAGGAAGAAGCAGGACTTTGACTCAAACCCCAACCAACGGAGTTTTCAATTCCCAGCCTGGTGCCCTTTCTACTACACAATAATGTTCCTCATAAAGTTTCAATAAACCAGCACTAAACCAATGGTACAGGAAATTCTCATTCTCTTCTACATGCTCCCATGTAAATGAATCTGCATAGTATCACACGCAGGTGTCGTTGCTCCGAGATTTTTGGCCTGGGCAGAGTTAACATTATTTCCTTTGGGAAACCTGACAGTCCAGCACTGACATTTTTGTGGACCACAAACAGTGCAACATCCAATGCTCCGTGGTGAGCACTTTGTTGGCTCAAAGATTTTCCCCTCCAGGAGCCAGTCTTGGTGAAACGATGCAATGCACTTAATAAGATACACCAGGAGGTGGAAAGCCTAGGCAAGAGGCACACGGCCTGGGAACTTTGCCCTGGGAGGATCAGAGAAGGTGTGTCAGCTTTCCGGGGCTGCTGTGACAAGTTATCACAAACTCAGTGGCTTAAAACAGCAGGAATTTATTCTCTCACAGTTCTGGAGGCCAAAAGGCCAAAACTGGTGTCATGAGGGCCACGTTCCCTCTGAAGCTTCTAGAGGAGAATCCTTCGTCGCCCGTTCCAGCTCCTGTGGCTCCTGGCAATCCTTGGTTTGGGGCAGCATAACCCCAATCTCTGCATCCATCTGCACATGGCCTGTTCCCTGCATCTCTGTGTCCTTTCTTCTTCTTATAAGGACACTAGTCATTGGATTCAGGGCCCACCCTAAATTCAGATGATTTCATTTCAATATCCTTACTTAATTACATCTGCGAAGACCCTACTAAGATTGTGACATCCTGCTTCTTCCTGGCTGAGACCTTAGGCAAGTCACTCTCTGAGGCTCACAGTCAGTATTAGCAAAATGAGGGAAGAGAGAGGAAAGCCATCCTAAGGAGATTCAGGAGCAAAGAGACGGAAGCAGGCAAGTCCTGGGCACCTAGGAGGAGAGAAGCACCTGAGGGGAGCTATAAGTTGGAAGATGATGTATTAGTCAGCTTGGTCACCATCACAAAATGCCACAGACTGGGTGGCTTAAACAACAGACTTTTATTTTCTCACAGTTCTGGAAGCTAGAAGTCCAACGCCAAGGTGCCGTCAAGGTTGGTCTCTGGTGAGACCTCTCGTCCGGGCTTGTAGATGACTGCCCTCTCACTGTCCCCCCATGGCCTTTCTTCTGTATGGAGAGAGAGAGAGAGAAAGAAGGAGAACAGCTCTCTGGTGTCTCTTCCTCTTTACAAGGACACCATTCCTGTTGGATTAGGGCCCCACTTTTATGACCTCATTTTACCTTAAGGACCTCCCTAAAGGCCCCGTCTCAAGAGGAGCACCATCCTTTTTATTTTCCTGGTCTATAAAATAAGAGCTATGTTCTAGGAACCCTCTCAGACTAATAGGCTGAATACTGATTACATTTTAGAAGATGAATCTCTCAGAATTTCTTTCTATCTTTGACATATGGCCTGTGAAGCAATTACATCACCAAAAGAGAGATAATTCTTAAGGGCCATTGTTTTTTAGTCTAAAATGGTTAATGATTAAGTAGAGCAGCTTCCCCCAAGAGCACCAGGATCCTGCTAGTTCTTAGAGAATACTGTCAAACAGACATTAACACAAAATAAAGTGCACCTATGAGATTAAAAAAAGACCAATATGGGCTAGCCCAGTGGCAAAGCAGTTAAGTTTGGTGTGCTCTGCTTCAGTGGCCTGGGTTTGCAGGTTCGGATCCCAGGTGCGGACTTGGCACCACTCATCAGCCATGCTGTGGTGGCGACCCACATACAAAATAGAGGCAGATTGGCCACAGATGTTAGCTCAGGGTGAATCTTCCTCAGGAAAGGAAAAAAAAAAAAAGACCAATAATTCTGGCATGGTTAGCTTGCATCACACGGAGTACTTGCGAACATTTTTCCAAGGTCTTACTCTTATCCAGTTTCCAAAAGGAATCCTGGTCTTTTTAAACTCCCCGCTCAGTAAAATGTGAAATGATAAGCAGCACTGAATCCCAGAGGGCCAGAGCTGGCAGGACACGTCCGAAATTATTCATTTCCAACTCTGTCACATCACAGACGAGGAAGCTGAAGGCCAGAGATGTGCAATGATTGGTCTCAGAGCCTGCAACCACTTACCCTAGAAAAGCTTGCCTGATGCAGACGAGAAATAAGTTTCAGAGGTCTGACTGGTGAAAAATTGGAACTACTCTAAAATTTAACCAATATTATGTAGACTTTGACATGTCCCAGCCACTGTTTGAAGTCAATTTTTCTCAGACATGAACGTGAACAGGAAGGCCCTGGGGAGCTGGTCACAATGTAGATTCTGATTCAGTGGGGCTGGGGCCGGGCCTGAGAGTTTGCATTGCCAACCAGCCCCCAGGTATCGCTGATGGAGCACCAGCTCCATGGTGCTGATGGAGAGCTTCACACTCAAAGTGTGAAGACCACACTTTGAGTAGCAGGCTTCCAAGTTCTTTATAAATATTAACTCTTATATTCTCCAAAGTAACCCTGTTACTGTTACAGATCCAGGTACTGTAAGGATGTTACTACAGCAGTTTTACAGAGGAGGAAAGGAAGACACTTGAAGTTTCCCTTGGGATGGTTTCTGGGAGAGGGAAGAAAAAGAGAAGAGCAAACCTTTCCTGCTACTGCGGTAATGAGTTGGCTTGTTCTGACTTGAGTGATGGGGCCAGGTAATCAGAGGGCCTCACGTGGTCTGATGTATTTTGTTTTCTGATATTTTTACTTAACATTATAACTTCACTCTTGACCCACCCCCACTTTAGAAAGTGTAGTCTTAAGAAATAACGTGTCTTATTGCAATTAAAAAGCAATTGCAATAATCCATGCATGGATGTTGGTGGATCAGACTAAAGTGGTAACAGTGGAGGTGATGAGAAGTAGTAATAAGATTCCCAATACCAGGATTTCTTGAAGGGTTAGATGTAGAATGTGAGGAAAACAGAGGAGTCAGGGATGTTTCCTGCACTTAGAAGAACGAAATTGTCCTTAACTGATATGCAAAAGACTCCAAGGGAAGTTGACCTGAAGGAAAGATCTAGAGTTCCGTTTTCGACATGTGAAGGTGGAAATGTGGAGACACAGAATAGATGGTTGATTATACGAGTCTGGAATTCAAGGACAGATGTGGGCCAGAGACGTACTTGCCGGAGCTGCCAGCATATAAGACCAGATGAGATTTCCAAGGGAGTGAGTCAAGTGGAGAAAAACAAGAGATCGAAGGTCTGAGCCCTGGACCTGTCAATGAAAAGAGCAGGAAGCAGCAAGCATCTGGGGAGAAGTAGCCAGTGAAGCAGGGGGAAAACCAGGAAACTGTGACATCTTAGAGGTCAAGAGAAGAAAGTGTTTGCTAGAAGAGAGAGGGATCAGCTGTGTCAACTCTGCTGAAATGTTGAGTAAGACGAAGACTGAGAACTGAGCTTTGGATTGAGCAAGATGGAGGCTGTGGGCAACCTTCACAAGCAGTTTCAGGGGAGTAAGGAGAGGAATTGTTTTATTTACAAAAAGGATAAGAAAACCTCAATGATGAAAAGAGGAAAGGGGCACAGTGCCTGGCACTAAACCAGAGAGGGAAGGAGGAAGGAGTGACAATGCCTTTGGCATTTAAGGGACAGACTTGTGTGTAAGCCAAGCACAGATGTTCTGTGTGTGCATAAGCCTTTATTTTCTCATGACTCAACAGATTATGCTGCTAACTTACTGACTCTTTGTTCTCTCTTCAACTCTGTCCTGAATAAAGCTTAATCTTTTAAGTGGAAGAAAAAAAATAAAAGGTCACCTACTAGCAATTAAGCCATCGCTCTTATGAAACCTGGACTTAATTCATTACGTGAAAGGGATGCTTGCAACATTCTTCTTCAACTTGAGATTCATTGCTCCAACAATGGGCTTTTGCTTTCGATATTGTTGCCACACCTTTGGAACAACAATATTGGGAAATGCACCCTGTCCTCTCCCCGTATTTAGTCCAAAGAGGCCAGACTTCTACGTTCAAGGCCAAGCTTGCTCTTTCTATCATCACACACTCCGTCTCCCGTAAAATCATCTCCTATCACCAGTATTCCTGCCAAGTCACCCATTTAGAACTGTCTCTTTCTTTTTCACACAAAGCCATATGTGGAACGCAGAAGAGATGATATACTTAAACCCATCAGAATAATTTCTTTTTTATTTCAAAAATGGAAGATCTGCCTCAAAAATTCCTGAACAGTACCTTCTAACTAATTAGCAATTACCAATTGCTTATTTCCCCCAGTTAAAGCAGAAGATAAAATATATTCTAGGAAAGTAGTATCTAAGACATTATACTTACACTGCTTATCTTCTGCTTTGTTTCGACCTGATGGAAAGAACTATCATTAACTTCTATGGCTGAAAAATAGGAAAATTTCAGTAAAACCTCATTATTTCATATTCTGCTACTTTGAAAATACCAGTAATTTAACCTTGATTGACGATTCCTTTTGTAGCATGTTTGAAAAGGGGGCATTGCAAAGAAAATTAATAACGTTAATAATGTTCAGGAAAGATATTTAACCCACTTAAAACATAAAGTGTCTCAAATATTATCTAATTGTTAAAGGAAACCTATCTGTACACTATCAGTGCAGAAAGGCAGTACATATGGTTACGTACGATGGATATGTGTTCCTGAGTTCACTATGTCCTTCCCACTGTTTTTCTAAATTTAAGAGGTTTTGTTGTAACTACTGATCTACACACACACACACTCACCTACAGTCGTGCAACTATATACAAACAATTTACCAGCCCACACATTTTATTTGCCAACACCCACACCCCACCAGCAAGTAGATTTCCCAGATTAAAAAAAAATAAAATCACCGGTCCTTTCTTTTTGTCCACAGTAAGAGCTCCCTCTATACTTGAGTCTTAAATGGACTACTCCCAAACTGCTTTTTCATAATTACATAATTACAATTTTAGCAGTGTAAAATTAAAAGAAAAAAATGTTACTTCTTGGTTGACTAAGAAGTCACCTGTAAAAGAGACCTGCCTTTTCTCCGCGCCTGTAAATTTCATCACAAAGCAGAAATGATCAGAATCCTGCTTATAAATACAATACACCAAGATTCCTTTACTAAACTCAAATTAAATAATATGCTTTCTTAAAATATTATTTTAAGATGGGTTGTACAAGCAATCTGCAGAAGAAGAAAATTGAAGGCAGCTCCTCACAAGATATAAGTTTGAGAGGCATATATTAAGAATCTTACCAGCCCAAGACCAACAGATGATGAAATCTGACAGATTGGCTGGCATTATCTCCCCCATTCTGGGTGCTTGTCTCATGCAATCTGCTCCCACGGGGCTGAGCCACTGCCTTGTTCTAAAAACACCAACCACACACACACCACCTCCGATCCTGGAAACTGAAGATCTCTACACTGCAGTAAACATTTGTTCTCTGAAGTTTTCTTAACTAAACTTTTAGGATTCATATTTACCACATGTGAAGAATGTACCAAATGCACAACATTCAGAAAATTCCCTCCATTGCCATCCACAATAGCTCAAAAATATTTGTTCAACAAACATCTATAGAGCACGTGCTCTGTGCCAGGCACTGCGGCAGCTTTTAATGATGTAAAGCTAAATCAGAGATTGGTTCTCTCCTAAAGGAGATGGATACATACGTGAAATACAATGTCACAATATGGTACTAACAGTGCAATGGGAGAAAAGAAGGAAGCATGATTCATCCTGCCTGGGAAATTGAGGGAAACCACACTGAAGAGGTTATATTTGAGCTGGGTTCATGAGGATGAGAAGGAGTTCACTGAGGAAGAAGGGCAGAAAGAATGTTCCAGACACAGCAAACCCTAAGACCTATTTGTGAATCTGAAAACCTAGAATGACAAGGGAAAGAGCACAGAGGAGATGAGGCGGGAATGACAGGTTGGGCAGGACGGATTTTGAATGCCATGCTTTTATTTTAGACTGAAACAATAAGGAACCATGAATGCTTTTTAGTCAAGAAAGAACAGTCAAATCAAGTTATATAAAGATAATTGTGACAGTTTGGAGAATAGATTGGAACAGGGTGAGGAGATCAGGACTTGAAGTGGAACTGTGGCAGTGCTGAGAGAGAGGCGGAGGCAGAAGCTATTCCAGAGATAAGATGAACAGGACTCACGGACCTTCAGATGTCAGAGGTGAAGAAGAGGGAGGGGCAGAGGATGACTCCAGTGGTCCCAATTACAATGACAGATGAGACAGATGATCCCCAAGCGGGAATGCAAGGGGAGCAAGTTTGGGTGAAGAAGTGAGTTCAGCACGGGCTATTTAATGGGTTGCCCAAGAGTAGTGGAGGAGAAGGATGGGGGAGGTGAAGGAATTCTAAGGCTAAGAGTCATCAATGCTGAAGTTCAAGTCAGCCAGGATGAAAATAGGACACAGAGTCAGAAGAGAACTGGTGGCCCAAAAGTGAATGGATGTGATGGAATGACCTGGATGTTGACATGTTAACGGCAACTTGTACGGAAGAGCATAATCCAACCGGATCGAATGTACTTCAGGGGTGGGTGTTTTCAGTTGGCTAACTCAAGAGCCATCCCAAACCTCTTCCTCCTTGAGCCAGATATTCATTTTCCCAGTGTTTCTTTTAGTCAGAAGCAGCAATGCTGTAATAACAGGAACTCTGCTGGGAGCTGTGGAAATTAATAAAAGAAACCTTAACTAAATTGGAGCTGGGAAGGTGCAGGGGGAGCTCTCACGCCCTATCACACATGGTCAATTACACCAAACAGGAAGAGATGGAGGCTTACCTCTTTGACAGGAAGTAAAACTACTTTACAGCTGAAGGAAGATTTCTCTTCCCACCCAGCAACAGCCCAGCCAATGAGAAATGCTGCAGCTCAACCAATGAGGAGCCATTACCACCCTGAACTGCTCTTTTCCCCCAGTGGACTTTCCTTTAGGACAGCCCCTCCCTACTCCCTGTTTTCTCTATAAAGGCAGCTCCCGTCCTTTCTTTTCTGGATTTGCCTATAGTGTGCCATGGCATGCACATCCCGAATTGCAATTATTTTGGCTATTCGCAAATAAACTCATTTTGAGGGGAAAATAACAGGCAAATTTGCCTTTTAATTTGACAGAGCCTATGAGGAAACTCTCACTTCTCTGATAAAAGGAACAGACATCATTGGTGCATCCACTTTGTCTGCCTGAAATGAAGAAATGATGTCTAGAGGTTCTTGGAGCCAGGCTGTCACCAACGAGATGACAAAAAGCCACTACATTAATGATGGTGAGGTAAACAGATAGAAAGCCCCACTGTCCAGCCCTGGGCTATCGGGATCTTTCAGGCAAAGACTGAAGAAAAGCAGTTTCATCAGAGGAAAATCAGGCTTCGAATGAGTCAAAGAGGAGGGAAATGTATTCTAAGGAAGGGCTGAGGATAGAAATTATGCCCTGATGTTTCCCCAGCACAACACTTGGTATATAGTAGGCAAGCACCATGCATTTGCTGAATAAAATATTGGGTAGATGGCCTTGAAGAAAGCCCAGCAAAGTGGGGTAGCCTCTGTAAAAGGAAAGAGCTGAGCAGAATGGAGATAAGGTAGGCTGGTCAATTGGAGTAATTTGTCCCTCAGACAGAGGTCTCTGATCACAGCGAGGAGGGAAGGAGGTGCTGGCTGAAGGAGAGGAAGGAAAGGCAGGCAGGCTCTCTGCAGCTTCAGGTCCCAGACGCTAGAGAAAGAAAGACAGGTATTGCTTGGAGAGAAAATAATCTGAGCCAATATATTGGCCTGGGCACTTTTCACAGGTCCACTGGCCAAGGCAATCCTGAAGGCCTCACGTTTTGAGAGCTTTACTTCCTCAATACTGTGAAAGAACATAGTCTCATCCTCAGAAGCCCACAGCTCCAAAACCCACCCAGGGACTCTTTAGGAGGACACGAGTCATCTCGTAAGGCGATGTTTGCTCAACCTGACTCAGAGGAAAGCCATAGATCCACCAGAATCTTTGATCATCTAATTCTTCAGCCCTGACAATACAGGAGTCTCAGAATGCCTGACGATGGCCAGACTTCATCTGTGAGGACAATTCCAATGGCAGGAAGGTAGGCATTGGACAAGAAAGAACCAGCCAGCTTCAGGGTTCCAGGGGAAGCAATCTTGTCAGGTGCTGCTCAGCACGCTTTCCGGGTGGAGAAAGACGGCCCAGCAGCTGGAGAAGGCCCGATGTTGGAGGAAACTTGCCATCTGAAAACTGTGCATAGAATTTCCCACAAACCCTCACTGCCTCCTAAATTTCACTACAGTCTCACTTCCCCTTTGAATTCCCCCTTCCCTACACCACGACATCCTGTACTTCCACCTCCCTGCACAAATTCAATAAAGAAAATAAATCTCATGATACCTTATGTGGTCTTTTTACAAATAGCAGCCAAAATATATATATATATTGAAAATACATACATATACCAGAATTCCATAGAGAAAGAAAGAACATTAAATTGTCATTGAGCTTTGAAGGCATCTGCAGCATGCGGGCACTGCTCTATTTTCAATATTGAGACGTATTTCTTATCATTTAAATAATATTTAAATGTTTCCCTTGAGGAAGAATGACATTTTCAATTGTTAGTTTTGTACATATAATTCCAAGGGGGTCTTACCAAATTACTGGAGAAACTAATTTAATTTTCAACAGACCATGTATATACTCCAATTAAAACTGCATTTAACTTTTTTGGTCTACCTTAGACTGGCTCCTCCTCACCCATGACCTAGTGGAGGCGAAACCATAACAAGATACAGCGCCACCTGTTGACCACAAGCCAAAAATACAGTCTTCTGGTCCATTTTAGCACATTCAGGATGCCAGGCTGTATGGCTTTGAGACACATCATTTATTTCTTATGAGCTGACCTTTGAGATTTTTGCAGATTTAATACAAGCAAAATGGGGATAAAAACACTGGCAAGGTATTCTGGCCCACTTCATTCGTTTAATATTATTTCTTACATCTCTATTACAGGAAATCTTGTTAAATATTTGTATTCACTCACTGGCTCATTAAATACATATTGCGCACCTACATGTGCCAGGCCATGTGTCTGGCAATAGGATTACGGTGGTAAACAAGACTGATCTGGCCCTTGTCCTCTTGAAGGTTACACATTTTCTAGAATCTGACCACTTCTCATCACCTTCACCATGAACAGCTTGGTCAAAGCCGCTTGGATTTTTGGAAGAGCCTCCTCACTGGACACCTTGCTTTCACTCTTCTGCCTCCACAATCTCGCCTCAACAGACTACAGAGGGAGCCCTCTAAAGCCTAAAGCAGATGATGGCCTGCTCTGGCCTAAACCCCCTACAGCTTCCATTACATCCGGAGCAAAATCCAAAATCCTCACTTCATGAGGTCTAGCCTCCTCTCTCCCCTCCCATCCCCCAGCCACGCCAGCCACACTGTCCTCCCTGCCCTTCCTCAAGCTTGAGAAGCCTCAGGGCCTTTGTACTTGCTGGTGCCTCTGCCTGAATGCGCATCCCTCAGGTACCTGCATGACCCCCTCCCTCACTCCCTCCAGGCCGTTACTCAATAGCCCCTCTTGACTGCCTCTCATAAAATCACCCTCCTTCGTGGCACTCCTTATCCTCCTTGTTCTCCGTGGTACTTATCATTTCTGAGCGGCTATATGCAGGGATTTGCCTCTTTGTTTGTTATTGTCTTCCTTTTTAAGCTCAGTAGGGACAGGGACTTTGTTTTGCTTACTGCAGAATCTCCAGGGGCTAAAACAGTGTATGCCCTGTGCTTGTCGAATAAAATCTCACTCACTTCCCCTCTGTATATCTCCCGCTCTCCAGGACCCTGGTTCCTGAGGGCAGTCAGAAATGGGAAGTCCTCACGTTAATCCCCTGTTCCAACACAAAGAGCTGGTCCTGTGCAAGTTTGGAGGCAGGGCCAGCTTCATGGCTGTACAACTTCTGCAGTCACACAGGACTCCAGGCTCAGAGGGGCCTGTGCTTGGTTTAGTGCTCTCTAGTCACCGACTTGAAATTCTTAGTGGTTTTTTCATAAGGGGACCTGTTTTCACGTTGCACTGGACCCCACAAATTATGTAGCTGGTCTTGTTTTGAGGATTTGGGGTAAGAGATGTCTGAGTAAAATAGCCCACTGAGAACATCCACTGAAAGATGAACAGTTCTCACAACTCATGACCCTTTTGGCAAGTCATAGTCACCAGCTCTTCCATCATTACCAACCCAAGGAAGGGAGCTCGGCTCCTGAGGCATATGGGATTTTCGCTCTCTTCTATGAGGACAGCCAAACCCTTTAGTGAGTCATGGGACTGTTCCCAGCAGTTCTCTCCTCTGCACCTTTCCCATCCCCCTCTCCTCCTCCCAGCAGGCCACAAGCTGGAATTCCCCACCACCAGGGTCAATGTTGATGAATGTCAAGAGAGGCAATACCATGTTAACATGGATAAAATTGCAAAATTAATTACTGTAAAGCTTAAATTTAAAATAAACAGGAGAGTTCCATTCCAGTGGGGAAAAAGAGATGGTTTGTGGTTTTCGCTTAGAGGTCGATGGGAGGGAAGGATCAGTATTGAGCCCAGGAAAGAGTGAACGCTTAGGAGTGTGTGGTGCAAAGCAGAGGGCAGTGTGAAAAGGTAGGGAAGGGACATAAAATATCTCTGAGGACTTAGCAACTGCTTTGTCTCAGCTCGGGGAGCCAACGAATGGCTCCTTGTGCTGTCCTGGTCTTGGCGCGAGAAGAGGCCAACGGGAGAAGCCAGGCAGCGGGTGTTCCAGCTGACCCCTGCTGGCTCTCGAAGGAAATGTCCATGTGCACAGTGCTGGCAAGGCCTCACAGGGTTTTTCCAGGGTGATGGATACACACCAAACAAGCAAGATTCCTGGGAGTAGGGGAAGTGGTAAGGAGTGGGTAAGGAACACTTTCAACCCTATTTCTTTTAACAGAGTAATTACTTGGTGATGGATGTAGAAACACAGCAGAACAGAGCAGCTCATGTTTTTAGGGAGGGGCTAGAATGATCTGATAGACAGTGTCCTCTCTTTGGGACCCTTAAGTACTGACTAGAGGCTGCAGTCTGCAATTTTGGAACAGAAAAACATGAAAATTTTAAGATATTTACTTTGCCCCTCAATTTACTTCTCTCCTCCCTCCCCGAGTGAAGGCAGTCATGAGAAGATGCCAGACAAAATGCCAGTTTTTACATTCACAGAAGTTACCAGTAAAGTCTCCAGTCACCCCTCATCAACATTAAGCATAAGGTGAAAATTTATCTGAAAAGAATTTTGCAGAAAAGTGTTTAAAACTTTTCCACCAAAAAGATGGAACAAGAAAATTTACCTAACCTTTATCTACGACACAGGAATTCATTTTCATTTCCTTTCTAAAGTTTTTTAAAAAGTTTAGAAGAATGTTTCTCTTGCTTCCTTTAATGTCTAAAACATGTCATTTCACAAATACAACTGGTATTGCCTTACTACAAAACTTGAGGAAATAAAGGCATAAAGATTTGTTTCTGGGACAAGACCTGTTTGTAAATATATTGGGTAGACTAACAAGTCTACAGCTGCCAAAAATCCATCCTCCCATCCACAGTATAAAAATAGACTAGAAACTTTGTCATGTCTCCTTTTGAACTTCCCTTCTTCATGAGCTGTAATGCTTGTCATCGACCCAGCTGCATCCGTCCCAATTCTTCTGCAATGTCTCCCTAACAATCCAATCAAAAATCAATCAACCTGAACTTACTAGGTGCTTACCAGGCACTCAATTAAAGTATCATTCAGGCTCTTTGTCTTCAAATTCACATCACAGCAAGAACACCAGTAAGTACTAAATATGGTACAATGACTTTGAGAATTCAAGGGAGGAAAGAAGCCTGAGGAATATGGAAGTTTAGTGGATGAAGACAGACTTGAATTGGTTTTTGAAGGATAGGAAGGATTCAGCTGAGCAGGAGGAATAAAAAAAAAAAGAAATTAGTGGTGAGGAAAAAGCTTTCAGAGAAAGACCCAGAGAGACAAGAGCAGACCCAGGAGAGAGATGTATGAGGCCAACTAATACTTTGAATATTGAACACTATTGACGTCAAGTTGAGGACAAACTATGAGTTTCCTCAGATTAAAAAAAAAAAAAAGCAACATCTAAAAGAGTAAAGGAGTTCTTGTGATGGGGAGGCACCTAGGAATTTGGCAATAGCTTTTCTTAGACTAGTCAGGAAGTCTCACTTTCACACCCCTGTGAAATAGAAAGTCGGCAGGCCAGAAGCAAAAATCCCCTGAGGGAAATGGTGATGTGATTAAGGCCCTTTCAAGTAATAGTTACCTTTGGCCACCCATAAGTTTGTAAAATTCTGGACGTCCAGACCACACAAACACTATGACAGCAGAAATCTGGGATGGGACCCAGGGATTCCAAAACTTATGGCTCATGAGTGCTGATGGCTTTGTTTGTGTGACTTACCTCAGGCTCCTAGGTTGTGATCAAGTAGAATCTCATTTCTTAATGACTGCAGTTCTCAAACTTTAGGGAGCATAAGATATACCTGGGTACTTGTCAAAATGTGGACCAGCCAGCTGCATCCCCCAAGATGTTGATTCAACAGGTCTAACTGTGGTTGAGCAATCTGCATTTTAAATAGCGCCCCGTCAGGTGACCTTGATACAGGTGATTCTAGGACTATAGTTTGTACTGCCCTATGAACCATCTCCCGAGCTGCTGGTTAATGCAAACCCATAAGCTTCAGATTCCATTTTCTAGGCCATCAGGAGCTTTTGCCATTCAACTTGGGAAGAATGTCTCAGATGCTTCCATTTCTGTCACAATTTTCTTTCACCTAGAGGCGTTCAATGTTCACACCAAGAAGGAAGAATTTGAGAGATGCTGTTATGAACTGAATGTGTCCCCCCAAAATTCATGTGTTGGAGCTCAAACCCCCAGTGTGATGGTATTTGGAGGTGGGGCCTTTGGGAGGTGATTAGGTTTAGATGAGGTCATGAGGGTGGGACCCCCATGATGGGATTAGTTACCTTATAAGAAGAAGAAGAGAATCCAGTGCTCTTTCTCTCACTGCCATGTGATGACATAGCAAGAAGGCAGCCCTCTGCAAGCCAAGAAGACGACTCTCACCAGGAAGCAAATCTGCCAGCACCTTGATCTTGGACTTCCCAGCCTCCAGAACTGTGAGAAAATAAATGTCTGCTATTTAAGCCACCAGTCGACAGTATTTTGTCATAGCAGCCCAAGCTGACCAAGCAAGACAGATGCTGGATTTCAGCTGAGGAGTGGCTGATCTGCTATGAAAAGTAGTCTGAACACATGTTCCCCCACTTCTTTCCTTTTCCCACCACAATCAGTCTTATGTCAGAGGAAACAGACTAAGCTCAAGGAAACAGGTTTCAGTTAAAATATGAATCATCTCGGACCTCAGCCTAATTCATAACTGGAACTAAATCTGACCATTTTTGTTAAGCTTTGGTTTATAAATGCAAAAGGCAGGAACCCTTGACTTTAATGGATGGAAGCGCAGATCATAATAGCTGTGGTGGGTCCTGTGGTTGATCGGAACCAGCAGCCATGGATTTAGGGTGCTGAGACAGGCCTCCATGTAGGGTGCAACAAGCAAAGGATGCCTGAACCGATTCATTCTTCAACAAAGACTTCCTGAGTGCCTGCTGTGTGCCAGGCTCCAGAGTCTCAGCAGTGAACAAAATTGGCCGTGTTCTCCCTACATTCGAGTACAGAAAGACAGAAGGTACTTTCAGATGGTAAGAAGAGCTGGGAAAGACACTAGGACTTGGGAAAGAGTGATTGGGAGGTAGGGAGAGGCTACTTTAGGTATACTGGCCAGAGGAAATATCTCTGCGAGAGTGACATTTAAGCTAAGACCTGCAGGTCAAGAAGGAGCCAGGCATGTAAAGATCCAGGAAAAGAAGAGTACATGCAAATCCCTGAGACAGAAAGGAGCTGGGCATGTCTGAGGAGCAGGAAAAAGGGCAGCGTGGCTGGAACAAGTAAACAAGAGAGAAGAGGAGCTGGAAAATTGAACAGGATCCTGACGGGGCCAACACATCATCATCGCTACAGTGGCAGAGGACGGTTCCAAAGCTGACACTCCCGGGGACAAATCTTCAGTTTTGTGGGTGGTTGCCAGGCTCTGCCTTACACGCTGACACAATGAGTGACTTTCTGTCAGGTAGATGGTTTCAAGCACCATCTCCTCCTCTCCTTGTTCAACATGCCTGAAATTATATCAGAAAGGCAAAGCCCATGCTCTGGCTTTGAAGCCAGACAACCCAGGTGTTAGTTTCACCACTGCCACGTTTTAGCTGGCAAGTTATTTAAACAACCTGAGCCTTGTTTTCTACATCTGTTAAATGGAGATAACATCATACCTTACTCATAGTGTTGTTGTGGGCATTGTATGAGATAACATATGTAAACCATTTACTATAGCAGCTGGTACATAGTAGTAAGTACATGTAAATGCTATTCTTATCCAACAAGCTTCATGTCATTTCCCTAGTTTAAGACACTGATGAAGTTACATAGAAAATCTCTCTGGAGTAGTCACACTGTAAGCTGTTATTAGCCACATGACTTTAGTATAAATGAGTCTGCAACTCTTTCTTCAAAGCCCCACAAAATCAGACTAGTGAAATAAAGAGAAACTCTAGATTTCAGAGGAACCAAAAGAAAGAGGAGAAAACTAAATGGGGGAGGAGGACTATAGCCTCTGAAATCTACACCGTGTTTAAATTCTTTAAAAACTACTAAGCAAGAGAATTAAGCCTTTATTCCTTTCCTATACGAACTGCATTTCAGGGTAACCAAATGTTGCTGAGAAAAGTTTCTCTTTATAAAAAGTATTCTAGCTAAGCCATAAGAAGTAATGATAGAATTACAATATTACCATTTAGCAACCTCTAAGGCACTAATGATGGAGGTAACGATCATCAAGTGTTGCTCACGTCACAGAAAGAACCAAGCATTTGGTGTCTCCTGGTAAAGGTATAGACGGTCCCAACTCTAAGGCATTTCTGCCCTAAACTTGAGGCTGAATCTTTAGATCTATCAGTTTTATGGAAATACAGAGAAGAGATGAACATATTAAACATCACAGGGAAAGCAATCAGCAAAATCCAAACTATGAAAAACTCTATTGGATAAATCACCCAGTTTCTTCAAATAACAAATAAAATGCAAAGAAAAATAAACAGCATGAGGGGAAACCTGAAGATTGAAAAAGATTTGAACACTTTTTCCCTCCAACACTTCTTGATTGGCTTTGCAGAAATAAAGTTTTAAAATAAAAAAAATTTTTTAAAAAAGTTTTGAGGCACCCTGACCGATTGCAACATACAGACCTATCAAAAGATCCTGATTCAAACTAGCCAGTTGGAAAATTAAAAGCTTACGATAAAAATCAGTGAAATTTACAATATTAAGGAATTGCTGCTAAATTTTTAGGTGTGATAATGGTATTGTTACTTATTAAAGAGTCCTTATCTTTTAGAAATACAGTCATTCATCGCTTAATGACGGGGATATGTTCTGAGAAATGCGTTGTTAAGCGATTTCATTGTGTGAACATCATAGAGTGTACTTACCTAAACCTAGATGGTATAGCCTACTACACACCTAGATTATATAGTACTAATCTTATGGGACCACCATCGTGTATGCCTTCTGTTATTGACGGAAATGTCGTTATGCAGTGCATGACTGTATATACTGGAATATTTTCATGTTTGCGTGAATCTATATTTATAGATATTTATAAATATATAATATTTACATGTAAAATATATATAATATCTGGGATTTGCTGCAAACTAATTCAGTAGGGAAATGGGTTTTTTGTTTTTTAATAATACAATGATAACAAAAACTAAAATCAAAATTATTTAAAAATAACTATAATTTTTCATACTGTTAGTGCTTCCTACCCACATTTCACTGGTAACCAAGGGCTCTGTGAGTTGGAGGCACTTAAAAGCCTTTGATGTGGGGCATGATAACAGTAATAATAGTGAGGACGAAGATTTGTTGATAACCTATGCATCTGACTAAAGCCAGTCCAGAAACATGCCCAATCAGAAGAAAACTGGTGCAATCACACCGAAAAAATAAAACAGAGGATAAGGAAAGAGTCACTCACCGTGAGCTACTCGAATTCCTGTCTCTTCCCGCTCACTGTGAGCTGCTGACGACTCGGGAACCACGTTTTATTCATCTCCTGTTCCCAGGTCCCAGCACGAGACCTGGCACGTAGTAGCCTCACAGATGACTGAATGATGAGGAAGGGAAACCACAGAAATGCAGAGGGAGGGAGGGAGTCTGGTATCTGAAGCAGAGAGAAGGACGCTGAGGCCAAGCTGCTAGGACATGCCAGGGAACAGCGGAAGGACAAGATTCCACTCCTTCTACCTGAAGCCAAATGATAACCAACACAAGAAAACCAAAAACGTAAGAGAGTCAGGAGCCAGGGGATGTGGTTAGTGACTTTGAACTGGGTCAGTCTCTTCTGCACAATGAGTCGGCCATCCCTAGGTGAGTCTGGGAACCAAAGGGCCTTGAAGGAAACCAAGCCTTCATGCACGTGGGCCAGCAAAGAGCTCCTGTCCTAAGAGAAGCTGAAACCACATCAGCAAGGTGGGGCCTCTGCTCTTTCTGCTGGGAACTTGCAGCCTTTACATCAATGTTGACCTCTCTCGCTGGACAAGAAAAAGTGTATAAGGAGCTTTTTGGAGGACTGTTGGGAAGCAGGAAATCGGCAGCAGTGTGGGAGGAATAAACATTACAGTGACAAAGTGATAATGGAGTAGGCAGAGTATATCCCGTGGAAAGTTTTTCATATAAACACCCTGAAAACCTGCACTTACCTAAACCTCAGGTCCAGATCCTTCTGCAAATTCTCCCAGTCAGTGCGCATGCATAGCTTATAATTACATGTCAAAGCCTGACTCCCAGCACCCCCATAGCTCGGCCCAAATAGAGATCATCTGACAGCACTTCAAGTGTCAGTTTATTACTGAGGTCCTCTCTGGATTCCTCGATGCTGAAGGGGAGGATGACTGTCCTCTACCCACTCTGGGTCCTTCTGGCTGGGCTACAAATTAAGTTGACATGAGACAGAGTAACAGGAGAAAATCAAACAGAGCTTTATAACATGTATACACGGGAGAGACCCAGAAAAACTGGGTAACTCAACAAAATGGTGGAGGTTCTCATCTTCAATACTGTCTTTAGCTAAAGACAAAGGAGGATGTTGGGGGTGGGGAGAGTCAGATATGGGAGATTACTGGGAAAGCACAATAAACAAGACTGAGGTTATTATGCAGATTTAAGGCCTCGCCTTCCACATTGATAAGTTTCTAGAGGTGAGCTCATCCCCCCTTCTTTCCAGTACAAATAGGGAGATACTTTTACAAATGGAGATTTCCTTTACAAACATAAACGTTTGGTAAACAGAGCTTTGATAAGAATGGGCTTAGCAAGGACCCTCCCACTCTTTCCATACCCAGAGTTATCTATGGGATGGCCTGTCCTGGGGACAGGCCTTCTATCTTAAATCCTGTTATGCAGCTTGTTGGGGGGAAGTCAAAGTTTCTTTCAGAGTCTTCTGAGCCTTTATCATCTTCAGCTCAAAATAATCCACATACCAGAGTGGCACATCTTAGGGCAGCCTGCCCTGAACCCCGTCGATGCTTTCTCCAACCATGGTCACGAGCTGCAAAAAGAGCTTCTGATGAGACACTGAGGCCTTGGGGAATAAACCAAAGCTGATCGGGCTAAACACAAAGCCAGGTACACCCAGATTGTCTTGCAGCTTGCTTCAAAGCCCTGCTCACCGCCCCAGGCGGATCTACCAGCTCTACTGCTTGGGAAAGTCTTGTTCTCACACAAAGGGGTCTTGAAGAAGGCTTCTAATGTCATCTGCAGAGACACATTTTCCTTTCAGCTCAGGTGCACAGCCTCCATCCCTGTGTGCCTGTGGCACAGTGGTCTTTTCCCTCTGCCTCCTAGCACCTTCCTTTAACAGGTGTTGATCCTTTTTAATCATCTTGCATCCAGACTGTCTCAGTGTCTGCTGCCAGAGAATATAATTTACAAGAGTTCACTTCCCTTTCTTTTCATATCATTTAATAGTTAAAGAAACTAGGACTGACCTTATATTTTATTTAATTTTATTTTTTTGTAGGACGATTGGCCCTGAGCTAACATCTGTTGCCAATCTTCCTCTTTTTTTTTTTTTTTTTTGGCTTGAGGATGATGGTCCCTGAGCTAACATCTGTGCCAACCTTCCTCTACTTTATATATGGGACACCGCCATAGCCTGGCTTGATGAGTGGTGTGTAGGTTCGAACCCAGGATCCGAACCCGTGAACCCCAGGCAGCCAAAGTGGGGAACACGAACTTAACCACTATGCCACCAGGCCAGCCCCCCGACCTTATATTTTAAATTACTCTTCAGCATCCCCACATCCATTTCTCAAGAGTGGAAATTACAAGCCAAACATTTTCATTTTCACTAAAAGGAATTTCTGATCAACTAGAATCAAAAGAAATCAAAGATAAATACAACATACCTTAACATTCCCACTTCTTTTTCTGAAAAATCTAAACTATTTCATATACATTTCCATTAAATTTCTGATGTCACCAAAATAAGCCGCAAAAGAAGTTTACGTTCCTATGAAAAGACTATTGTCATATTTAAATTATAACAAATTCGTCTATCTCTTTCTTTCTCTCTAATATAGCAAAGGCCAACTTGAGCAACCACAGGTCACAGGGACCCTGCATGATTGAGAACTCAAAACCTGTCCCAGAGTACTCAATCATGTCAGTGAAAAATTGGCCTTTCAACTCCATCTCTCCCTGGATAAATGACTTGGGCAAGCCACTTCCCCCCAAGAATCTCATTTTACTCACCTATAAATTAGAAATGATTACACTTGCCACTTTGTTACCGCCCAAGGAGGGGGGTCGTCTGCCCAACGCAACATGCCAATAGTCAAGAGGCAAGGAGGTAGGAGAGAAAGGACTTTATTACAGCTTGCTAGCAAGGGGGAATACGGCCAACTAGTGTCTGAAAGACTACAGGCCAGTTATATAGTGGGCTGGTCTCCGGATAGGGGAGGCATCTGGTCTCCAGGTGGGGGCAGACATCTGGTCTTAGTTCCTGATAGTCTTTGTTTTACTGGATATGCATCAGAGACCGGAGCAACGCCCTATACCCAGAGCTTTCAGTTGTGATTGATGATGGCTATCAGCACAGACTCTCTGCCCAGGGTTCACCACATTCCTAAGGAACTCAAAAGCCTGAAGGGTACATATCCAGCTGGGTTAGTTAATCAGATGTCATTCAAAGTTACAAGATGGTTTCTTTTCTACGGTATGGCTTCCCTTATGTCAACCTTGTGTTGAGCTGGAATCAATTTCACAGGGCTGTTGTGAGGAGTGAATGAGATAAGGTAGAAGGAAGCACCTGTGATACTGTTCCACACCCACAGCTGTAAATCCTTGCCCGCTCTCACACATATGTAGCTAATCTGCTGACTCACCTTTTTCGTGGGAAGAAGCAGCTGCAACGACTCCTCTCCCCTCCTTCAGCATCTCTGACCCCCAAGCCAGGTCTGTGTGTTTAGGTACTTGACAATACTTGACAAAGGCCCTAGGCTTCCCCAGGATGCCCACACCACCGAGGTTGGAGGAAACAAGAACCAACTCGGGTTTTATTTTGTCCTGTGGGCTCTTGCTCATGCTTGTGCGGTCCAGTCTGCCCTTGCTCTCCCCATCTGTCCATCTATCTTCCATTTCTGGCTGCCTGCCCCAGGCAATGCAAGCTCCAGCATGAGACAGACACAGGATAACAGCCATACAGAGACCACTTAACCAGCTCCCGTGATTGCGTAAAGCCGAATCCCTTTGTACACATCTGCTAGTGGTTCTGCTCCTCTGGCTGCGCCCTGACTCACACACTCACATACTCCCCTCTGAACTCACACATACTTCCCACCTGCCTCTGAGAAGATGTCAAGAGCATGACCTCACTCCCTTCCAGCTTCTCCCAGGACCTCCCTGTATCTTCAAGCTTTTCCTCTTTTACAGTAACTTTCTCAAAGGCTATAAAGCTGCTTAGATTTTTCACAGATTTAAAAGAAAAACCCCTCCAGGTAGATTGGCACCATTTCAGAAGGTAATTTGTTGGTGTGGACCAAAACCTTTTCCAAAATGAGCATATCGGCCACCTCAGCCTGCTCCACTTTTAAGATTTATTTGAAAGAAATAATCTTGGATGTACACAAAGATTATCATGTCAGTTTAATTTAGAATGGCAAAATATTGAAAAAATATTAATCAGAGGACTAATTAAATTATATTTTCACCAGATGGTGGGTTATTATGCATGAATTAGAAGAGGTAATGAAAAAAATAAATTGCAAGGAGCAGTCTTTTCACAGAAGAGGAAACATACATGGCCTACACAAATATGAAAAGAAATGCTCACTTCATGAGGATTTACAGACATGCAAACTGGAATTTTAACAAGATACAATTTTATACCCATTAGTTTGGTAAAATTTAGGAATTTGACAGGATCGCCCGTTAGAGATAATGTGGATGAATGGCTGGTAGACTGTAAATTGGTACAACCACTTTAGAAAATCATTTGGCACTATCTTGCAAAGTTGAACACTCATATACCCTCCAACCCAGTAATCTCATTCCTGGCTGTATACCTCAAAGAAGGTATTGCACATGGCACCGGCGTACCACAGACACATACAAGACCATTAGCAATGTCTGCAGTAGGGAAAAACTGGCAACAACCCAAGTGGCCGCCAACAGGAAAAAGATAGGGCCGGCCCCGTGGCTTAGCAGTTAAGTGCTCGCGCTCCGCTACTGGCAGCCCAGGTTCGGATCCCGGGAGCGCACCAATGCACTGCTTCTCCGGTCATGCTGAGGCCACATCCCACATACAGCAACTAGAAGGATGTGCAACTATGACATACAACTATCTACTGGGGCTTTGGGGAAAAAAAGGAGGAGGATGGGCAGTGGATGTTAGCTCAGAGCCGGTCTTCCTCAGCAAAAAGAGGAGGATTAGCATGGATGTTAGCTCAGGGCTGATCTTCCTCACAAAAAAAAAAAAACAGGAAAAAGGTAAATAAATTGTGGCATATCCACACAACGCAACATGATATTGCAGAGAAAATTAACTACTATCCATATAATATGGACAAATATTAGAAACACAATGTTGAGGAGGGAAAGGTAAGTGACAGAGCACTATATCATTGATATAGTGCTCAATACAAGCAAAGATGAGCAATGTAGTTCTTAAAAAGACATACATTAGAGCTAAAACCATATTTTCACTTAAAAAGGAGGGTCTGAGGGTGAAAGTTAGGAAATTGTGACAGAGAAAGGCAGATACAAGTTTTTGGTAATATTCTAGTTCTTGGATTGGGTGGTGGTATTGGATTGGATACATAGTATCCATTATATTAGCTTGATAAGTGTATTATTATGCTTGATATCTAATATTGATGTTATATGTAATCTTTTGTATATATCAATTTTTTTAATTACAAAAGACATTCTGGAGTCGGGTGGGTTCAGTTTTGAGACTGGGCAGAGGAGGATTGCTTGGAGGGCCACAGGCTGAAGGGTTAGCTCTGTTGACAATATAAAATACTGAAACAAGAAGGACTATTTAGAACTACTTTCTGACTCTACAAAAACATCTTTCTATCTGTTTCTTCTGACCCTGTTTCTGCATATTTCATAAGCTTTGCTTCTTAAAAAAATCCTTGCAAGGCAATGGATGCCATGTAAGTTACTTCCTGCCAAGTCTCCTATGAGTAATGCTCTGAGCAGATGAATGGCATCACAGTATAGCAGTAATAAGCCCATGATCCAGAGTTCAACCGCCTGGCTCCAGAGCCCACCCTTCTACTTGCTGGCTGTGTGACCTGAGGCGAGTTACTTAGTCTATCGGTTTCATTTTTGTCATCTTTAAAATAGGAATGACAATAAGAGTCTTACCATATTTCACTGATGTGAGAATTAAATAATTTAATTGTATAGTAAAATGCTTGACACTGGATATTCAGTAAGAAAATGTTCATTTCTGGCAATATAGTGTAATCAGTACCCAGAACAACACTCTTGCTAAAAACAAACCCAAAAACATGCCGTATAAAATATTTTTAAAACTTATAAAATGTATCCATAAACCATCAAGAAAATAAAAATGTCTTATATCCTGATTTTGGTCTCTAGTATTGGGCCCCACAAAAAGAAACCAGGACTCCTTGGAGAAAGAGCCAAATCCAGACGTAGGACAGGAAGGATACAAGGTGAGCCTGAGACATTTGGGGGTGCTAAAAACAAGGAAAATTTCAAAGATTAATGGAGTCATAACAAAAAGGGACACGGGAGTCAGTTGAAGGGGATTTTAGTGGCCTAATAGTGATAATATAAGCATCAAAAAGAATAATGATCGGGGGCCAATGCCATGGTGTAGAGGTTAAGTGCGCGCGCTCCGCTGCTGGTGGCCCAGGGTTCACAGGTTTGGATCCCGGCCGTGCACCAATGCACCGCTTGTCAAGCCACGCTGTGGCAGCATCCTATATAAAGTGGAGGAAGATGGGCACGGATGTTAGCCCAGGGGCAATCTTCCTCAGCAAAAAGAGGAGGATTGGCGTGGATGTTAGCTCTAGGGCTGATCTTCCAAAAAAAAAAAAGAAAGAATAATGATCATAGTTGAATGACATACATTGAATATATAAAAACCCAAAATTCTATTACATTGAAAAAAACTCATTTGTCACTATCCAAAGAAGCTATTAAACCAAATTCTTATTTTCAAAATTGGTAAAGGGAAAGAATTAAGCATTTTCTTGTACTTCTAGTATAAAATGTATTTCAGGAGAGCCAAATGGCTCTCTTTTACAGAAGAATGCCAGCTAATAGACATAGAAGGAATAATAGAATTAATTAAAAATCTTCATTTCACAGCCCCTAATGAAATTATTGATCTATTTCTTAACAAATGAATGAGTTGACTATTGATTGGTGCTTAAGGTTAAAAGCATTAGTTGAATGGTTGATGGGGAACTGGACATTCATATGGTGCTAAAGGAACACCACATAGATTTTTCTTGACCACAAGCGGGGAGCGTCACTGTGCATCCAAGAGATCAGGCTGCCACCCCCTGATGTCTCCTGATGATATGTATACAAAGGGCACAACCACACTTCTGACGTACACTAGCCACAAAATGTATATATGAGGCATCATAAAAGAAGATATATGAATGACTAATAAGCACATGACAAGACACTCAATATCATCGCAAATTAAAACCACAATGGGAGATACCACCTCACACTCAGTAATGGCTAAAACTAAAGACTGCCAGTATCAAGGGTTAGAAAGGATGTGGAGTAACTGGACCTGTCACACACTGCTGGTGAGAACGTAAGGCACAACTAATTAGGAAAACATTTTGGCAGTTCTTTACAAAGGTAAACATATGCTAACCATATGACCCAGTAACTCTACTCCTAGGTATTTACTCAGGAGAAATTATTTGTTCACATAAAGATATGTATATGAATATTTATAGAAACTTTATTCACAATAAGTAAAACCTAAGAAACCCAAGTATCTGTCAAAAAGTAAATGGTGTAAAGGAGAAAACACACTTTTCCTATACCTTCTTAGATTCGGTGGCTGGGGCCTGCAAGTTAAACTGACAAAAGAAAGATTAATAGGAGGGAAAAAACAGAGTTTATTTATGTGTGCAATGCGTATATACACAGGAGAACTCAGTGAGGAGTAACTCAAAGGGGTGGTTAGAATTTGGAGCTTAAATACCATCTTAACAAAGGTGATAATTATGGAGAAGTGACAAGACAAAAGAAACGGGGGTTGGGCTTCCAGGGGCAGTAAATTGTGGAAAGGTAAACATATGGGGGAAACTAATGGAAGATGAAGTTATTTTAGTAAGATTTGTTATGCAGACCCATCTCAGCGCCAACTTTCTGTCTCCAGTGATAAGGGCTGTTTTCCCCTTCTGGTACAGAAGGAGGCAGGGAGGCACCTTCACAAAGGGAAATTTACGCCCTGCTTTTAGGTGGATGGGAGGAGGACAGACAGTTCCCTCTGCATCTGTTGTTTCTCAATTGTATCAAAATGCCAAAGGGGCATATTTTGAGGAGGTATATCCTGATCCCCTTCAATGGATAAAAAAAGTGTAGTGTATCTTTACAATGGCATACTACTCATCAATAAAAGGAAACACACTCCTGATACACACGACATGAATGAATCTCAAAAGCATTATACTGAGTGAAAGAGTACATTCTATAGGATTCCATTTATATGAAATCTAGGAAAGAAAAATTCTCATTCATAATGACAGAAAAGAGACCACTGGATTCTCCTCCAGGAGTGGAGGACACTGAGTGGAAAGCAAACAAAAGGGGGTAATGGAAATGTTTTATATCTTGATTGCGGTGTTGGTTACAAAGACGTATATATTTGTCAAAATTCCTCAAACTATATAATTACAATGGGTGTATTTTATGTCATTATTCCTCAATAAAGTTGGTTAAAAAATATTAGCAAACTGAATCCAGCACTGCAAAAAATAAACTCATTCAAAATAAAATAAACAAACAAAAAACCTCTCATGACCAAGTTAGTTTTATTCTGTAAAGAAAGATCGGTTTAGCATTAGGTGAACAATTAATGGTATTTACCACATTAATAGAGGAGAAAAAAATATACAATCATCTATAAAAAGATCATTTGATAAAATTCAGCAACCATTCATTTTTTTTTTTAATTTGGCAATCTAGGACAAAAAGGCAGCATCTTTATTCTGATAAAGGGGATCCACAAAAAACCTGCAAGCAGTTTTCAGTTAGTATTAGCTATCAATACACATACAGGTGCTACCACTGTATGGCTAATGTGATTTGCTCCACAATTCAAGAAGCATTGTTGGACCTACTAAATTCCAGATCTGGGCTGCAAAGAGATGTAATTTATAGATCCTGACCTCAGGGCTACTAAAAATCTGGTGATGGGGTTTTAAACATAGTCATTTAAGAAACGTACTCATTTGAAGTGAGATTTAAACATATTCATTTTTAATACAAAGCAACATGTGATTAACACCAAATGGGTGATGTCTTTAATTCATTGACAAATATTTATTGAGTGCAAGGCATTATGATTGGATCTGAGATACAACAAGGAACCAGAGGTAGAGGACGTTTTTTCTTTTTTTCAGTGAAATCGTGCTGGGTTCTAAGAATTTCATCCGTCATGCAAGAGAGGTAAAATCGTCCCAGTATAAGTATGTTTTATTCTCTACATTTTGTGTTTCTCATTCAAAAATGGTATCATCCAATATGTTTTCCCTGATGCACAGGCTCACGAAAAATTCAACAATTTATTAAGAACTGGGAATTTTCACAGCAAAATTAAGAAATGTCTTATTTCTGATTTAGGCTATAAAATAAATTATTAACAAAGACCCAAGAATTGTTTTCTCAAAAGAACAATGGGAAGAGAAAACAAAGATCAACTGATTTTGAAACAAAACGGGGAGAAACTGTCCTCTCCACCCAGAACACAACTCAAAACAAATTAAAGGGAATTGCCAGCTTTGGCGTCTGGTGAATAATCTCGCTGTTAATCTGCTCCAGCGTCTCTGTCTTTTGAGGCTTGTTATTTTTGGTGCAGCAGCTAAGTTCACACGCTCCACTTTGGTGGCCCGGGCTTTGCTGGTCCGGATCCTAGGCGTGGGCATCCATACTGCTCATCAAGCCATGCTGAGGCAGCGCCCCACATAGAAGAACTAGAAGGACCTACAACTAGGATATACAACTGTGCACTGGGGGCTTTGGCGAGAAAAAAGAAAAAGAGGAAGATTGGCAACAGATGTTAGCTGAGGGCCAATCTTCCTCACAAAAAAAAAAAACAGTCTCTTCATTTAGAAGAGCATAATTACTGGGCTCCAATCATTTTGCATTTACCTCCCCTTCTGGCTTTTTCCCTCCAGCGCTGACTGCTCTCTGTGAGGTCACCAGCAAGACCGTAATCGGCCTGTGGTCTCTTCAGCCTCCCCTCTTGGCTAATGTCATAGTTGGCACTCCTTTTGTTACCCCTCTCTTCACTTGGCTTTTGTGATGCTTGTCTCCTCTAGGTCTCCTCCCGCCTCCGTCTCCTCTCTCCCGGAGGGAAGCTCTGGTACCCCAGGGCTGCAGCCGCCGTTAGACGGCGAGGCCTCCCGCACCTAAACCCCACCTTGCCCCCGCACTCCGGGCGCCTGCTTCTGCTGCAGGAAAATGCCGCCTCCGCGTGCTCAAAACTGCATGTTCTGTCTTTACCTTACCAAACCTCTTCCTTCGCCTGTGCCTTCCCATTATAACATCACTGCTCACCCAAACGCCAAGGCGCTAACCTCAACGCCCGCGTTCCTCACCACCACCTATTCCCAGTGTTCTCAAGTCTGCCAGGTCTGCTCCTGAGCGCCAGCAAACCTGGGCGCTCCTCATCGGCTGCTGTTCTGGTTAAGCCTTCAGCCTCTCTTACTAGACTGGGGCTGCTGGTCCACCCGCCTCCAGTGTCTTGCCTTCACCCATTCTGCCTCCAGGGAGATCACGTAATACGCAAATCTGCTCATGTTATCTCCCTGCCTGCTTGAACCTCCCGATGTTTCTCCAATGCCAACAGGTTAAAGTACAAATTCCTTAGGATAAGATATAAAGCTTAAAAAACCTGGACTCTACCTATTTTTTCAGCTTTATTCCATACTTGTTTTTTCCACATTGCATCCCTACACAAAATACATAGGCACGCCTGCCTCCCACACACACTGTGCTGCTGCCCACTGAACTCTTTGCTACTTCCCGAAGTTGCCTTTCTCTGTCAGGCCTCCATGACTTTGCACACGTGAGTCCACTGCTTGGAGTGCCCTTCCCTCACACGCAGAGTCGCCAGAATTAGCAAATAAAAACATAGGATGCCCTGGTGGATTTGAATTCTCCTACATGTCTGAAGTATACCACAAATACCACGTTAACAAGTTCACCTTCGCACTCACCAATAAAATTCAGGGGCCGACATTCAACTCTAAGAGCGTTTCTCCATCACCAGAGCATGACAGAAGGTGACCTGTTGCTTTAAATGTCACGGATATGCATGTCTGTCTCAGCTGTGGAGGTGTTTTAACAGCCACTGTTATTCAGTGCTAAGACGAGGCCAAATGATTCACATGCATTATGCCTTGTTTGTCATCTCAAGATAACAATAGATAAGATAGGTAATGTTATGAGTTTTCACTTTATAGATGAGGAAAACAAGACATGGAGAAGTTATAGAACTTGGCCAAGGTTATATAATGTGTGGGGGAGCACCAGCATTTGAACCTAAATAGTCTCACTATAGAGCCCAGGCAATTAATCTTTGCACTTGGACAACTACTTACGTTTGCAGAGTACTTTGAAATTTATGAAGCTCTTTTTTTTCTTTTTTCTTTTCCTACTGTGATGTCTAAGAAAAAAGTATAAGAGTAATATGACCAAGACTCATGTACCACCATCCACAAGAAATACATCATAAATAATGCTGAAGCCCCCAATAACATTCCCTTCCCCTAGGAAACATCATGTTCAATTACTGCTTATCCTTCCAATTCGTGTATATGTGGTATACAATGTATAATATTATTTCATATTTTCAAAATACTATTATTGTTACCATACTGTGTGCATTCATCAGCAATTTGCATTTTTCTCTCCTATTATATTATTGAGACATGTAGTCTTATTCATTCATTTTCACTGCTGTATAATTTTTCAATGAATGACCATATCCCAGTGTATTCATTCATTTTCTTGTTAATGGATATTGTTGCCATTTCTGGATTTTCGTTTCTTGCTTTGGTTTTTATTGGGGGTTTTTTCTTTGGTTGGTTTTGTTTGTTGTTTGTTTTTTATTGGCTAGAAAAAAGGCTACTGTAAAATTCTTGTACATGGCTCCTCATGCACACATGGAAGAATTTCTCTTTAGTAAGTACTTAAAAGAGGGATTTCTCTTAAGAGTGAGTATGTGCATTATTATATTGGCAGTCTTAGACAATGGAGTAAGACAAGAAAAAGAAAAGGCACAGGATTAGAAAGGAAGAAACTAACTTGCCAGTATTTACAGTCAATCTGATAGACTATATCAGAAATCCAAAATTTATTAAGAAAAAATTTGATAACAAAGCTCAACAAAAGTGGCTAGATATAAGCTCAATGTTCAAAAATCTGTTACATTCTTATACAATAGCAACACAATGATTAGGAAATATAAAATTTAAGAATAATTAGGAATAAATTTTACAAAATATGTATAGGGCTTTTATGAAGAAAATCATAAAAAATTATAAGATGTATTACAGGCTTAAGTAAATAGACATACTATATGCATGAATAAAAAGAATCAATATCATATGAACATCAGTTTCCCTCAGAGTAATCTGTAAATTCATTGCAATTCCAATCATAATGCCTACAAGATCACCACAGACTGGGAGAAAATATTTGCAATGCATATATCCAATATAGAATGCGTATATTGAATATATAAAGAATCACACAAGACAAAGTAAAAACAAACAACAAAAAAACCCAACATAGGAATATAGGCAGTATATGTGTGGTGGTGTAAAAAGATGTCCACATATTTCGTCCATACTCCTTTCAAAAGATAGTACTACTTCCTTTCTCCTTAAGTGTAAACTGGGTTTGGCAACTCACACACAACAAATAGAATAAGATGGAAATGATAGTGTGTGTGTGATTTCTAAGACCAAGTCATATAAGGCATCATGACTTTCTTTTTGCTCTCTCTTGTGTTATTTGCTCTGGAAGATGCTAACTGCCATGTCATGAGGACACTCAAGCAGCCCTGTGGAATGGTCCATGTGGCAAGGAACTGAGGTCTCCAGCAAATAGCCATTAGAGTGACCCATCTTGGGAGCAGATTCTCCAACCCCAGTCAAGTCTTCAGATGACCACAGCCCCAGCTGAGGTCTTTTTGAAACCTAATGAGAGATCTTGACACAGAACAACATAGCTAAGCCACTCCCAGATTTCTAACACTCAGAAATATGAGATAATAAATTTTTGCTGTTTTAAGCTGCTAAGTTTAAGAATAATGTGTTATGCAGTAATCAATACTAATACAGCAAGTTGTACATAAACAGTGTAGTGACTAAGACTACAAATTTCTAAGCCAGACTGTCTGGATTCAAATTCTGGCTTCACTGCTGACTAATCATGTGACTATGGGAAGTGACTAGCCACGTGACTACCTCAGTGTACTCATCTGTAAAGAGGAGATAATAATAGCATCCCACATAGGACCACTGTGAGGATTAAGTGAGCTGATAAAAGTAAAGCACCTAGAAGAGGATCTGGCACACGGGAAGCATTCGAGAAATGTTAGCTGCTGTTACAAATTCACAAAAGAGTAAATCTGAATGTAAAGTTAAATGCTCAACCTTATCAGAAATTAGGGAAACAAATTAAAACCACAATGAGACATTATTTGTTCCCCATAAAATTGGCAAAAAGTGTAAACTCTTAGCTTGAGTGATGGTAATACGTGAGTGCTCACTGTGTGATAACCTAGATGTGGATGTTCGATATGAACACTATTTTGTGTATATGTTATACTTCAATTTAAAAGTTTAAAAAAATAAATAACACAACACACACAAAAATCCAATCCTCTCCCTCACTCTACCCTTACCCCAAAAAATGCTCTGTCAATATCAAATGTTGGCAGAGATGTGGAACACAAGAGCTCTCATTTCTGCTGGTGGGAGTATAAATTGGTACAGCTATTTTGGAGAGCAATTTGGCAATATTAGCAAAGTTGAAAATACACAAGTAAGGTTTTCCCTGAATAATAAGATGTAGACTTGCACTACCCGTTTTTCTGTGTCTTCTTTAAACTTTCATTTCTGTTAAGATATTGAGACGGAAGAGAGGGGAAGCGTTCAACAACAGTCCTAAAATTCTGTGACCCTGGACACATTTATATTCTTAAAAAGTCTAACGTAACAGAGAGAAACAATCATTCTGCTTACAGCCTCAGGAACAGCGTGTGAAACATGCCTGGCATGCTGAGCACTCTGTATGTGCCTCTGAAAAGGAGAATTCCTAGATAAAACGGTAATCAGGACATAAAAAAAAAATCAGAAGGACTTAAAACCTGAAAAGGAATTAAGAAGGAGTTATATTAGGGGCAGCAAAGCAAATGGGAGAGGGGATCGTCTCACAATTAATCCAGGGTTGTTTTTTTTTATTGTGGTAAAATATATATAACACAAAATTTGCCATTTTAGCCATTTTTAAGTGTACAGTTCAGTGGCATTAATTACATTCACAAAGTCGTGCAACCATCACCCATTATCTATTTCTGAAACTTCTTTATCACCCCAAACAGAAACTCCTAAACAGTCACTTTCTCTTCACTCCCTGAGCCTCTGGTAACTTCTGTTCTACTTTCTGTCTCCATGAATTTGACTACTCCAGCTACCTTATATAAGTGGAACCACACAATATTTGTCCTTTTGTGTCTGGCTTATTTCACTTAGCATATTTTCAAGGTTCATCGTATTGTAGCACATGTCAGAACTTCATTCCTTGTTATGGTTGAATAATATTTCATTGTATGTGTATACCACATTTTGTTTATCTATTCCTCTGTGGATGGACACTTGGGTTGTTTCCACCTTTTGGCTGTTGTGAATAATGCTGCAGTGAACATCGGTGTACAAGTATCTGTTTGAGTCCCTGTTTTATATTTTTTGAGATATGTACCTTGGAGTGGAATTGCTAGGTCATATGGTAATTCTATGTTTAGCTTTGTGAGGAATAGCCAAACGGTTTCCACAGTGGCTGCATCATTTTTATATTCCCACCAACAATATATGAGGGTTCTAACTTCTCTACATCCTTGCCAACACTTGTTATTTTCCATTGTTTTATTATTATTATTATTATTATTATTTACTAGAGCCATCCTAGTAGGTATTAAGTGGTATCTTATTGTGGTTTCAGATTTCACTTCCCTGATGTTGAGCATCTTTTCATGTGCATATTGGCCATTTGTATGTCTTCTTTGGAGAATATCTATTCAAGTCCTTTGCCCATTATTTAACTGGGTTGTTTGTCTCTTTGTTGTTTAGTTTTAGGTGTTCTTTATATATTGTAAATATTAAACACTTATCATATATATGATTTGCAAATATTTTCTTCCTTTCTGTAGGTTATTTCACTTTCTTGATAATGTCCTTTGATGTATTAAAGGTTTTATTTTGATGAAGTCCAATTTATCTTTTTTTTCTTTCATTGCTTGTGCTTTTGGTATCGCATCTAAGAATACACTGTCAAAACCAAGGTTGTGAAGATTTACTCCTATATTTTCTTGTAAGAGTTTTATCCTTTTAGCCCTTATATTTAAGCCATTGATCCATCCAGTACTTTTTTTTTTTGTGAGGAAGATCAGCCCTGTGCTAACATCTGCCAATCCTTCTCTTTTTTTGCTGAGGAAGACTGGTCCTGGGCTAACATCCGTGCCCATCTTCCTCCACTTTATATGGGATGCCTCCACAGCATGGCATGACAAGCGGTGTATCGGTGCGCGCCCGGGATCCAAACCGGCGATCCCTGGACCGCCGCAGCAGAGTGTGGGCACTTAACCGCTTGAGCCACCGGGCCAGCCCCTCCATCCACTACTTTTGATGGATAAAAGTAAAATCTGCCTTGTAAAGTTATAGGGAAATCAAATAAGCTATCTAAAATCATTCAAAATAAACTCAAAAATAAAGCGAAATAGTTTGGAATCTTCTAGTCTTCATAGTCTCCTTTCCCTACTGAATATTTGCCTTGTGTCAGCAGCAGGGGCCACATGTGGTCTGGGGCTTGATGTGGCATGCCAAGGACTTTGGACTTTATCCTATAAGCAATAGAATATATGTATAGCATTATATCTCTGAACACAGAAGTTCAATGCTACAGAACTCAAAGACACAGAAATGCCTAATATTTTGTAATTGTTGTGGTAAGGATGGCATTTTTGTTTTGTTTTGTTTTTTTAAGTTTATTTTATTATTGAGGTAACATTGGTTTATAACATTATATAAATCTCAGATGTACATCATGATTTCAATTTCTGTGTAGACTACATACACCATGTTCACCACCCAAAAACTAATTACCATCCATCGCTGTACACATGTGCCCTTTTAACCCTTTCGCCCTTCTCCCTCCCCCTCCCCTCTGGTAACCACCAATCTAATCTCTGTATCTATGTGTTTGTTGTAGTTGTTTTTCTCTTCCACATATGAGCGAAATCATATGGTATTTGTCTTTCTCTGTCTGACTTATTTTGCTTAACGTAATATCCTCAAGGTGCGTCCATGTTGTCACAAATGGCAAGATTTCATCTTTTTTTATGGCTGAGCAGTATTCCATTATTTATAGATATATATCTATATATATATGTATGTGTGTATATACCACATCTTCTTTATCTACTCATCCATTGATAGGCACTTTGGTTGTTTCCAAGTCTTGGCTGTTGTGAATAATGCTGCAATGAACATAGGGCTGCAAATATGTTTTTGAATTAGTGTTTTTGTGTCCTTTGGATAAATACCCAGGAGTAGAATAGCTGGATCATATTGTAGTTCTATTAGGATGGCATTTTTGACAGAAAATAACAAAGCTCAGAACCTGCCATGGTAACTGGAAAACTAGACTACCAGAAAGAGGTTTGGAAGGATCAAGTGGGCCTGGAGTCACCCCAAATGTTAAATGAATAGACTCAGTTTACCTCTCCTGAGAGAATATGATCTCTTGGGCTGTGAGAGAAAACCAGTAGGGCAGGAGTGACCGGACCACCCACAACTTGCTACCTGAAATGATGTTGGTTGTGAGTTCCAATGTCCACCCTGTAGGTCTGCACAGTGAAGAGACGAGTAATGTCCACCTGGGTTCCCAGAGTGAAGACAGCCTGTGAAGTGCTCAAGGGTCAAGGAGAGACTCACATTTATGCACTTAGTCTGTCAGTCTTGCTACAACTTTTAGTGAGCACCACGGTGCAAGAAACTGAGACTCAAAAGGGGGGGGAAACTACCCCGGTTGTGTTTCCTCCTCTCGAAGAGCTTACCGTCAAGGTGTTCAACAGGCAAAGACGGCGTGAGAGTGAAGAGTGTTGTGCTATAACAGCCCAGATCGAGGGTCAGCGTTCCCACAGGTAGCGAGTGTTCAGCCAAGACCCGAAAGCTGAGAAAGGACAGAGAGGCCAAGGGGGATAAAGAGAATTCCAGGCAATAGGAATATCCCGTGTGAACTGGAGGTCACAGAGAACACTGTCCTTCAGAAGAGCAAAAGCTCAACACGATTGGAACACTGAGTATGAGGAGCAGTGATAGAAAGATTTCAGTAACAGCAGATGCCGGACCAAAACTTCCGGCTCAGGTGAATGGAAAAGCATTGGAGGACTTTAAGGTGGGAGAGTGAGGCTCTGATTTGTAATGTAAAGGATGTTTCTGGCTGCCAAGCACAAGACAAGGAAGACGTGGCTGCACGTTTGGCTTCGGCAAGCCCGTCATGGTGATCTCATTCCCTTTTGCCAGGAGTGGTCTGGCAGTGGACGTGTGACCAAGTTCTGGCCAATGAGACATAAAGCAAAGTCTCATGGGGAGCTTCTGAGAAAAATTTCCTTCCACTGAGGTTCCGGTAACCATTCCCTCCTGCTGTGCCTTCAGGACTATGGTGGTAACAGCTCCCTTGCTGTCACTACCTCCAGGATACTACGCTATTCTCCACTGGTTTCCTTAAATCCTGCACATATCTTTCTAAGTAATCCTCTTATTAAACTCTCCTCAAATTAGTCGGTTTGAGAGTGCCATCTGTTTCCTGCCGGGACCTCCAGTGATTTTGAGTCACAGAATGAGATTTGGGTCAGAGTAAAGGAGACAAGAAAGTTTTGAAATGGACAAAGGGAAGAATTTTATAGACATTTACTAGGTAAGCCCATAAATACATGAGACATATGCACTCATCTTTTGGGACAAAAAATATTTGAGAAACTGGTGATTTGTTGGACTGAAACCACCATTAACACTAAAATTTAATTTTTACAGTTATTAATCAATAATCATATTAATCGACCACCAAATGATCGATATTTTTCACTACGTGCCTACCAAAGTTAGCTATGATTACGTACTTAACTTCTCTGGTTTTGTTTCTCATTTGTAACTAGATAATCTCTAAGTTCCTGTACAACTTCAAAATTCTGTGATGATATGATTATAATATTGAACCCAGAAATAAAGAAAAATGGAGGAGAGAGAAGCAGAGATGGCAAGGAGGAGCCAAAAGCGTATTCCTCGTGTATATACATCTGTACTTTCTCCATAAATCTTTGCTGACAACCCCAGCCCTGAATAGTTTCTCTTCTCTAAATGTTGATAGCACAAGTGATCTGTTTCACAAAATCCAGCACTTGTGTTTTATGCCACTCTCTTATCTCTAAACATAGTATAGACATGGGTTTACCCTCGTCTTTATGCTTTCCCACCCGGCCACAAGCTCATCAAGAGTAGGGACTACACAATGTATTTCTGTATCCGGTGCTGCTACAGCCCAATATATTTTTGCAGATATTCAATGTATGTTTAATGAGTTGAAATGGTGAACACATACTGACTGATTTTCATGTATTTCTGCCAAGAACCTTTCCCACAGGCTTTCATTTTCATGTGTTTTTGTTTTTGTGGGTGTGTTTTTGTTTTTGTGGGTATGTTTTTAAAGGAGAAAAAAATAGATGGTATTTTGGGGCTTGAGTTATTTTCTCCTGGTTTATAAATATTTATATTTACAGAACTGGTATATTAGCTAGGGTAAGCCAGGATGCAGTTACAAATGGACCCAAAATTTCAGTGGCTCAACACAAAGAAGTCCATTGCTCAAGTAACACAGATTTATTCCCTCACAGTTCTGTAAATCAGAAGTCCAGTGGGCTCAAGTGGTTCCTCACTCTGACCCCTCAAGGTCAAATTCAAGTTGTCAATCAGCTGGGCTTTCCTCTGGAAGTTCTGGGGGAAAATCTGCTTCCAAGCCTATTCACATCCCAGTCTCCTTGCTGGCCGTCAGCCACAGTCACTTTTTAGCTTCCAGAGGCCTCTCGCAGTTTCCAGCACATGGTCCTCTGGCCCCCTACCTCTCAGGGTTAGCAATTACCTCTCCTTCTCATGCTTAGGATCCCCCCCGACTTCTCGTTCTATTGCATCTCTTCTGCCTCCAGCCAGACAGAGAACGTCTTCTGCTTTTAAGGGCTCGTGTAATTAGATTGGGCCTACCTGGACAATCCAGGGTAATTTCCCCTATTTTAGGGTCTGTCACCTTGATTATAACTACAAAGTCCCTTTTGCCATGTGACATAACTTATTCATAGGCCCCAAGGATTAGGGTGTGGACGTGTTTGGGGGGCCATCCTGCCTACCATACATGCTGTGTTTTATACCCGTGCCACACACTATCCTCAGTGCTTTACATACGCCAACTCACTTAATCTTCACAAAAACCTGATAATTTGGTGCTTTGAATATCATAGCCATCTTACAGGTGGGAACCACGGAAAAAGAGATTAAATAACTTTCCCAAGGTCACACAGCTTGTAAGTGGCACTGGTGAGCTCCAAACCCAGAGACTCTGGCTCCCAAGATTTTCTCTTTACCACAACACCACACTCCCTCTAATGACTGCTTCTGCAGCCAAGAGCATACGTTGTCACAGAGTGTCGAAGGACCATGGATGGTTCAGACTGCCAAAATCATCCCAGGCCCAGCCAATATAAATTCCTGACTTGTTTTTCTTTTTATACTCAACGAAATTCTATTTTCCCTAAAATTCTGCTTAAGACAGTAGTTGTTTAACTAAACCTACATCAGCCTTACATTTACAAAAAACCAACTTGTGCAGAAAGGCATGTATTAAAAATTAAACAAAGTAAACTAATCACTTATTTAATCTTAAATAAAAGATCAATTTCCTGAGAAATATGTTTCTGTGTGCTGATTGTAAAGAGATTATAAAATTAGGCCTCTAACATGCTTTGCTTCAGTGGCCTGGGATCGGTTCCCAGGTGCAGACCTACACCACTTGTCTGTCAGTGGCCACGCTGTGGCAGCGGCTCACATACAAAAAGAGGAAGATTGGCAACAGATGTTAGCTCAGGGCAAATCTTCCTCAGCAAAAAAAATAAATAAAAAATAAAAAAATTAATTAGGACTTTAAAACTTGTATATTATGACTGCCCCAAAATTAAGGAATCTGTTTCTAGGGTCAAGGAAAAATTGTCTAAGGCTTATATATGGTCAAAAGAGATTACTAGATGTCATTTCGGTGGAATTCTGGTGTAGCATACTGTTTTAGTTATCTATTACTGAATAACAAATGACCCCAAAACTTTGCAACTTAAAAGAACAATTTTTTTTCCTGTGGATCAGGAGTCCAGGAGGGACTCACCCGGGTGGTTCGGGCTCAGAGTCTCTCACGAGGTTGCCGTCAAGATGACGGCCTGGGCTTCAGTCATCTGGAGGATTGACTGGAGCTGAAGGATCATTTTCCAAGACAGCTCATCTGCAAGGCTGTTGCAAGAGGCCTCAGGCCCTCACTGGTGGTTACCAGACGGCCTCAGTCCCTCACCATATAAGTCTCTCCACAGAGCTGCTTGTGTCTCTTTTTAACATAGTAACTGGCTTCTCCCAAAAACAGTGATCTGAGAGGAAGAGAACACGGAAGAAGCTGCAGCTATGTGAGAGAAGTATTATATGACTCCAGTTATACGAAAGACCCAGAATAGGCAAATTGGTAGAGACAGAACGTAGATTCATGGTTGACTAGGGAATTCATGGTTGGGAGGAAATGGGGAGTGACTGCTAACGGGTGCAGGGTTTCTTTTTAGGGAGTGATGGAAATGTTCTAAAATTGATTGTGGTAATGCTTGCACAACTCTGTGAATATACTAAAAACCATTGAATTGGATACTTTAAATAGGTTACCTGTATGTGTGAATTGCTTAATTATATCTAAATAAAGCTGGAAGCAAAAGAAGGAGGAGGAGGAGGAGAAAAAGAAGAAAGCTGCAATGCTTTCATGTCCTGACCTCAGAGATCACACACTATCACTTCCACCACATTGTTGGTTAGAAATGTGTCACTGAATCCAGCCCACACTCAAGGGGAGAGGAATGAAGTTCCACCTCTTGAAGGAAAGAGTATCAAAGAATTTGTGGGCATATTTAAAACCACTATATGGGCCCTTCCCAGATTATTTGATTCTATACGGTTGTCTATCTATTGTCTGGGCTATTTTATGACACCATAGAAATAAAAGTTAAGATGTACAAAGCCTATAGTAAGGCATATGTTCTTATCCATAGCAACGCAAACAAATTTTATCCATAGAGATAAGGTTGATTTCCACCCTGAAGAAAGGATGATCCCAAATATTTCATTCTATTGGCCTATAGGATATTAACCAGTTTTGCATCTATTAGTAAATTCATTTCAGCATTCCTGATTGCCTATACATTTCTGGTTTTCAAATTCCTTTGAACAGGTATGTAACATCTAACTGGTTCTCTCATTAATTAATGAGTTGAATAAAATCTTTGACACATTTATCTTATATTTGCATGAGAATTGTGTTTTTTAAACTTTTGAAAATTATACTTTAATGTTATGATTCATGTATGTACACTGCTCTTTCTGTTCAAGTTGGGAGGGGCAGGGATGGGAATACTCTCAGCACAAGTGTTACACAGCATAATATCAAATGAGAACATTATCATGGCCAAGAGGTTACAAATTTCCAAATTCGTCTGTTCCTAATCTGTATCTAATGTGTAGCATCTATCCAGGGCCATGAACATTGTCAGAGCTCATCTGATACATGTCTGGGGTAGTAGGGGTGATAAGAAGGAAAATGTGTTACTCATCTCAGGGTCTCAAGTTCTGAGAGGAAAAGTGACTTACCCAAACCTTTGTGATGTCTATAATTTACTTTAAAATGCTTCGGCACAAACAGGGTGAAATATTCGTGTGTATGTGTGTTACATTTCACCTATACCCAAGAAGCAATTGATTGCCCTACTAGGCATATAAACTCTGTATGGCAAGCTAATATTGAAGCAAAAGAATATTCTCCAATGTAGATACTGTAGGAGCTTCTGTTATAGTTATCTCTGATCAATTACAGAAGTTTGGCTTATTAGAAAAATGGGGTTAGGGCCGGCCCTGTGGCTTGGTGGTTAAGTGCGCGCACTGCGATGCTGGTGGCCCGGGTTCGGATCCCGGGTGCGCATCGAGGCACCACTTCTCCGTTCATCCTGAGGCCGAGTCCCGCATACAGCAACTAGAAGGATGTGCAGCTACGACATACAACTATCCACTGCGGCTTTGGGGGGAAAAAATAAAATAAATAAAATCTTTAAAAAAAAAAAAAGAAAGAAAAATGGGGTTATAATTGGTTTCTCAGTGGTGAAACTAGTGGTTCAAGAACAATTATACAGGCTTTTCCATCCATGCGTGAACAGGGCATGAAAATCCAGCAAGCCCTAGTATCTGTACCCTTAGAAATGGTGCATGATTCCTAAATAGTCCCAAGTTTAGCCACTGATTCAGAGATTTTTGGTCATCCGACTCCAGTTAGCCAATGAGCTGGATCCTGCCCCTCGTCTGGTGTTGCATTTGCCACAAGACGCTGATGGGACACCTAAAAGAACAAAGGGCACAGAGCACAGGACCTATGGAATGACTCTTTTGTGCTCACTTATTAATAAATGTCTGTGTGTGATTGACATCGGTCTAAAACTTGCTGTCATTGTAAACAACAGAAAAGTTGAAGGGAAACATAGAACTATCACTACCAATAATTTGTGGAAGCTACTGTTATTTATCAAAAAGACCCTAATTGACCTAAGTGAGTTCACATCTAGTGAGTGGCAAAAGCAAATCAAAATCTTGTCCATCTGACATCAAAGTCTATGCTCATTCCTCTACCTTACACTGCCTCTCAGAATTATTGGTTTTAGCTGTTTTTATTATTGCTATTAATGTTTACTAGCTATTAATAATGAATATTTCTGGATCACATGATTTTTAGTTTGTGCAAGCTCAATATATGAAAATCTGGGGTTTTCCAAAAAATAAATGGTACAGCAAGATTTTGAGATTCTTCATTTTGCAAAAGGTCTAACAAGATTTGATTCCTTTCAAAAGAAAGCTCTTTGGGTTCATTTAAAATGTGATTTAACTTATGAAAAATTAATACACAGAGAACATGAGCAAAGACAGAGAAGTGAGAAGGATAGCGTGTTCAAGGAAGAGTGAGTGATCCAATTTGGCTGGAATGTAATGTATATGTTAGGAAATGCTATAAATAAGCCTGGAAAGGTAATTTTATTATAATTATTTATATATAAAACTCACATGTGACTGTGCCTTATTAGGCTACGTCTGCTTAGTCTCAGAAGTACCTAATCAGAAACACAGACACAGATCCAATTAAGAATGTATTGATGAGTAATGTTGAATTTTAAAAATACTTTATTGTTATAACTTAGATATTATAAAAGGCACATATCTTAATCATACAGCTCAAAAGATTTTAAAATATGTTTACACCCTTATAGCCACTACCCAGATCAAAATACCGAACAGTTCCAGCACCCCAAACTGCTTCCTCATACACTCCAGTTAATACTCCCCCCCTAGAAAAAGAAACCCACTATTCTGATTGCATCACCAGATTAGATTTCTCCTTCTTGAACTTCATACATATGGAATCATACAGTATACACTGTTTTGTGTCTTACTTTTTTCACTCATTTTTATGTCTGAGATTTATCTATATTGTTGCAAGTAGCAGTAGTTTGTTTTTTATTGCTGGATAGTACCCCATTGTATGAATATATATATATATACTACGATTTATTCTTCCATTCAGCTCTTTTTTTTTTTTTTTTTTTTTTTTTTTAAAGATTTTATTTATTCAGTTTTTTTCCCCCCAAAGCCCCAGTAGATAGTTGTATGTCATAGGTTCACATCCTTCTAGTTGCTGTACGTGGGACTCGGCCTCGCGTTGGACGGAGAAGTGGTGCCTCGGGGCGCTCCCGGGATCCGAACCCGGGCCGTCAGCATCAGAGCGCGCGCACTTAACCGCTAAGCCACGGAGCCGGCCCCTTCCATTCAGCTCTTGATGAATATTTGGATTATTTCCAGTTTGGTACTATCATAAAGCTGCAATGAGCATTCTTTTACCTGTCTTTTGGTGAACTAAAATTCATTCCTGTTGGGTATACACGCAGGAGTAGAACTACTGAGTTATAAATTATATGTGGTTAGCTTTAACTGTGTTCTACCAATTTACACTTCCACCAGCAACACATGAGAATTCCAATTGCTCCATATCTTCCCCCAATACTCATTATCGTCAGTCTCTTTCATTTTAACCATTCTGGTGGAGGTATGGTAGTATCTCTTTCTGGTTTTAATTTGCATTTTCTCGACTATGTAGAGCACTTTTTCATGTGCTTGTTTGCCATTAAGTTATCCTCTTTGTGAAGTGCCTGTCTGTGAAAGGTAGATTTTACCCAAGGTTCCCTAAAGAAATAAAAGTGTGGGCTATATTATATAACATAAAGTAAACCCTCCCCAAAAAATCTTCCCTAAATATCTTTGTTGTTTCTTCTCACAGCAGTTGCTGTATTTTTTTCCTCTCCCCTATCTTCTCATAAAGATAAAACAAAATATAAAATCTTCTCAACTTTACCTCCCAACACTCTCACTAGAAATCCCTTCATTCCACTCTACAAGACAATAGCTAATCGAAGTTTACAGAGCAAAACAAAAATTTAGTCCACACCTACTGCATCATAAGCTTGCTGCTTAGAGAACCCCAATACATCTCCTTCATACTCAGTCCTAAATCTACTAGACTGTAAACTCCTCCCTTCAACTCAAATTATCTTGTTTATAAGTTAATTTCCTTGTTTAATGTCTATCTGTTTTCAGTGGAACCAAGTTCTTTGTCTGTTTTGTTCTCTGTTGAATCTCAAGTGCCTAGAAAGAGTGCCTGGCACATAGCAGGTGTTCATTAAACATTTGTTGAATGAACAAGCAAAAGTTAAAAAGAAAGTACTGAGGATAATTGCCTGCCCAACATCCAATGCCCTCTCTGAGAAACCACCCCAATTTCAGACTGAGTGTCCACATCTACCCAGTGAAGTTCATGTACTGTCAGAGAACCCAACTCCACCCCTGACTCTCGGGGTGAGGCAGGAAACACAGGCTACCGAATCTAAACCATGTAATCCTATCTTCTGGCCATAGTTACTGTAACCCAATATCGGCCAATGAGATTGAGGGCAACACTTACTGAGGGATTCTAGAAAAGAAGTTTACTTGCTCTTTTGAGAGACATTCTGGAAACCATCTTCTCCTCTCCCCACTGTACCACCTACCCCACCCTAGATGTGGACATGGAGGCAGGTGGCCCAAGGGTTGTCAGCAGCTATCTTGTATGCCAGCCTTAGGATGAAGATGGAACAATAGAAGACAGAAAAGGAGGACTCTGGGTCCTTGCTGATGTCATTGAGCCGCTTAATCAGACCAACCCTGGAGCCTGCCCTATGATTTACATAAGTCAATAAATCTACTTAATTATTTAAGCTAGTTTGAATTGGGTTTTGTGTTACTTAGAACTGAACACATCCTGATAGAGAAAGACAAGGGCATTTCATCTAGGTAAGAAGAGCAGAGAGAGCAAAGGTAGAGAGGAATGAAACAGCATGACCGTGAGAGGTACTGCAGGCAGGTCAGTGTCTGAGCGTAGACTAGGAGGAAGGCACCCAAGGAATGAGGCTGAAGATGTAGACAGGAGTCAGAATATGGAGATAAATGTGTGCCACATTGATTCTACCAAATAGGTAGTAGGGTAGTAGGGTAAGACGGAATTTTTTGAACAGGGCAATGACTTGCTTCAATTTTTATTTTAGGTCACTAGAGGTCTAGAAATGGGTGAGACTAAAGACTGAGACATGGGTTAGACCAGGAAAGAAATTGTGAAAACCTACACAAAGACAGTGAGAGGAGAGTAGGGATGCCGGTTAGGGGACAAAGATAAGAGATAGAGATTTTAGAGGTTGAATCCCCATGGCTAGGTCACCTGTTGGATATGAGGGGTAGAGGGGAGGGAGGAGTCGGGCTGATGCCCATCTTTCCAGCTTGCTTTCCTGGCAGTGAGTGGCACCGTTCACTGACATGGGGGATACAGACTGATGAGCTCCATCCTTGACATGTTGAGTTTCAGGGGCTATGGAACATACAAATATTGTTTGGCAAGTATAATAATGTCCCATGGGGTGCTTTTAAACTTTTAAAATCAATTGCCAACATTTTGTGATTAAATTTTTCACATAAAAATCCGAATTTACCCTTTGTCTCGAAAAATCAGAAGATCTGACCACATTGGACCAGTATTCCTATATGGTAAACTTACACTGTGCATGTGCCCTTCTATTCACATAGTCACACCCCTCCCTATTACCTTGTACCCAGTCTGCTCTATCTGGCCCCCTGAGGGATCTGAATTTGCAACCCCTCATATTAATGCAATTGATGTCATGGGACTAAGTATCATCCCCTGAATCAAGTTCCCATCACTCCTTGTACCTCACTTTCTAGGTGCATTTCTAGTGGCATCTAGAGCTCCTGCCACCACCAAAACTCTCCAGTCACCATGCTCTGCTACCTGGCCACTCTTCGCTTCTCCTATAGTTGGGCTTGCTCCTACAAGCCTGTCCCAAAAGGAGTGCCTGATTTCTAAGTCCCACTGCCTCTAAGCTCTGAGCTCCCATCCAGCATTTTCCGTTCCTTTGTCCTTTTAGCCTTTCTTCCTTCCAATTCCAGGAAGGCAGGCTCTATCAGACCAGGAAAGGATGGGTCAGAGGTGGATCAGCCTTTCCAGGAAAAACTGGGCTAAATTGGAGGAAGCTAAAGATTACAGACTTCCAGGTACATCTGTTTATGCAGGGCTGCCAACCCTGGTGCTCCACGCACACACTCACATGAATGTGCTCACGTGGTACCCTCCTTCCTACTGGCCAAAGTTACCCATCCACCAAAATCTCCTCCCCTTCTCCAAAATAACCTCTTCTCTCTCCAACCATATTACCAAGTATTTTTCTTTTTCTTTTCTTTTCTCTTTTTTGTACATTCAGCCTCTCTATCTGTACAAGTAAACTTTACTCAGACAGTAGTTGAACTTGAAAATTCAATAATTTGAATTAAGAGGTTAGTAAAATTGATCTCTGCTAAGGATTTTGGCATTATGAAAGAGAAGCTTCCTAAACTAGATGATCAACAGGAAATAGGTGTGCATTGAGGGATCTACCGTCAAATGCATTTCTGGGCAGCCACCGAGGAATTTATTAAGGAGCTCCTCTCAGTCATGCCTAACAGACCAAAAGCAAACCCGCTGAGCTCCGATTGCTGGAGTTATGTTGATCCCAGGTTTTCTGTACATAAAAGCCTGGAATGTACTTTTTGTCTGAAAGCATGCTGTTCTCATTAGTGGTAATGTCCATCTCATGCCTGCTCGTGAACAATAAAAAATAAAAGCTCTTCACTTCCTTTGCCTTGAATTATTGCTTCCTCTCTTGGCTTTCAGAATTATAATTGAATCTTATACAGGAAAATGTGTCTTCCGCACATTGGCCACATTCATGCTTATGTTTAGAACAGCCCCTTCTTCTTTTTTCTATTAATGATAATATCTTCTAGGTCTTAAGTATTTGTAAAAGGGCATTACTAGCAGAATTGTTGTTGGTGGTTATGTTTTGGTGATGGCAATGATGCTATGATTTAGCTTCATTAGCAACAACAGGACAACAATATTAATGAAAAAATGTTAAAATAATAGTAGTAAGATCTAAATCCCAACACCCTCATATGATATTTCCATTTTTCATATAGCTTCATTTAGTGTGTCTGTATTAAATGTATTTGTATTTTTTATATTCCTTGTTTTTTTATTTTATTGTGGTCACATTGGTTTATAACATTCTATAAATTTCAGGTGTACATCATTATACTTCTATTTCTGCATGGATTATATCATGTTCTCATGTTCACTACCCAAAGACTAATTATAATCTCATCACCACACACATGTGCCTAATTATCGCTTTCGCCCTCCTCCCTCCCCCTTTCCCCTCTGGTAACCACCAACCCAATCTCTGTCTGTATGTGTTTGTTTGTTGTTGTTGTTATCTACTACTTAACGAGTGAGACCATATGGTATTTGACCTTCTCCCTCTGACTTATTTCACTTAGCATAATACCCTCAGTGTCCATCCATGTTGTCACAAATGGCTGGATTTCATCGTTTCTTATGGCTGAGTAGTATTCCATTGTGTATATGTACCACATCTTCTTCATCCATTCATCCCTTGATGGGCACTTAGGTTGCTTCCAAGTCTTGGCTATTGTGAATAATGCTGTGATGAACACAGGGGTGCATGTATCTTTACGCATTTGTGTTTTCATATCACTTAATATTGAAAAGCAAAACATCTTTTTTGGTGGTGGTGGGTGATGTGGTTGGGTGATTATGGGTGCATTGGCCATCATTCACACCAAGTCTTAATTAGACTTATTCATTTATCAACACAATATTAATCTTCATTGACTGCTGAAACTCATGGATATTTCCTTAAATATCAATTTAAAATACCATCTCCAATGTTTATATTTTTTCCATACTACCAAGAAATTAATTTTGTTCTCCGAGGACACTGACCAGGTGTTCCACAAATTTAACTCAATTCTGACACTATCTACCTGGAGATAGCATCAGATTCCACAGGTTAAGGGTTCAGTCCTACGAGACTGCCCCTCCCTTCCAACTTCAGATGCCAGTTGCAAGCCCAGGTTGTTACCTGTGCTTCTGAATGACTAGCTATAAATCAGAAGTTCCCACGACCCCTCCTTGGGTTCAATTAATTTGTTAGTGTAGCTCACAGAACTTAGGAAACCAATTTACTTACTAGATTACCAGTTTATTACAAAGGATATTAAAGGATAGGAATCAACAGCCAGATGAAGATATAAGGTAAGGTCCTGAATGCAGGAGCTCCTGTCCCCGTGGAGTCTGGGACCCGGCATGTGGATGCATTCTGGTTCACCAACCTAGAAGCTCTCTAAACCTGGTCCTTTTGAGTTTTTATGGAGGCTTCATTACATAGGCATGATTGATTAAATCACTGGCCCTTGGCAATTGATTCAACCTCCAGCATCTCTCCCCTCCCCAGAGGTCAGGGAATGTGACTGAAAGTCCCAACTCTTCAATCGCATGGGTGGTTCCCCTGGCAACAAGCCCTCATCCTTAGGGGCTTTCCAAAAGTCACCTCATTAACTTAAACTCAAATGTGGTTGAAAGGGGGTTGTTATGAATATCAAGACACCATTATAGCTCTTATCACTTAGGAAATTCCAGGCTTTTAAGACCTCTGTGCCAGAAATGGGGAAGAACACCAAACATATATTTCTTTCTTTTTTTTTTTTTCCCCCCCAAAGCCCCAGTAGATAGTTGTATGTCATAGTTGCACAGCCTTCTAGTTGCTGTATGTGGGACGCGGCCTCAGCATGGCCGGGGAAGCAGTGCGTCGGTGCGCGCCCGGGATCTGAACCCGGGCCGCCAGCAGCGGAGCGCACGCACTTAACCGCTAAGCCACGGGGCCGGCCCCAAACATATATTTCTTACTATAAATCACAATATCACATGATCCCTCCAGATTTTGAACAGAGAGTATAACCTTTAACTCTTTGCTTCCCAACTCTTGTGAAAAGCTCAGGTTTGAGAAATCGCATTCAGGTAGAATTGCATGAATGCTCTAGTTCAAGCATTACTCTATATTCTACTCCTTATCAAGCCAGTTCCTAAATGTGCTGCCTGACTTGAATCTTATTGCTTTAACTGAAATCTACTGTGTTAGTCTCTTAGTGTGCCTCAAGGGATGTTGATAGAGTTGGTCATATCACATCTCAAAATAAGAAGTATAAATGGAAACGTGAACATGTGGGCTATCTCAAAAGTCATCAAAGAAAACTCATACAGTGAGATGACTATTTTTGCTTACCAGATTAGCAAAGATTTTTTTTTTAACGGATAGTGAACACATTACTAGGCAACCACAAGTGGTTTGGTCTAGCTAGAGTGTCAAGCGTGAGACAGGGAAGAGCAAGAGTTAGTCAGACCTGATGTATTCATTCCCGCGTCCAACAAATATATATTAAGGTCCTACTATATACCAGGCACTGGGATAGGCGATGAGGATACAATGATGAGCAAGAACAGATATGGTCCCTGCTCTTGCAGAGATTACAATCTAGTGGGGTAGATAGATATCAATCAAATAATCATACTAATTAATGCATCATCGCTATCTGGGTTGAGTGTTCTGCCACAGAGACCACTAGGTGTCCCCATATCCATTCACTCCATCTCCAGGTTCATTGTTAGGCATATGGCAGCCAAAATAAAGGCTACTTTTCCCAGCCTCTCTTACAGATATGTGTGGCCCCGTGACCAAGTTCTGACCAGCGAGAGGTCAGTAAAGTAGTAAGTGCAATTCCTGAGTCTGGCCCTTAAAAGGAGTGGCTGTGCCCTCCCTCTCCTCTTTCTCCCTTCCACTGGCTGGAATGTGAGTATGGTGGTGAATCATCTCAGAGCATGCTGGTGAGGGCAACAATCCAGAGATGTCGATGCAATAAGGTAGAAGGATTCTGGGCTCCCAACATCACTGAGCCTCCAGACGGGTCCTGGGCTGCTTAGGCACACCCTGTATTGTGAGCAAAAAATAAACTTCTATCTGATTATTAAAGTCACTAGGGTCTCTGTTTCAGCAGCGGATCCATGTACTAACTATACACGTTCTAAAAAGATGATACTTCTGTAAGAAGACACAGTAAAGGGTCATGACCTATGCTGGAGAGAAGATGACTTATCTGAGGAGTTGAGGCTAGAGCTCAGATTGATGGATGGGCGCATTTAACCAGGCTGGAGGTTGGGGTGGAGTGGAGACAGGTGGCTGGGGGCAGGCTTGTTTAAAGAACTGGAAGAAGGCCACTGTGGCTGTAGAGCCTAGAGAAAAGCTGTGTAAGAATAATGGTGGAGCTGGTGCTGGATTTGAAGGACTTGAAGGCTGTATCAGAGATGTGGATCTTTATTCTAAGAACAGTGGGAAACCATTAAAATGTTTTAAGCAAACAAATAAAATGATCAGATCTGTGTTTCAAATGCATTGCTCTCATTGGGATTAGGGTTAGGGTTAATGTTTGGGTAGTATTGCAGTAGTCGAGAGAGAAATTATGGTGTCTTTGCCTAGTGTTGGAGCCCTCATGAGCACAGGATGCATATACAAGACTGTTAATGGCAGCGTTGTTTTGTAGCAGGAAAAATGAACAAGCTACAACTGCTTGCAGCAAATAAATGAATGAATCTCACATTGTGTTGATCAAAAAGACAGAGGCAAAATAATACATACAGTGTAATTCCACTCATATGGTTCAAAAACAAGCAAAACTAGTCTACATCAAATCTAAGGTGCCACTGATTGTAAAACGCACCATTATTTTACATTTCTGTATTTATATTTTATATTTCTTCTAAGAAAGAAAAAATGCTTCCAATTAAACCACGACAAGCCATTATCATTAGCATACCTCAACTTCAGATATGCTAAAATACAAAAAAGAGAACTTCTTGGATTTGAAAAAGTGAGGTGTATTGTTTAGTGATTCATACGTAGGTGGTAAAACTAAAAAGAAAAGCAAAAACGTTACCACAGAAATCAGGACAGTGATTACTTCTTGGAGAGAGGGCTGGTTTTGTAACCAAGGAAGTGCACACGGGAGTGGGGAGGCCTCTGGAAAGCAGCAATATTTAATTTCTTAACCTAGAGAGTAGTTTATGATCATTCCTTAAAGTGTGTGTACAGGTATACACTTTCCTGCATGCCTGCTGTATTTCACAAGAAAGAAAGAAAGAAGGAGGAAGAGGGAGGTAGGGAGGAAAGAAAGAAGGAAGGATGGAAAGGAAGGAAGGGAAGAAGGAAGGCAGGAAGGAAGGAAGGGAGGGAGGGTTAGGGAGGGAGGGAGGGAGACGGGGAGGGAGGGAGACAGGGGAGGGAGGGAGACAGGGGAGGAAGGGAGGGAGGAGGGAGGGAGGGAAGGAAGAAAGGAAGAGAGAAAGGAAAGAAAGGAGAGAAAGGAGAGGAAGGAAGAGAGGAAAGAAGGAAGGAAGGAAAGACGTAGAAAAGTGGTAAGACAGATGGAGGAGTAGAACTGTACTGAGAGATGTGGTAAGTGTGGAGGGTGTGAGGACAAAGGACCTGAGACTGCAGAGTGAAGGACAGATAAGAAGGAACAAGCCTGGAAGCAGGAAGGCCAGCTAAGCGGTGAGAGGTATCTAAGCCTGACTTAAGAACCAGCGTGGGAATAGAAGAAAGGGAGCAAATGGGAAAGACGCTTGGGATTTAAAATAACCTGGCCTTGGGTCTGACCAGATACACTGGTTGACTGAGTTATCTTGATTATCATTACCATCTTCATAGCCATCATTTGCGGAGAGACTACTACATTGCAGACACTTGAGCTTTACATGCATTGAGTTGTTAATCTTCACCACCACCAGAAGTGGTAAATGTTATTATCAATAGTATTTTAGAGATGGAAAGTAAGGCTTAACTCACACAGTTGGTGGCTGAGCCAGGATGCAAAGCCGGGTCTGACCAGCACTCCCACGATTTATTTACCAGTCCCCTGTCATTGGACTCAAGGAGTGGAATAGATTTTCTCTTGTGTCTTGAGCACAAAGATTGTGTTACTGGGCACCATGCTTTACCCAACTTTCAAAATGGGGCAAGCAACTTGATCCGCTGAGATCTTCTTCCATCCTTCAGTCGCTCTGCCCTGAGTCTCTCCACCTATTTCTAGTGGAGAAAAGCTGAACTGTCAGCCCCTGCGCTCACCCATAAGCCACGGGGCCAGAGGCACGGTGTGAGTGGCAGACTCAGCCATAACTCTTTGGCTGTGTAAACAAGTGAAATGGTGTTTGAACCCTCTGATTCTGTGCTATGGTTCCAGGAGGCTCTTTAAATCAGGGAACTGGTTCTTCTATAAAATTAGAACCAAATCTTTTCCTGTAGAAAATTCACACAAAATGAGTGAATCAGGAAACATGCTCACCTCCCCCAAAAGGCCATGAGAGATAAGTTCTAATAAACAAACAAACAAACAAAAAACAGGCATGTAGAAAAGGAGGAGAATTGTTGAAAGAAAAAGTGAAGGATTTTGAAGACAAATTCATAATTTGCCCTTCACAATTTAGCAGGGCGTGCTTTATTTAAATATCACCTGACTTTCTTAGTAAAGCTTTCTTGGCCTTTATGATTGCCCACATACTACCCCAAAATACCTTTCAGGACAACTTTCTGTTCATTGTTAGTAAGGACGCATTTTTTTTCTCATATACAGAACGTCCTTTTTCTCCAAGTTACACTGCCTTACTGACTTGGAGAATGTGTCCCTAATAAATTGCAAGAGTTTTTGTGGATGTGTTGTCAAGGTTTGTCATCCACATTCAGTAACCGTTAAATGACAAGTTCTAGAATTTTGTCAGACATTGGCTGGGAAGGTGATGTCAACGTCTTTGTGATCACTGACTTTCGGTTAGTTGTTCTGGACATCTTCCGTTCACCCCTCCAGATCCGCTCTCTACCCTTCTCCACTCTTCTCTGTGCCCTGGGAGGGTAACCTATAAGGACTAGGACAGCTGGCTCCCTACTTTCTGGTTCCATTGGGGAACGCAGCAGGAGAGCTGAGGGAGGGAGCAGGTGCGATCCCTCCTTGTGGGGTTACTTGCAGCTGGTCTAGCTGCATAAGGGAGGTCGGGGGTCTCAGCTTCTGTCAGACAGATCCTCTCTGTCTCCCAGTTTCTGGACGTGCTCCACACCCTCGACCTAGAGCAATAACGGAGCCCCACTGCTACTAGCCCCGGGGTACTGCACTACTCTCCTCGGTTCCCCTACACCTGGTCCTCTGTCAACAGTGTCTTTATTAAACTCTCTTTAAATGGTCCTAATTTAAATGTGTCATCTGTTTTCCGCTGGGACCCTGACTGATGCAGTAATAATACCTAAAGGCTTTTACAGTTTCTCATTAATTTATTCACACTTGAATAACACTTTTTGAAGTATTTTTAAACAGTACACATAGACTGCAAGTGTCCATGTTTGATTCCCAGTCACTCTGCTATAACTGCACAATCTCTTTATTCCTGTCATTGGCATTTATTGTAGCCTGTGTGTTTTTATTTTCGTCTGTTGTTCCCTGGGAGGTTTTTATACTTATGTAATGTGAAGGCATTAACTGCCCTTTCCCATTTGAACTCTGCTGGATTCGCTTTTTATCCTCTGTGACTTCTGGACTCACAAGCCTGTGAATGCCCCGATGCCAAGGAAGTGTTTTTCTGTTTGTATCCTCTGCATCAAGCACAGTGCCTGGCATGGAATGGAACTCAGGACAGACGTTTTGAATGAATGGAGAATCACGTCTAATCTGGATCCCAGTTATTAGGGAACAAAGATCATCAGACGGTACTCTTCTGAGAGAGCAAATACGAGAAAAGGAAACACCACTTAGTAATCAGGACGGAGAGGGGTGTCTGGGGAGAGGGCAAAGCATGTGGAGAGCTCGGTGAGGGGCAATCAGAACCCGAGGCAGTTCCAGACTTATATTGCCTTATAATTCTCTTCTCCTTCAAAAATTCAAAGATGACCAATTTTTTTTCTCTGAGCAAATTATCCCATTTAAACATTCATGAATTAACCACATTAACTTACTTTTAACGAAAAGAAGAAAAAATGGCTCTGTCTCATACATTTCAGCTGTCTTGTACTCAGTGGGTTGTCAAGTTGAAGGATTTCTTTTTACATTCCCAATAATGTATTATTGGGATATAATGTAATAATGTATTCCCAATAATTCCCTATTCTCTGTGAACAAAAATTTACTTCAAAATGTACAGTGAGGGTTTGGGTTCATCTCTAATTTTTGACTCACATTATACAACTGCTCTAAGCTGTAAGAGCATAAAACACCCAGGACAAAATTAGAAAATAATAGAATTCCTTGAGAGGGTAAATCATGTTTCAGGTTTTCCTGATTCATCAAGAGATGACCATTAGAGATGATCTAGTCCAAATCTTTCACTTGGAAGATGAGGACAGAGAAGCCTGAGGTCAGATCAGTGGTAGATCCAGGCCTGGGACCAATGTTCCCTGGCTTCCAGCAGCAAACCAACTACAGAGTGAGGGCTCTGAGCACCTGGAGTGGTCCAGTGATGGAGAACTCTGCCCACCTGGGCACGACCCAGTGATGATCTGAAGTCAAGCAGAGGCTGACAGGGATTAGCCAGACCCCGGACAATGACACTGGAGCTGAAACAGCAGTAGAAACAGCAATGATTGGTGACAGCCACCACAAAGAGGTCAGAAAAACAAAGAATCCGATTGAAAAATGGGCAGAAGATCTGAATAGACGTTTTTCCAGAGAAGACATGCAGATGGCCAACAGGTGCATGAAAACAGGCTCAAATCATTAATCATCAGGGAAATGCAAATCAAAACCACAATGGGCTATCACCTCACACCTGTTGGAATGGTTATTATAAAAAAGACAAGAAGTAACAGGGTTGGCGAGGATGTGGAGAAAAGGGAGTCCTTGTGCACTGTTGGTGGGAATGTAAATTGGTGCAGCCGCTGGAAAAGAGTATGGAGGACCCTCAAGAAATTAAAAACAGAACTACCATGCGATCCAGCAATTCCAATTCTGGGTATTTATCTGAAGAAAACGAAAACATTAACTCAAAAAGATATATCTGCACCCCCATGTTCACTGCAGCATTATTTACAATAGCCAAGATATGGAAACAACCTAAGTGTCCATCAATGGATGAATGGATAAAGAAACTGTGGTATACATATATACACAATAGAATATGATTCAGCCATAAAAAGAATGAAATCTTGCCATATGTGACAACATGGATGAACCTGAGGGTGAAATGTCAGACAGGAAAGACAAATACCGTATGACCTCTCTTATATGCAGAATCTTAAAAAAAAAAACAAGCATAGATAACAGAGAACACACTGGTGGTTGCCAGAGGCAGGTGGTGGGGGGTGGGCCAAATGGGTGAAGAAGATCAAAGGCTTAAAAAAAACAAAGAAAGAAAAGGAAAAAAAAAAAGGCCTGGAGGGCCGGGTGCTGATTTTTATTCTAAAGCACTGGAAAGTTCCATCTCTGAATAGATTGGTATGAAAAGAAAACATGGAAAAGGAAGGGTAAGGGAGATCAATAGCATTTATGGCAAACCTACTACGTTCCAAGTTCTCTCATCTTACCTAAGCTATAGTCTTGTCAGAACTCGTTGGTGCTCTTGTGTGAAGAAGCAGAATCTTGAATGAATCCACATCTCAAATTCTGTTAGTTTGTCTAGAAAGGCACAATGCCAGCATGGCTTGACTTCCCTTTCCAAATTAGTTTTTAAATTTTTATTTCTAGATAATTTAAAATGAATATTTAAATAATATCAGATTTTAAATAGTTACAAATTTACAGAAAAGTTGTAAGAATAATAAAACTCTCATATACCTAGACTAACCAATTTTTAACATTTTGCTACATTTGCTTTATAATTCTCTCTCTGTATATATGTATACACTCATGTGTGTGTATACATGTACAAATATGAAATACACGTTTTTTCTTCTAAACCATTCAGGAGTAGATTGCATACACCTTGCCCTTTTATCCCTTGTAAGCAAGGATATTCTCTTACCTAACCACAGTACAGTTATCAAAATCAGGAAATTTAATAAAGAATTGGAATTTAACCTACAGTCCATATTTCAGTCTCATTAATTACCCTAATAATTTCCTTTATAAGCAGTTTTTGACTGGGTCAGTATCCAATCCAGGATCACTTACTTCATTTAGTTGACATATCTCAGCCTTTCTGTGTCTTTCATGACGTGGACAATTTGGAAGAACACGGGCCAGTTATTTTATATAATGATCGTCAATTTGTGTTTCTTTAATGCATCCTTGTGATAAGTTTGGTGTATTTTGGCTGCAATGTTACCTAATGGCACTGTGTCCCTTTCAAGGAGTCCCATCTGGAGGCACATGATGTCCATATACATTTTCTTGGTGGTGGTAATTGTGATCGCTTTGTGAAGACATTGTCTGTTTCCTCCATCGGAAAGTTACTAGTTTTCCTGCTGTAATTAGTAAGTAACTGTGGGGGATAGTTTGAGTAAACATTCTGTTTCTCTTCAAACTTGCACTCCCCAGATTTAGCTTCCATTGATAATTCTTGCCTGAATAAAATTTTACTATGATGGTTAAAAAATGGTGATTCTGTAGCTCCATTATTCCTTCTAAGTCCATTACTAGTTGGCATTCTACTGTAAGAAAAAACACTCCCTTCTCTCCTGTTTATTCATTTATTCATTTATCTACTTACTTATCTATCAGTAAGGACTCTGGATCTTCATTGTTTTCAATGAATAATAATGTATTACTCTTCTTGTATATTTTGACACACTAATTGACCAGATTTTGGCCAGTGAGCAACATTTCAAGCTGGCTTTTGAGTGTTTTGACATGTCGCCATCTTTTTTCTTTTTAGTGCTTCCTTACTTTCTGGAACAATACGATGTTTTGGGCTAAACTGGCACCTTCCCTAACCCAACCTTGAAATCAGCCATTACTTAGATAGTACTAGTCCCTATTAGTGGGGAATTGTATTACATGCACTAAATTTCTGCTGGGGTGTCAGTGCTCTCAGGCCTCTTCAATGAAAAGGGAAAAATATTAGAAATCGTAAGTTTAACTAATACTAATTCCAAATAGTTTTACAAGGCTTTTCTTTGCCTTTCCACTGTGCATATTTTTATCTCCTTTCTTATATAGAGGGGACCCTAGCTCCCAATAAATCAATGTATTTACTCCTTTGCTCAATCCTATAATACACATAATGTAGCTTTAGAATTGCTATTCCCACACTGAAAAAAAACGTTACTAAGAAGAATTCAAGATTTGTTTGCACTTATTTTTTTCTTTAGACAGTATATATAGTCAAATTACTGTATTCAAAAGTTACTTAGTTCTTTTATTTCCCTCTTTCAATGTGGTCATGATGTTCATTTAAAAATATAATTGAGTTTAGGTGCTTTTATTTATATTCAATTTTATGGGGTTTTTTTTCATCCTTGTTGATTTATTTTTATTTTAAAATGTCTAAAACATTAACATAACTATAAAAGTCAAAATTATATAAAAAGGTATAGTCAGAGAAGTGTTACCCCTGCCCCTATAGTTTCCACGCCTGCTCCACACACTTTGTAGTAACCAATTTCGTTAGATTTTGGTTTGTGAAAATAACCAGAACACGCTTTTTTTTTTATTTCTCCTTCTCTCTTACACAAAGGTAGCATACTATACATATACTTTTGCAACTTGCTTTTTTTGCTTAATATTTCTTAGAAATCACTCCCTATCAGTTGATAGAGGTCGCCCTACCTAGAACTCCATTGTGTGTATGTACCAAAGTTTATTCAACCAGGCTCCTAGGTTTGGCCATCAAGGTAGTTTCCAATATTTTGCAATTACACATAGTGCTGCAATGAATCACTTTGTTCAATTATTTTTTTATTGTTGGAGGCGTATGCTCGTAGTGAATTTCTAGAAGTAGAATGCTGGGTTTGTTTGAGATTGCCAAATTCCCCTTTGTAAGTGTGGTATCATTTGCCTTCCCAGCAGCACTGTTTCCTCATAGTCTCACAACAGAATATATTGCCAAGCTTTCGAATCTTTGCCAATCTGAGAAAGGAGAAATGGTAAGTCAGTGTAGTTTTATTTTGAGTTTTTCTTATGAGTGAGGTTGAACATCTTTTTACATGTTTAGAGGCTATTTTCATATAAATAACTCATGAATTGATGCTCCTCATGAAAACCGGAAGCATTATGGATACGGCCGTTTAACCATCACCCACAACCTGGTCTCCTTCCCCTTGCCCGGGGATAACTACTGGGATCAGTTTGGTGTACATCCTTCCAGTTCTTATTTAATGTCTTTATCTACGAATATATGTCCCTGTAGAAAGTACACTGTATCCTTTGGCAGGTTTTGATTTTTTTCTTTTACTGTTTTCAGTGTATCATACTGTTACATGCCTATCTACAGAGTAACTTTTTTTTTTTTACAAAAAAGTAAAACACTTTAATGCTCAATGTTTCCAATGTTTTAAATTACAGTGTACTAAATAAATATGAGTTTTACTATTTTTCTATTTCCCCATACATTTATTACCAACAGAATTTTTAATATTTTGACAAAAAATTTTACTGTGGTAAAAAACACACAACATAAAATTTACCATCTTGACCATTTTTAAGTGTACAGTTAAGTGTATTCACGTTGTTGTGAAACAGATCTCTAGAACTTTCTCATCTTACAAATCCCCTTTTCCTCTTCTGCCAAACTCTTGGTAACCACTGTTCTACTTTCTGTTTCTTGATTACTTTATATACCTCATAAAAGTAGAATCATACAGTATCTGTCTTTTTGTGACTGGCTTATTTCGTGTAGCCCATCCTCAAGGTTTATCCGTGGTGTAGCATTTGGCAGGATTTCCTTCCTTTTTAAGGCTGAATCATAGTCCACTGTACGTATATACCACATTTTGTTTATCCATTCATCCATCAATGGACATTTGGGTTGCTTCCACCTCTTGGCTATTGTGAGTAATGCCGCTATGAACGAGTGTGCAGATAACTCTTTGAAACCCTGCTTTCAATTCTTTTGGGTATATACCCAGAAGTGAGATTGCTGGATTATATGGTAGCTCTATTTTTAATTTTTTTAAGGAACCTCCTTACTGTGTTCCATAGCAGCACCATTTTACAATACCACCAATAGTGCACAAAGGTTCCAGTTTCTTCACATCCACAAATAATTCCACAAATAACACTTATTTTCTGTTTTTTTGAACAATAGCCATCCTTATGGGTATGACATGATATCTCATTGTGGTTTTGACTTGCTTTTCTCTGATGATTAGTAATGTTGAACATCTTTTCATATGCTTGTTGACCAGTTGTATATAATGTTTGGAGGAAAGTCTATTCAAATCCTTTGCCCATTTTTTTTTTCTTTTGCCCATTTTTTAATCAAATTATTGGATTTTTGTTGTTGAGTTGTAAGAGTTCTTTATATATTCTGCATATTAACTCCTTATCAGATATATGATTTGCAAATAGTTTCTCCCATTCCATAGGCTGCCTTTCACTCTGTTGATTATGTTCTTTGGTGCACAAAGGTTTTTAAGTTTGATGTAGTCCCATTTGTCTATTTTTGCTTTTGTTGCCTGTGCTTTTGGCATCATATCCAAAATCCAAGTCCAATGGCATGAGGCTTTTCCCCTATGTTTTCTTCTAGGAGTTTTATACTTTTAGGTCTTTCCTACATTTAGGTCTTTAATCTATTTTGAATTAATTTCTGTATATGGTGTAAGGCAAGGGTCCAACTTCATTCTTTTGCATATACATATCCAGTTTTCCCAACACATTTGTTGAAGACACTGTCCTTTCCTCATTGAGTGGTCTTGGCATCCTTGTTGAAGATCATTTGACCATATACACGAAAGTTTATGTCTGGGCTCTCTATTCTATCCCATTGGTTTATTTGTCTGTCTTTATGCCAGTTCCACAGTTTTGATTATTGTAGCTTTGTAACATGTTTTAAAATCAGGAAGTGTGACTCTTCCAACTTTGTTCTTTTTTCAAAATTGTTTTGGCTATTCAAGGTCCCTTGTTATGCCATATGAATTTTAGGATGAAGTTTGCAGCTTAACTTTTTAACTCAGTAATAGTCGTTGGAGATTTATCCACATTAGTCCATGTACATCTACTTCTATTTCATTCTTTTAAAATGCTATATAATATATAAATGGTACCATGATTTACTTTGAACATTATCCAAAATGATTGTCACTTAGGTTGTTTCTAATTTTCACAACTTTTAATTGGGATTGCTTAAATGTTCCCTTAATTTTAAATAAGTCAATAGGCTTAACTGATTAAAAATGAAAGTCTTTTTAATGTCATTTTAGCTGAATATAAAAATCAATACATACTTATTGTAGAAAAGTCAGTGCAGAAAAATACAAAAACAAAAATATCTAAAACACCCATAATCTCACCAAGATGATAGGCAATGTAGCACAGATTTTGGAGATTCACAGTAAGGAGATTAAGTCCTACACCCTCCACTTACTAACTGTGTGATCCCAGGCGAGGTACTTAACTTTGCTAAGCTTAGTTTCCTCACCTAGAAAATGAAGACAATGATATCTACCTCTTGGAGTTTTTGTGAGAATTAAATGAGATAACACTTAGTATAGTGTTTAGCACTATATTCTACATCTCTACTCTCCTATATTATAGATTCTGTAGGATAATGGGTAACTAAGTGATGGTGTAGCCAAACAATAGAAATTCATGTAGCCATTTAAAACAATGACTTAGATCTACATGTACTGACAGGGAAATATTTCCGAGATTCATATTAAAAAACAATATACAGTAATTTCATGTTTAAAATTGTGCATATGTGTACACATGTGTATAAAATAGCATGTATAGTGTGATACACATATGAAACAAGCATCTGAAACATCACATACCAAACTGTTAAAATGGTTTTGGGGGAGCAGTGTAGAGGAAGAAATGAAAGGGGGGATTTCGCTTGTTGCTCTTTGCACTTATTCACGGTGTGAAATTATTACAATGACGTGCATTACTTTGCAATTAAGAAATTTCAAAGATTTCTTTTATTATTTAATTATTTGTAATTAAATAATTAATTATTTCTAATTAAGAGATGATTGCAAAGATTTCTTTAATCTAAAGAGAAATTCTAATTTTAAAGAGAAAAATGAATTTTAAATTACAGAACTGCTTTATAGAACCTTCCACCTGTTTTATTTTTTTGAAATTTGGCAACAACTTATGAAGAACAATTTCAAAGTAAAAATAGCAAAAGCAAATAGGTCATCTAAAACCTTCCAATTGTGTTCATCTTAATATCAGGAAAGGTTTATGTTAATGCAGCTCTGCAGGAGGACTTGTAAGAGTGACCTGAATCTTCTGGCCTCAAGGGCTCAATCTCAGATAAAATAACCACCTTCTAGGTCTTCTCTGGCTCTTGTTAATCTGAGCCTCCTAGCTCATTTGAAAACTGGCCCACGCAGCTCTCTTTACGCAGCATAGCAATCCATGTACATCTCTGAGCCTCAGCTGCCCAGAGCCACACAAGTAAACCTTTACGACCATGGTCATGTCTTAATTCCCGAAGGAAATCAATGGTGAGGGAAAAGGCTATTTCCACAAACTGTGGGGCTTTCCATAGTATGCTTATAATGGTGCCGTAAACTAATCAAAATAAAAGAATTATTTTCAAGATTTCCTTGAATAGAGGAGAAGTTTCTAAAAAGAATTATATTTGCTCGCTAGAGAAGAGATGAGAACTAAGGAGAACAAAAGGTGTCATTTTAAAATAACTTCAGGAAGCTAGCATGACATAATAGCTGCAAGTTACCTTATAACTTCACAAATGAAATTTATTCTTCCATGTGTAACATGGAAATCCCCAGGAAGGATTCTTTTTTTTTTTTTTTTTGGGTGAGGAAGATTGTCCCTGAGCTAACATCTGTGCCCATCTTCCTCTATTTTGCAGGTGGGATGCTGCCACAGCATGGCTTGACGAGCAGTGTTTATGTCCATGCCCAGGATCTGAACCTGTGAACCCCAGGCCGCCAAAGTGGAACACACGAACTTAACCACTATACCACCGGGCCATCCCAGGAACAATTCTTATAAAGCTCAACTGAGGAATTCACTGAAAGGTGAAACCAATTATTTGAGGTGAGCAGGGGGGTAGACTAGTAGGAGAAATAAGAGATCATAAAATAGTTCAGGTGCAGGGGAACGTTCAGCTCCATAAACTTTTCTTTTTCTTAATAGTGGGACATATGGGATGAATTGAAATCTGAGATCAACTAAGCCAGTTAGGATACTATAAAATACAGTAAAGAAATTCAAAGAGCAATTATGCTGAAAACCCTAAAATGACTCCAAGAGAAAGAATACAAGGCCAATATCTAAGCAATATTTTTACAAGTCATTAACTCTTTATGAGCAACGAAAGGCCAGTAATAAAAATTAAAATAGTGATATCTGATAACTTTATAAAATTGTCTTTAAGCGGTGTTGTTAATGAAAAGGTGCTCACAGATACAGTGAGGGGGCATTTTGACCAGGGCCAGATAGAAGGTTCCTGAGTCCTCAAGGTACCACATCAGTCCCAGATGAGAGAGAAATAAGCTTCTCCCTGATTTAAGTCACTGTTACATAGAGTTTTTGTCCCAGGAGCCAAACTTGTACCCCAACTAATGTGCTGAATTCTGGTTGAACTGAAAAAATTGAGGTTCTTTTATCTGCAAAACTGAAGATTGCGCCCCCAGATCGTGGTGATCTCACTTAGACATTACAAATCAGTCAGCTGGCCTTCCTCTTGGACATTTCTCTCCAAAGTCATTATCCACGTGGCAAGAGAGGCATGTAAATGGGCTGTCAGAAAAATCAGGGTGGCTCCCCAGCATCCATAAATCAAACTAAAAGACAGCTAATGAGAATATATGTATATCTTTACATCATAAAATCCCTCACTATTCCTTTAAAATTAGCTCTTCCTTCCTATTGTCATATTTACGTTTGGGGCATGATTCTCCCTCGTCACACAGGCTTGAAATGTCAGAGTTATCTTTGAATTCTTCTCCTTATCCCCTATCATAAGCAGTTGCTGCATTTGTTAGGACTGTGCTTGGCTGCATATAGGAGGAACCCAACTAAGGTGGCCTAAGTAAATAGAGGTTTATTTTCCTTCGAAACCAGAAGACAGGAGTGGCAGTCTAGAGCTGATATAGCATCCAACTTCACAGCAATATCAGAAGCCCAGGCTTGCAGTTTTCCGCTCCACTGATCATAGCACACGACTTGCATAGAGCTTGAAAGATGGCGCCTCCTCTCTGACACCCTTCTGTGTCTGTCTTAGCCTCGGAAACAGAGCCTGGGGCAAGGTAGAAGTGCCACTGCTTCATTGGGCGGTATAATCCCAGGGCATAGAACAATAAACAAGAAAAGTCCCTGCCCTCAGGGAGTACATTTCAGTGAGGGAAACAGACGATAAACAAATAAGTAGATATATAAGCTAGAGATGGTGGCAGAAAGTAATGAGTTCTATTTTATATAGACTGATCAGGGAAGGACTTTCTGAAGAAGCTATATTAGAGCAGAAAATTGAATGAAAAAAGAAATAAACTATGTAAATATCTGGAACACGTACATTCCGTGCTCAGGGAGGGATGATCGCAAAGGTCTGAGATAAGAATGTGCTAAACATATTGGAGGAAGAGGAAAGAGATAGTGTGGCCAGAACCAAACGAAAGATGCTGAGAGAAGTAGGTCACGAAGTTGGCAAGGTGGACCTTTGGGATGAGAAGATGTGAGGTCTTACAGGCCAGACTGAGGGATTTCATTCTGAGGATGATTCGATAGGCCATTGGAGGGTTTGGGAAATGAGAGGGGAGAGTGGAAGAATGGAAGATAAGCTAAGAAGGTGTTGGCAGTGGTCCAGGAGAGAGGATGTGGTGAAATAAATATGGAGGTTGAGAAGAATCAGGGCTCACACTCAGGGACTGGGGGGCAGGAGTAGGACTGCCCAGCAATGCAGCGCTGTCTCCGCCTCACCTCCAACAACTCTTTCTCACCTTCCACCTTCTGGCGGTACTTTTTTTTTTTTTTTTTTTTTTAAGATTTTATTTATTTATTTTTCCTCCAAAGCCCCGGCAGACAGCTGTATGTCGTAGTTGCACATCCATTCTAGTTGCTGTATGTGGGACGCAGCCCCAGCATGGCCGGAGAAGCGGTGCGTCGGTGCTCGCCCGGGATCCGAACCCGGGCCGCCAGCAGCGGAGCGCACGCACTCAACCGCCAAGCCACGGGGCCGGTCCTGGCGGTACTTTAAAAGAAGGTGAAAAACCTAAGCCTGGAGCCAGACTGTCAGGATCCAACCTCAGCTCTGCCACTTACTAGGGGTATAACTTTGATTAAGTTACTTTAATTTTCTGTGCTTCTTCTCTATCTTCCTCATCTGTAAAATAGACATAATAATAGTGCCTCTCTCTCAGATTGTTGAGAAGATTAAATGCTTTATTATATGCAAAATGCCTAGAAAAGCGCCCACCAGCTGACATGAGAAGCATCAATAACGGTTGGCTAGTAGTATCATTAGATGTTTTCACCATCTTGAATATGCCATCTCTCTCACCTCTAAACCTTGGCACCTGCTCTTTTCTACATCTGCAATATACTTTGTTTGATTGATTCCAACTCATCCTCCCACTCTCACCCTCAGTGTCACTGCCTCCAGGAGACCTTTTCTGATCCCCCAAACTTTATGCAATTCTCCACTTGTCTCTTCCCTCACCACCCTGGACTGCCCCTCCAATAGTGACCCCTATCATATCTTATAATAATCACCTGTCTTGTTGTTTGGTTTTCCTACTAGATCAAAAACTCTGTGAAGGAGGGAACTGTTCTTGTTTATCTTGTTCACCCCTGTATCCTCAAGGCCTAGCCCAGTGCCTGTGAGACAGTAGGCATTAAACAAATATTGAAGAATGCTATTCACCTAGCTTCCTTCTAATATGAGCAAAAGTCCCCAAAGCAGAGAATGTGGTAACCAACACCCAGGGCCGCATCACATCTTTCATGGGGCCTAGGCACTCTTGTCTTCATGGGCCCTATCCTGCATAAAAAATATATATATTAAAAATTATATTTTAGGGGCCAGCCCGGTGGCGTAGCAGTTAAAGTTCGCAAGCTTCGCTTCGGTGGCCCGGGGTTCACAGGTTCGGATCCTGGGCGTGCACCAACACACCACTTGTCAAGCCATGCTGTGGCAGCATCCCATATAAAGTAGAGGAAGATGGGCACGGATGTTAGCTCAGGGCCGGTCTTCCTCAGCAAAAAAGAGGAGGATTGGCAACAGATGTTAGCTGAGGGCTAATCTTCCTCACAAAAAAAGAAAAAAAAATTACATTTTATAATTGCCCAGGTATAAAGATGAATATAATCCAGACTAGTTTCATTACTATATGTACATTGTCATTATATTCATTTTTAAATTCTTATTTTAAGATAAATTAAAATTAAAACATTTTTGAGGGCTCTGAGCACTGTGCCCTCTGTACCTAATAGATAAGTGGGCCTCACAAGCATCAGCAATGGAAGGGTTAAAAGCAATGGAAAAAGTCAGAAGGGAATAGAGGGAGAGCCAGAATTTGAAATTAGCCTGACTTCTGGATGGGGCAGACAATGAGCTGTGAATCAACTAAAATGCTTTCAGCTGCAAGTTATAGAACCTGAATCCAACTCATTAAACCAATAACAGGAAAGTCCAGAAGTATGGCAGGGTCCAGGCTTAGTCAATTCAATGACTCAACAGTGTCTGTAGAGTTTCAGGTTCTTTCTAATTCTCCTCCCTTCTGTCCAAGCATCAGCTTCAGCTAAGTCTGCTTCCCCCTACGGTCATCAGAGGATTGTCAGCAGAAATGGAGGCAACATCCCTCCTCGTTTACTTCCAGTAAGACAGCCAAGGAATTCTAGTTCTTCGCTGCAGTCTGATTGAGCCAACTGCAGTCATGTGCCCAACCTGGACGATAACAGTCCCCCAGGGAATACCCCACACTGGCTGATCTAGCAAATCAGGATCCATTCCCGGAGCTAGGGATGTGGCATACGGCAGAACAGAATTGGGGAATAGGAAATGTCATAACCCACTCCACAACCTTGAAGCCCCTCAAGAGTTCAAGAGCTGTAGAATAGGTTATGGACATTGAGCACGTAAAAAATACATCAAGCAAAGAAAGTATTTACATCACTTAGTAAAAAGTATTTACCTCAAGTATAGAAAAAGGTCAAGGGACCTTTCAATCCAAGGAAGAATCTAAAGGAGAAGATTTGTGGAGGGTGTTTTTGGAGAAAGCTGTGCTCTGGACCCCATGCCCAAACCCTTCTCCTTAAAAAGTGAAAGGAAGCTGGGTAAGGACTCCGCCCTCAAACTTTAGTGAGAGGATTTCGCAGGGCTACTCGGAGAGCTTAATATAGGATCCCCACATTTGGGTTGGAATTCATGCTTGGAAGATTTAGAGGGCTCTCTATTGGTGACATTATCAAATCACAGACCTCCACATTGCAAAATCCAAAAGTCAACATTCGGTCTTCATCTTATTTAACATATCAGCAGATCAAAATAGTTGAAACCGTTTCTTCACCTGGCTTCCGTAGGCCAGCATTCCAGGTTTGCCTCCTTCCTCCATGGCCTCTCCTCTTTCACTGGTTCCTCCTAAGCCCCCAACACCTTGATGACGGAGTACTCCAGGGCTCGGTCCTTGGACCTCTTATTTTCTCTACCTGCACTCCTTCTCTCTATATGTCGACAACTTCCAAATGTTTATCTCCAGCCCAGAACTCTTTCCTGAACTTCAGACTCATAGATCCATTGCCTTCTCAAAGTTTCCACTTGGATATCCAATGGATGTCTCAACATGTCCAAAACCAAGTTCCTGATGTTTTCCCCCTAAAACCTGCCCGTCCTTGACTACCCTCTCTTAAGTAATGGCAAATCCATCCTTCCATTTGCTCAAGAAAAAAAGTTGGAATCGTCCCTGACTCCTTTCCGTCTGATATTCTACATCCAACCCATCAGCAAATATATTTTTGCAGTTGTCTCTACTTTCAGAATATATCCAGCATGGATCACCTCTCGCCATATCCTCCATCATCTTTCACCTGGATTACTTCAAAAGGCTCCCAAGTTCCTCCTTCCTTCCCTCCCTAGATTACCACAAAAAGCTCCCCAGTTTTTTCCCATGCATGAGCAGATGGCTGCCAGAATAAGCCTTTTTCAAATGTGAGCTGAGGGCCGGCGCCCTGGCTTAGTGGTTAAGTGCAGGCGCTCCGCTGCTGGCGGCCCAGGTTCGGATCCCGGGCGCACACCAACGCACCGTTTCTCCGGCCATGCTGAGGCCGCGTCCCACATACAGCAACGAGAAGGATGTGCAACTATGACATACAACTATCTACTGGGGCTTTGGGGGAAAATATAAATAAATAAATAAAATTATTAAAAAAAATAAAATAAAATGTGAGCTGATGTCATTGTCCTATATGGAACCCTCCAGTGGCCTTCCATCTCATTCAGAGCAACAGCCCAAGTCCTGACAGTGGCCTATCAAACTCAACAGCATGTGCCTACCCACCCCCCAACGTACACACCTCCCTGATCTCATCTCCCCTCACTCACCTCACTTGAACAGCTCCCTGTTCTTCCTCAAACACACCAGATATACTCTGACCCCAGGGCCTGGTCACCAGCTGTTCTCTCAACCTGCAATGCCTTTACACCCAGAAAACCACATGGCTTGCTCCCTCATCTCTTCCAGATATCACCATCTCAGGGAGGCCTTTCCAGTCCATCCCATTTAAAACCGCAACCATCACCACCTCCCTGAGTCCCCATGTCCCTCCCCTGCTTTACTGTCCTTCATAGCACTGACAGAGCATGTTTGCTTCTAAGGTCCTCTGTCATTTACTTATTTACTGTATCAGTCTCTTCCCACAAAAATGTCAGCTCCATGAGGGCAGGGACTCTTTTTGTCTGGAATGTTAGATGCTGTACCCCCAGCATCTAGAACAGGGCCTGACATACAGAAGGTGCTCCATAAAGATTAGTCGAGTGACTGCATTTTGCTTTCTATAGTTATATATTGTTTGAATATTTTACAAAAAGAAAATGTTAATTTATCCATTCAACAAATAAGGATTGAGAGCAAATTCAAGCCTAGGTACACTGCTAGGTGTTGGATCAAGAATGGTGAGCAACACTGAGCTGACCACCCTGGCTGGGCTCACATGCTTAGTCTAGCGATGGATAATCGAAATAATGACAAAATGAGTGTAAAGTGCTGGATGGCAGGGACACAGGTCTACCAAAGCCAATCACAAAGAAAGCGGGCCCTGCCTGGATGAGATAAAGGTGGATGCAGACAAAGGATCTGGGGGCCGAGAAAGCCACAGGAGACTGGTAGCCTGGCTCCAGGTTACATAATTTCTCTACAATTTTACTCAAAACTGCCTCTGCCCAGTATCAAAAGTGTAAGACGTGCCTTCCATGCTACCTGCTCATAATTCCCTGAGAAAGTAGCAGCTAAACCAAGAAAGATCCAACCCATTACAGAGGTGAAGGGGTGAGGGGAGGGTAGAGGGGAGGAGTGGAGTTGAGACAGAGAGACCTGTGTAGGCAAAGGTCATGGAGTGGGAGGAAGTATGGCACGTTCTGGAACAAGAGAGCAAGAGGAGGGTAGCGCGGGAGAAGGGGCTGGAGAGGGACAGGATGGGCAGGGCCTGGCAGGCCCTCCAAAAGATTCCAACTTTATCCCAAAAGGAATCAGAGGCCACAGGAAGGGCCTTGTTTGTTTTTGTTTCGTTTTGTTCCATTTGCATTGTGGTGACGTGACTGGACCTGTAACTTGAAAGGATTATTGAAACGGCCTTGGTGGAGAACAAGCTTTACCTGAGGACCCTGACCAGGTGCAGAGGAAGATCAGCCAGGAGGCAGCACAGTGGTCCAGGGGAGCAATGCTGGTAACTTGCCCCAGAACAGAGGCAGGGAATGGAGCAAGTCGACCCATTCAAAAGATTGCATTACCTGTCTGTTACGGGCTGAATTGTGTCCCCCAAAATTCATATGCTGAAGCCCTAACCCCCCTCTCAGACTGTGACTGGATTTGGAGATAGGGTCTTTAAAGAGGTGATCAAGGTAAAATGAGGTCATTAGGGTGAGCCCTAAACCAATATGACTGGTGTCCTTATAAGAAGAGATTAGGACACACACACAGAGGGAAAAGCATGTGAAGACACATGGAGAGGAAGGCGATCTCCAAGCCAGAGAGAGGCCTCAGAAGGAACCAAATCTGCCAACATTTGATCTCAGACTTCTAGCCTCCAGAACTGTGAGAGAACAAATTTCGGTTGTTTAGGCCACCAAGTCTGTGGTATTTGTTATGGAAGCCCTAGCAAAATAATACACTGTGCAAAAAAGATTTTAAGTGGAGAATAAAATCTTTGAAAAAAAAATACTCAATTTATTCTAACTCAAGTGAGGGTGGTGTAAGAGGGTAAAATTCAAACAAAAGAGCATTTCTTCAGCATTCCCAACGATGGCTTCCGCAACACATCTGTATAGTCCCTAAAATGAGGAATAAGAAACACAAGCAATATAAAATGTTAGATGCTTTCTTTTGTAAGACTTTTACATGAATTTTCTCTTTCTAGGAGGAAGCCATTTAAATTGAATTGGTTATCATTTTCTCAGTTTTCTAATGAGATGAAACTTTGTATGCATTTGAATTCAGCGAGCATAAAACCCATTTATTTCCCAATTATGAGAGGATGTTTTTTAACAATTTTTTGAAACTAGCCTATGAGATTTTCAAGCATTAGATATCATTTGTAACAAAATAGGTAAAGAATATGCATTGTTAAAGTTTATTTTAAAATAGTCACCAAAAGTGAAATGTGCACAATTTCATTGCTAGGTATCTAATGCAAATCTCCAAAATTTACATCATTATTATTCATGGAGGCAGTTCTTGAGTTATACACAGTGGCCATACAGTGCTATCACCCAAAGATCATTCAACAAACTAATAATGAGCATTTGCATTACTTTTGGCCATGTCTGTTAGAGGAAAAAAAGGAAGTAAAAAAAGAACTTTCTTGTGTGTAACTTTTCCATATTTCTATATTCTACAGAAAGAAGAAATAGCAAGATGCCCAAAACCAAATAAAAGTGAAAAAATAATCTTGAATATTTTTTTTTTCGTGAGGAAGATCAGCCCTGAGTAACATCCATGCCAATCTTCCTCTTTTTGCTGAGGAAGACTGGCCCTGAGCTAACATCCATGCCCATGTTCCTCCACTTTATGTGGGACACGGCCACAGCATGGTCTGACAAGCGGTGCGTTGGTGCGTGCCAGGGATCTGAACCCGGGCCGCCAGTAGCAGGGCGCGTGCACTTAACCACTATGCCACAGGGCTGGCCCCAAATCTTGAATATCTTAACCTTGAATCACTTTTCTTAGAAGTTGTACATTGTTTGTTTCAAATTCTTAACACATCTGTTACTGCAAAAGGTTAAGGAAATACAAAACGACTCTTGAACAATACCTTAGGAAATCGTATTCCCCTGAAGGAGAATGGTACTGTTGTATTCACAGTCTCTGAAAATAAAAGACAAAAGTTATTGGTCATCATTAGGTGATTTTTTTTTTGTAGTATAGAGTGTACTTTTTATACTTTTCCTACTAGCAGAAGCAGTCCCAAGCAAAATGTAGAGAAATAATGAATCTCCAACCCTGGCTATGGTTCTCCCGTGGCTTCCTCTGCCACCCCACGCTCTCTCAGTACCAGCCTGTATGTCATCCCTCAGGAGACGCAAACGTTTAAGGCTCACTGGCCTCAGTAATGAATGAATGATGAACAAGCTAGTGCTAATATGCTTCATCCCAAGTTACATATGTGCATATTTAATATTGCTGCTCCTTTAGCAGGGTATAATAAAGAAGAATCTTCCTAAAGGTGGAAGCTTAGTCTAGTGATGGGTGATCGAAATAATGCAGCCAGGGTACCAAAGCTCCTTCCAATCCCACCACTGAGAAGGCCAATTATTCAGTCACTGTTGAAACGCACAGCCATGGGCCTGGCCCTACAGAAGCTGTAGACACCGAGTCAGAAGGGCAAGAAAAACTGTGCTCCACTGACCTACTCAGAAACAACAAAGGAGTGAACTTATAGGGTAAGGGTAGAAAGATGTAAATGTTTTGAATCTCTAACAAAAGCAATAGTGACCAAAAATCTTTTTCTAAGTAATATAAATAGTCAAATGCAAAACTATAATGGTTATTGTTCTCAAAACTGGCTAAAGACAATCCTTAATCGCAAATGAATAGATTATGTCTGCATGAATACATCTATTCTCAAAAAAGTACTTATTTGTTTCTGGGTGTATCCTTATTAGGGGTGTTAATACAGTGAGATGTCGGTTCTCGATCTTGGTAAAGTGATCATGTCTTCATGATCTTATGATCTTTCATTCAAGGCCAATTCAATTCAAATTTAATAGTTCAACAAACATTTATTGAAAGCCTAGTAGGTACCAGGGACTAGGGAGACAAAAGTTAGTACAACACTGTCGCTTTCCTCAAAGTATTAGTCTATCAGGGATATAGACATGCGGAGAAACCATTCCAAACACAATACACAATGAAAAGGCGCAGTAAGGATAAAGGCAGTATAGCATTTTTGGTAAGAATGATGGCTCTGGGGCCAGAAATGCTTAGATTTGAATCCCATCTCCTCTACTTACTTGGTGTGTGACCTTGGGCAAGTCACTTAACTTGTCTGTGCCTCAATAAAATGGCAATGGATAATAACACATACCTCCCAGGATTATTATGAGGGCTATGTGAGTTAATACACGTTGAGTGCTCAGCACAAGGCCTGGAATTGTTATTAACGTTAAAATGTCATTTATTATAACATTAAATGTTATTCCTTCTTTCTAGACCCCCTTCCCGTGGCATCTTGTGAATAATAATGATACTATTATTAATATTATCATCGATATTATTATTGTTATTCACAAGATGCCACGGGAAGGGATCCAGAAAGGAGGAGAAAGTGACAGCTGAATTGTCATAAAGGATGGCAAGAAGGGAAAGGGAGGGCATTCAGGTTCGGGAAGAAGAGCAGCAAAGGCAGGGAGGTGAAAATCAATATGACTTACGCACACGCCTGCAAGACGCTCAGCGTTACTGAGCTAAGGAGAAGCAGCAATGCCAAGAAGCGAGTCTGAAGACGTCAGCGTGAATGCGCTCAGGGTCCACAGTCAAGAGGACAGAGGGCACGGAAAAACATACAGTGCACGTGAAATACCGAGACTTTGTTTAGAGAGATGAGTCACGTGACCGTGTAGTGATGGATTTAAGGGGGCACTAAGAGTCAGGGAGCCCAGTTTGAGGCCAGGAGGCCGTGATGGTGGTGAGGAGAAGAGGAGGTATTTGCCTCCCCATACCGCCATCTCAGGAGCCCCCTCCAATTACGGTCTATCTCTCTAACCTGCTGCTTTCCTTGAGAGCGCTTATCATAAACTGAATCTTATTTCATTTTTCTCTCTATCTTATTTCACGACTTAGTTGTCATCTTGTTTCCTCTACTCATCTATAAGCTCCATGAGAGCAGGGGCTTTGCTTTGGTCACTTCTGAATTTCCCGCTCTTAGTACCTGGTCCCTGCAGACCGGGCTCCAGGACCAGCTACATAATTTACAAGGCTCAATGCAAAATGAAAATGGGGCCCCTTATTCAAAAATCAGGGGAGACATCCCGTTAAAGGTACTAAAATATAAAGCTTTTTCCTTTTCTTCCACAGTCTCTCTCTTTCTGGACTTGCCATGATATTTTTTATTTGCCATTTAATATCATTCAAAATAAAACAAAATTTCAAATGTATTAGCATGGATTTTACCATTCGTCTTTATATTGAACAATGCCAGTTTTAAACACAAATAGAGCATTTAGCTCTAAGGCAGAATCACTGAAATTACACAATTTGTATTTCATGGCTCATCCCCAGACGGTGCCTCAAGCCAGACTCAGGAAGTCTGGAATAAGGAAGAGAAGGTCCCCCCAGGCATGGAACATCAAGTTCCAGGACATGGAACCTGAGGGAATGTTCTCTTGGCACAGGGCACAAGGTGAGTGTAGAAGGCTCCCAGGGCTTCTGCATGACTTGGACACCTGTGTAAAGCTTGGGCCTGACAGAGGCCCCCTCCCACATGCTGTCAGATGCCTCATGCCCCTGAGGAAGGTGGGGAAGTCAAATCAGGCATCTTTTCTCCCCGCAGGCCTGCTGTCCCATGAGTGACCCTCAAGGGCTTTGCACCCTCCATGCAATATCTCCACGAGCTACCTGTTGGCAGGGGGCAATCTCACCTCCACCTGGTTGCCCACTGAACAGTGCCGTGGTGCTGCCAGCCCAGGTGGGGTGTCGCTGCCATACCCTAAGCCAGACACTGCAGGGCATGTGTGCCTGACTCTTACAATCCCTGTATCTAGGCTCCCACCAGGGGCAGAGAGTGGCAGGTGTCACTGGATGGGACTGGGGAGGGGGATGCCAGGCAGGGCCCAGGGTGCCAGCAGGGGAGTGAGCAGTGGGAAGTGAAGAACATGTCCAGGGGAGGTGAGTATATGCCCCACTGTCCCATTAGACTTCACTTAAAAACACTGATTCATGTAAGTTTATATGGAACAATGAAAGACCCTGAATAGCCAAAGCAACACTAAGAAAAAAGAACAAAGTTGGAGGTATCACAGCCCCTGAATTCAAAATATACTACAAAGCTATAGTAATCAAAACAGCATGGTAGTGGCAGAAAAACAGACACATAGATCAATGGGACAGAATTGAGAGCCCAGTAATAATCTAGGGACACCTAATCTTTGACAAAGGAGCCAAGAACATACAATGGAGAAAGGAAAGTCTCTTCAATAAATGGTGCTGGGAAAACTGGACAGCCATGTACAAAAAAATGAAAGTAGACCATTATCTTACACCATACACAAAAATTAACTCAAAATGGCTTAAAGAATTAAATGTAAGATCTGAAAGCATAAAACTATTGGAAGAAAATATAGGCAGTACATTCTTTGACACCAGCCTTAGCAGTATCTTTTCAAATACCATGTCTACTCAGGCAGGGGAAACAAAAGAAAAAATAAACAAATAGGACTACATCAGACTAAAATGCTTCTACACGGCAAAGGAAACCATCAACAAAATCAAAAGACAACCCACCAACTGGGAGAAGATATTTGCAAATCATATATCTGACAAGGGGTTAATTTCCAAAATATATAAAGAGCTCATACAACTCAACAACAAAAAATGAACAATCTGATCAAAAAATGGGCAGAGGATGTGAACAGATATTTTTCCAAAGAAGGTATACAGATGGTCAACAGTCACGTGAAAAGATATTCAACATCACTAATTATTAGGGAAATGCAAATCAAAACTACAATGAGATATCACCTTACGCCCATCAGAATAGCTATAATTAACAGGACAAGAAAGACAAAATTGTTCCATTTGCAACAACATGGATGGACCTTGAAGGTATTATGCTAAGCAAAATAAGTCAGACAGAGAAAGACAAATGCCATATGATGTCAGTCATACTTGGAAGATAAACACATAGATAAAGGGAACAGATTAGTGGTTATCAGAGGGGAAGGGAGTCGGGGAAGGGCAAAAAAGGTAAAGCGGGGGCTGGCCTGGTGGCACAGTGGTTAAGTGCAGGCAGTCCACTGCGGCGGCCTGGAGTTCACCGATTCGGAACCCCGGGCGTGCACTGACGCACCGCTTGTCAGGCCATGCTGTGGCAGCGTCCCATATAAAGTGGAGGAAGATGGGCATGGATGTTAGCCCAGGGCCAGTCTTCCTCAGCGAAAAAAGAGGAGGATTGGCAGATGTTAGCTCAGGGCTGATCTTCCTCACAAAAAAAAAGGGGGGGGTGGTAAAGGGGCACATATGTATGGTGACAGATAAAAAACAGATTATTGGTGGTCAACACAATGCAGTCTATACAGAAAATATTTATAATAATGTACACCTGAAATTTACACAATATTATAAGCCAATATAACCTCAATAAAATAAACACATATTCAAAGACAAAATTATTAAGAATCTTAAGACTATGATCACAGAATATTAAACTCCAAATGTGAATCCGAGTACAGGGCCCTGATTGTGAAGACAACCCTGTCAATTTGTAGAAGGGAGGGAGGCAGGATGGATGGGACTTGAGGATTTCAGAAAGAAATCAAGGGCAGGCCCCATGGCTTAGCGGTTAAGTGCGCGCGCTCCGCTACTGGCGGCCCGGGTTCGGATCCCGGGCGCGCACCGACGCACCACTTCTCCGGCCATGCTGCAGCCACGTCCCACATACAGCAACTAGAAGGATGTGCAACTATAACATACAACTATCTACTGGGGCTTTGGGGAAAAAAAGGAGGAGGATAGGCAATAGATGTTAGCTCAGAGCCAGCCTTCCTCAGCAAAAAGAGGAGGATTAGCATGGATGTTAGCTCAGGGCTGATCTTCCTCACAGAAAAAAAAAAAAAAAGAAAGAAAGAAAGAAATCAAGAGTAACTCCTAGCTTTCTACTTGGGGAGACCGCCCAAATGCTTACCAGGTCAGGTGGGAAGAAGAATCCCTAACCTCTTCTGTAGGGTAGCCCTCTTTTTAATTGTTTTGTCTCTCTTGGAAAGCTCATATTTTGGTCCTATCTCCCATTCTATTCTCATGGGAAGCTATCCTGAAGCCTCTGTCCACACTGAAGAAGCCAAGAGAGATCCAAGGCAGGGACAGAGAAAAGAAAGACAGAACTCTCACTTAGGCCCTCCTCCACTCTTCCCAAAAGGTATGCATGCAGCTCACTTGTGGTCCAGTCCAGTTCTCCTGGCAACTATGCAGGAGGCAGGACCCAAGCCTTGGATGGTGTTATGGGTTGAACTGTGTCCCCCAAAAGGATGTTGAAGTCCTAACCCCCGGTGCCTATGAGTGTGGCCTTATTAGGAACCAGGGCCTTTGCAGATGGTCAAGACAAGGTCATTGAGGTGGGGTCTAATCCAATATGATTGTGTCCTTATAAAAGAAGGGAAATTTGGATGCAGAAACAGACATGCATAGAGGGAAGACTGTAAAGGGACACAGAAAGAAAATGGCCATTTACAGGCAAGAATCGCCTGGAGCCACCAGAAGCTACGAGAGAGAACTGGAACAGATCCTTCCCTAGTGCCTTCAAGGGGAGCACAGCCCTGCCAACACCTTCATCTTGGACTTCTAGCTTCCAGAACTGTTAGACAATAAATTTCTATTGTTCTAAGCCACTCAGTTCGTGGTACTTCATTACAGCAACCCTAGCAAAATTCTGGAAACAGGGATAACGGACTTATTAAGTGTAAGATGCCTTTGAAATATTCATTTATTTATTCATAAATATATTTTTGAAAGAAACAAAGATTGTGTGTGCGTGTCTGTGTCTGTGTGTGTGTAAGAAGTGGTAACATTACGGGTAATTTTTATTTTATTTTTGCTTGCCATATTTTCTTTTTTTTTTTTTTTAATAATTTTATTTATTTATTTTTCCCCCAAAGCCCCAGTAGATAGTTGTATGTCATAGCTGCACATCCTTCTGTTGTTGTATGTGGGACATAGCCTCAGCATGGCCGGACAAGCGGTGCATCGGTGCACGCCCGGGATTCGAACCCCGGACCGCCAGTATCAGAGCACACGCACTTAACCGCTAAGCCACGGGGCCGGCCCCGTGCTTGCCATATTTTCTAAATATCAAATCCTAAAAAGACATGACTTTTGTAACAAATACAAAAAGGAAAGTTCTTTTAAAAATAGATATGTATGGTACTTGCAAATTTGATTCCCAAATTTTCAAGGGTCTCTTGGTAGCATCAATGCTTCTTAAATCAGAATGCCCTGAGCTCTGGGCCCATATACTCAGCTGCCAGATGGCCACGTTTATTTGAACATTCCAAAATTACCTTGAGCTCAACATGCCCAAAGCAGAACTGTTATCTTTCTCTTCAAAAACCTGCCCCTTCTTTTGCGTACATCATTTCAGATAATGGCACTTCCATTCATCCAGCCACGGGCCCTGCGTGGTTCTTGATTTTACCTCATCTTCGCCTGCCACATCAAATCAGTCAGCATGTCCAGCCGGTTCTGTCTCCCAATAGGCTCTCTTTCCCCTCCTCTCTACTGCCAGGGCTGCCATCTTCGTTCAGCCCTCACGGTCTCTCACCCAACCTCTCAGATGCTTTTCCTTCTGCCCAACTTTCCTGCCTCAGCCAATTCCCACCTCCTTCCATATGGACACTAGTTACCTGCAAAAATGGAAATCTCAGTGGGTCGTCCCTACCCACTGAGGAGAGGATGCAGATCAGTATTTCACGCACAACTTAGGTGCTCGCTCATGTCCCCGTTTCCAGGCTCATCTCCAGCAATTCCCCACAAACACATTCTGCTCCTGCTACAAAAAAACTACTCTCCGAATAAACCATATTCTTTCATGGCTCAGTGTGTTTGCATATGCTGTTTCCCCTCCAGGAAACGTCCTTCCTCTTCGCTCTGATGTTCTCAGATTCAAGACTCTAATAAAACACTCTCTGAAGCCTTATCTGAGTTCTGCTGTCACAGTAAACAATGGATAACTATACAGTTAAATCTAAGAGCATATAATTCTATTAGGTTTACAACATTTTTTTGTCATTTTTGTTCCCATGACTGTCTTTTCCAGAACAGAGCGACTTTCTGGGGAGGGAGAACCTATCATTCAACTTTGGATCACCAGAGTCTAAATCATAACTTGCTCAAATTAGGCTCAACAGATGTTTGTAGAAGGAAAGGAGGGAGGGAAGAAGCAGGCAGGCTGGGTTGAGTCTGACACAACTTAAATCTCAAGAAAGGGAAACTTCGAAAATTCAGATAAAGTGTCAAAATAATCCCAGAGAGATTATGTGAAATAATTGTAAAACAGTTGTTTTTAGCAACAGTAATCTGCCAAGAGGATTTTTTTTAAAGAGAAAGCGTGGTACAGAGGAAGAGCCGGCCTTAGGAGTCAGGAGGCTGCTCCATGACTAGCTCTCCAAATGAGCAAGGGCACGTGACCGACCACTGCAGGCATTGGTTTCCTCACTCATAGAAAGGACAGGACTGTAGAAGCAGGAACAAAAGGATTCCTATTACCCACATGCATATTTATTATTCAGTAGCCGTAATCTTACATTCTTACTCTGAGCACTGTACTAAGCTTTTTCACACAGATTCTCTAATTTAATCCTTAAAACCATGTAAAATAGGTTTTACTGTCCCCATGTTACAGATGAGGAAACTGAGGCTGATAGAGGTTAAAGAACACACCCAAGGTTACATTGCTGGTAGGTGGAAAATCTGGGACACAGACCCTTTGCAACTCTGAGCTCAGACTCATAAGCAATGCCAGCTCCAGGATCTGTGTGTGGCTTGAGGGTGGCAGATAAGTTAATGATGTGGAAAGACGGTTGGCTGGGAGACCCATCTGGAAGCTTCATTTGCATAGCAAACACACTGATTTACTTAGAAACTACTTTCTGAATGACTGCTAGAAAATGTATAATCAAATTGAGGTACCTGTCAAAGCGAGTATAAGCTTTTCTGTTAAGAATTTTTATATTACTCTCATTCCATTAATTCTCTACACTTATTTTCCATTTTTTATCCCATCTATGTCTAATTTATGCTATGTTGCTAAATTTAATGCGTGCATGTAAACTACCCTAAATCTTTTTTTAAACAAAAGAGGGCACAGGTTAATGGTAAATAATTATATGGGAAAACATTCAACTGCAATAGTAATAAAAAAAAGTTAACAAAACAATTAGATATAAGTTTTTACCTAATAAAGTTTGTTTTTTAAACTTTTTTTTAAAATGATAATGCTCAATGTTAACAAGACAGAGATTAAACTACTATACCTACGTATTGCTGGTGGTACAATGTATAAACTGGTACGATCCTTTAGAAAAGCAATTTGGCCTTATGAAACCGAGCACAAAGGGGTTAAAAAATCTTCCCTGGGCTAGAAGTTAGCAAAAACTTTGAGATAAGCTTTGCTAACTGGAGCTGTGCATATTCAGCATAATCAACTGTTGTTTAAAACTAACCAGGTCGGGCGGCCCCATGGCTTAGCGGTTAAGTGCGCGCTCCGCTACTGGCGGCCCGGGTTCGGATCCCGGGCGCGCACCGACGCACCACTTCTCCGGCCATGCTGAGGCCACGTCCCACATACAGCAACTAGAAGGATGGTCAACTATGACACACAACTATCTACTGGGGCTTTGGGGGAGAAAAAAGGAGGAGGATTGGCAATAGATGTTAGCTCAGAGCCAGTCTTCCTCAGCAAAAAGAGGAGGATTAGCATGGATGTTAGCTCAGGGCTGATCTTCCTCACAAAAAAATAAATAAATAAAACTAACCAGGTCTTTCTGTCCCTCTCTAGTATATGAGTGAGCTGTCTGTCCCAGGAAGTCAAGGTCCAGACATCAAGATTCAGCCTCACAAGGCCAAACGCAGGCTGAAGATGAAAACTTTCCCAGAAAATTCCAGACAGTCAAGGGAAAGAAATTCAGTCTTCAAGGTCAAATGCAGGCTGGTGGGAAGGTGCCAGCCAGCACATCCACGTGCTCCCCCTCCCTAATCTAAAACCCCAACACATGGTCTCCCTCACAACCTTTAAAACCCCTTGCCTCCCATCTTTCAGAGAGACGGGACAAATTTGAGAGCTCTCGTCTCCCGGCTGATGTCACTTGAAATAAAAACTCTTTCCTTGCCATAAGCCTGGTGTTCTAGTTTTATTTGGCCCCTCTTGTGTGGTGGGTAAAGAACCTGGGTATGTATCCAGTAACACTTATGTAAACAAAACAACAAATATATTCAAACCGTTTAAGCTCAGAAATCTCTCTGAGCGTTATCTGTAACACCTTCTTCCAAACACAGGAATATTAAAATCTAAAATATGAGAAAAATTATATGCAGAAATATATTCATTATAATATTATTTATAATGGTAAAAATATCAGAAGTAAACTAAATGTCCAATAGGAGAACAGCTAAGTGAACCAGGGCACACTCCCTAAGGGAGATGTTTCACTGTGTAATGTTTATACTCTGATTTTTGAATCTCACGGAATATCTAGTCAAGAATTAAATTAATTAATTTTTAAAAAGAAAATAATTGTATAGTATACTTAAAACTACTTAAACAATATGTATAGATTTAAAAATGGGAAGGAAATACTCCACAATGTTTTTAGAAATATGATTCTGTGACTTTATTACAGTTTATACTTTCCAATTTGGAGTAATGTGACTATGATATTTATAATCTTTTAAACTATTTAAAATACTAGTTTAAAAATTTATTAGGGAAAAATTCATAGGTATGCAATAAGTGACACTTAAGGTCATAAATCTAAAATTTTCTGATTCTGTGAATAATTCTAGGGTGGAAAAAAGGGAGGGAAGGCATTGAAGAAATGAATGTAGCTGCATAGAAAAATCCAGTGAGTTTCTATGAAAAATAATAAAGGTAATGTTTAGAAAAAGAGATCCCTAACCAAGCATAAGTGTACGGTATTAAACTGAACAAGGTAAAAATTTTAATATCCCTTTAAACATACTCAAATTAGTGTCACCTTAATAACAATTCAGTAACATAATGGTAAAATGTTGTTTACGCTGCTAAAAGTAAAAACTTTGGATGGAAATAAAGAATTATTATCAGAAAAGGAACTCCACAGTTTTAGTGTATTTAATTTTCATAACATTCTCATAAAGTATGATATTCTATTCTGAGAGTAATATAAATTGAATGCTCACCTCCCTTCAGAGCTCTGCAAAAAGAATAATCATCATCAGATCCTCGGCAAACAACCTCTTTGCGCAGTGGAAGATCCACAGAGTTCACAGATAGATAGAGGTTGAAATGTAATTTTTTAATATCTCTTCCTTAAAAAGAAAAAAAAAATCCCATCAGCCCCTCAAATAGGAGATTCTTTTATAAATAATAATTAACATTTACTGTATACTTAAAATATGCCATGTGCTTTTCCTACGTTATTTCATTTAATCATTACAACTACTTATAACATGGGTATTGTAATCCTTGTTTTGCAGGTGAGAAAACTGAAGTTCTGAGAGGGTGTCTAGTAGACTGTAAGCAAATAGAATGTTCCACAGTAAGAATTATGGGTGGTATGTCTAAAAATAGAGGAACCTATTTTTTTGAGAAAACTATCAAATGAAGATATAAAAATTTCGGTTCTACTTACACTTCTGCTAGGAAGTTCCAAAGAAAGGAAAAGGAAAGGAAAGGAAGCGAGGATAATCAACTCATGCCTACTTTTTTGGAGGTTTGGTGAAAGATTTCTTGGAGAACAAAATTGAATTTTGATTAAAAATTGTATGTATGAGCTGTTTATTATTTCCTCATCATCTCTCTATTACAAATTAATATGGAAAATTCCAGTAAATAATGTATTTTGCTCAACCCTTCTAAGTTATTTAGTTGGCCCAACTGGAAAAGATATATAATCTTTTTTATAATGAAAACAATTATTATAATTCATTGAAAATATTCCCCTAATAATGTCACCGTGACTCATTGTAGCCACAATCAAGGGAAAATTTTTCCATCTTTAACTGGAACTCGGCTATGCTTTGCAGAACTGCCAGCTCCTTCCTCAAAACTACTCCCCTTCCTTTGGCGTTGGTGCTACCACTCTCTTCTGGTTGTCCTACAACCTCTCTGACTCCTTCTCCTCAGTCTAGCTCATTGACTCCTCTTTCTAAGGGTTCTAGCCTCAGTTCTCCTCGATTTTAACTCTGCACACTCTCCATGGCTTTAAGTACCACATAGGGTTATAATTCCCAAATCATCATCATTAGTCTCAACTTTTCTCCTGAGCACTTTTCCCCATATGCATTCAATAGCTCTACTCAAATGTTGCTCACTACCTTAGCCAAAAGATCCAAAATTGATTTCCTCATCTTCATCACTAAATCAGCACTTAGAATTCCCAATCCCACTTAATCTTACTAGCCTCCTTTTTATCCCCATTACCACTGTCTTAATGCAGACCCTCACTACTGTGAGGCTAAAGTAGCACCAAACTTCCTAATTTATCTCCATTTCTCTACTTTTAGGGTAAAGTGTGGAGAAGAAGAACATCATAGGGTCTGTTTCAAACAGTGGTCCCATGGCCCACTCTATGGACTTGGGTCTGATCCTCTCAAAAAGCAGGGATGTATGTAGAAGTTGAAGAGTTGTTTTCACAACGAATTCCTTGAGACACGGGCACACGGCAGTACTGCTGTGGTGTCCAATAACAGTGCAGGACAAGGGATCTTCTTCCATTTCTGCATGGAACACAGCGTGATTCCAGTTTTCAGTCACTCCAAGAAAGGCAATGCCGTTTTGACATCCCAACAGTCTACATCTTGAGAAGCTTCTTGTCCTTGGACCTCACTGTGGTCGTGTTAGGCACATCACCACTTGTGTGGCTCAGCAGGCTGGGGATATCAATGTAGGTTTTGGAATGAGAGACAAGAAACTTGGTGGCTGTCATGTGGAAACAAAGAAGACTGTCTTTTTTTATTGTTGGTGGTGGTGAGTTTTGTTTTGTTTTGTTTTTTGGTGAGGAAGATTGGCCCTGAGCTAACATCTATGCTAATCTTCCTCTATTTTGTATGTGGGACACCGCCTCAGCATGGCTTAATGAGCGGTGTGTAGGTCTGCACCTGGGATCCAAACTTGCAAACCCCAGGCCCCCGAAGCGGAGTGCAGAAACTCAACCACTACGCCACCCAGTCGGTCCCAAAGAAGACTGTTTTTGAGCTTACTTAAGACAACTCCAGGAGCTTTCAGAAATAACTTTGAGGGAGGCTTATGGTCCGGCTTTACTTATTTGTCAATCAGTTAATAATATACAAATAATTTACTAGAAAGACTATAAAGTCTCAAAATATATAATTTCCATTCCCTATCTATTTTTTTTTTTTAAAGATTTTATTTATTTATTTTTCCCCTCAAAGCCCCAGTAGATAGTTGTATGTCATAGCTGCACATCCTTCTAGTTGCTGTATGTGGGACTCGGCCTCAGGATGGACGGAGAAGTGGTGCCTCGGTGCGCGCCCAGGATCCGAACCCGGGCCACCAGCATCGGAGCGCGCGCACTTAACCACCAAGCCACGGGGCCGGCCCCCCCAATCTATTTTGATTCAAGGTTGTGCTTATAGTTCTCACTGAATTTAAATAGAGATAGGGCCATAAAAATAAGGTTGATGTCTATGAATGTGACCCCACACTTTATACAGACTTTCTAGTATATTCTAGGGAAACTCAGGTCATAATTGAGAAGCACTATAAAAAATATGACTGAATAATTCTTTTGTTACTGAATTAATATTATAGTATATAAATGTCATATTTAGCGAATGATTAAGGTATTTGCGGTGGCCACAGAGGTATGCTACTCAAACCTTCCTTCCAAAGAACTGGCTGGGAGGAGGGAAGTTGGCAGACAGCCTCCAACTGCAGCACCTTTAGACCCATCTCAGCACCCACCCAGGGTCCAAACTCTCACAGCCTGCTCCTTTAATGACAGAGCACGTCAAGGACAGAGCCAGCCTACTCCTTTCTGCCATAGGACACTTGTGATTCCAAGGTCCCCCATTGACCTGGCTGAGAGTGTCTCAGGGATGCGTTCTGTCTGGATGACCATCCTACCACCTTCTTCTTATTTCCCGCTCCTATTTCAAAGGTATCAGACCTGCACCTAAATCTGAATTCTCTCCTTGCCTACTCTGGCTTTCTCTTCCCTTTATTGTTCACAAGCATTTCCCCCAGTAAATCCCTTGTGTGTCTAATTCCTTCTTGGTATCTACTTTTCAGAGAACCTTAAGTGATACTGTATTGTATTATTATTACTTGGGCCAAGAAAGATACCACCTGCTCCCTGTGTGTAAGGGCAAGGGGTTCACTTGAAAATGAGACCATTTGTTATATAAATAATCACCTCTGCCAAACATCTGGGGGTAAAGCACACCACATAGACCAGAAAACAAAAACTAAGGAAAGAGGAAGAAATTGTAGAGCCTTAGCCAGGCAAAAATTTAGATTATTTCTTTCACCCTCGGCCAAGAAAGTGGAGCAAACAAGGTCAACTATATTTTTTTCTTTTTTTGTTTTTTTTTTTGGTGAGAAAGATTAGCCCTGAGCTAACATCTGTTGCCAGTCCTCCTCTTTTTGCTGAGGAAAATTGGGCCCGGGCTAACGTCCATGCTCATCTTCCTATACTTTATATGTGGGACGCCTACTACAGCATGGCGTGATAAGTGGTACATAGGTTCACGCCCAGGATCCAAACCTGCGAACCCCAGGCCACAGAAGCAGAGCATGCGAACTTAACCACTATGCCACCAGGCCGGCCCCCAAAGTCAACTATTCTCTCCTCTCTGCTACCTCTAAGCCTTACTGCTATCATTTCACTTATCATACCATATTATCTACATGTCTGTCCCTCCTATTGCACTGGGAGATTCTTGAAGGTCAAGAGAATGTCTTATTTATCAATGAATTCACAGTACCTAGCACAATACTTGAAATTATACTATGCATTTACCAAATATTTTTTAATGAATAAGTGAATACAAAAACAAAGTGTCAAAATACAGGTTGAACAATGAGATTCAGGAAAATTAAAACATGAGTTTATTGTCTGTTATATCTGGGTTCTCAGCTACCTTTTTTCTTATAAGCTGGAGAACTAAAATCTGGGGGAAAATGTTTCTTTAAGCTTATTTATGTGAAAGCACTTTGTAAAGTATAAGCTCCAAATATAAACTAGGGTGTAAATGATGATGATGATGATGATGAAAACAATAATGATCATGATGATGGTTAGAATTGGAGTTTCCTGGGATCCTAGGGCTTACAGGCAACAAACCTGATGGGTAGGAGAGGATGAAAGTTTTGTGTGTTTTCACAGACACTCAGATCCAGCCCAATGCTATCACCATCATGCAATTTAGTTTTTATTAAATTGTTGACAAGTAAAATCATAAAGAGGAAAAACAAAACACAACCCCCAAAAAAACAAAAACAATTGCATTCTTTTATCTCATCATCATCATATTTTTTTTCTAGAAAGGTCATCTTTAGAAAAAAATTCCTGGCTTGCTCATACATAGATCTTTGACTAGTGGAAAGCCAGTTTTGCTCATAGCTGAATACTAATGGTTGACAAAGGATATACCTATTAGATTGTTACAAGTCCCAAGTTATTACCATTTTCACCCCCATGCCATTATGTAATCCCCTCCCTGTCAGTGGGACCTAGTCTAGGGACTTTCTTCTAACAAATAGAATACAGCAAAGATGGTAGAGTGACGCTTCCATGATTAGGCTACATAAGGTTGTGACTTTTATCTTGTCAGCTGACTATCCCCCTTGCTGGCTTTGATGAAGCAAGAAGTCATGTTGAAAAGGCTCACATGGCAAGGAACTGAGGGCTGGCCAACAGCCAGACAGGAACTGAATACTGTCAACTACCACCTGAGCTTAGAAGTGAATCCTTCCCTAGTTGAGCCTTCAGAAGAGACCCCAGTCCTGGCTGAATCAATCAAAGGGGATTGATTGCAACCTCGTGGGAGATCGTGAAGCAGATACAGCTAAACCATACTGAGACTACTGATAGACAAAGACCCTGAGATAACAAATGTGTACTGTTTTAAGCCACCAAGATTGTGGTGATTTGTTACATAGCAATAGAAAACTAACACATGTATATGTGGAACACAATCATTTATCATTGATATGTCTTGAGCCCTTTTAATTGACCTACAAAAACAAAACTTTGGACTTACTTGGAGTGAAGAAAATATGCAAATTTCCACTGGTTCCCTTCAATTCTATGCAGGGGTTAGGAGTTATTGAAATCGGGAACTTCGTGTTATCTAAATGGAATAAAGATAATGGCAATAAATTATTACAAATCATTTCCAATAAGTAGACTATTTTGTATATCAGCCCCCAAAACATGCCTTTAGGGGCCGGACCGGTGACGAAGCGGTCAAGTTTGTGCGCTCTGCTTCTGCGACCCCGGGGTTCACAGGTTCAGATCCCAGGCACGAACCAACGCACTGCTTGTCAAGCCATGCTGCGGCAGCGTCCCATATAAAGTAGAGGAATATGGGCATGGATGTTAGCCCAGGGCCAATGTTCTTCAGAAAAAAGAGAAGGATTGGCAACGGATGTTAGCTCAGGGCTAATCTTCCTCACACACACACAAAAAAAGGCGCCTTTAGCATTAAAATTGTATAATGAGAAAATTTGAGGGTAGTTAAAAATGTCTCCCTCCCCAGAGGAGTGACATCAGAGTAGGAAGTCCAAGGACCTCCATCCCCCCACAAACACACCAATTCAGCAACAATTCACAGACAAATTCCCTTTGTGAAAAATCAGAAGCTAATTTAAAGTTTCCTGCATCCCAGGAGAATACAAAGCCAAACTCACCAAAGCTGGTGGGGAGATTTGGGATACCCTCTCACCGGAGACCTGCCCCTGGCACAGCATAATCAGGAAGAGATCTCCTAGCCCCCAGCTTTACACAGAAGGGAAGAGGTTGGTTCATGCATCCAGAGCCCCAAATTTTCCAAGGGGGATCCCCAGAGGACTGAAGAAATAGAAAGTCTGAATAGACCTATAACTAGTATGGATATTGAATCAGTAATCAAAAATTTCCCAACAGGGGTTGGCCCAGTAGCACAGCAGTTAAGCTCATGTGCTCCACTTCAGCGGCCTGGGGTTCGCTGGTTCCGATGCTGGGTACAGACATACGCTCCACTCATCAAGCCATGCTGAGGCAGCGTCCCACATAGAGCAACTAGAAGGATGTACAACTGTGACATACAACTATCTACTGGAGCTTTGGGGAGAAAACAAAAAAAAGGAGGAAGATTGGCAACAGATGTTAGCTCAGGGCCAATCTTCCTCTAAAAAAGAAATTTCCCAACAAAGGAAAGCCCAGGACCAGATGGCTTCACAAGTAAATTCTACCCAACATTTAAATAGGAACAACACCAATCCTCCTTAAACTCTTCCAAAAAATTGAAGAGGAGGGAACACTCTCAAACACATTTTTAGAGGCCAATATCACCTTGATACCAAAACTAGACAAAGACACCACAAGAAAAGAAAACTACATGCCAATATCCCTGATGAATATAGATGCAAAAATCCTCAACCAAATACTAGCAAAGTGAATTCAACAACACATTAAAAGGTTCATACACTTGGTTCATACCAAGTGAGATTTATCTCTCAGATGCAAGGATGGTTCAACATACAAAAATCAATTAATGTGATATACCACATTAATAGAATAAAGAATAAAAATCATATGATCCTCTCAATAGATGCAGAAAAAGCGTTTGACAAAATTCAACAACCTTTCATATAATATCTCAACAAACTAGGGTTAGAGGAAATGGCCTCAATACAATAAAGGCCATATATGAACAGCCCATATCTGACATCATACTCAGTGGTAAAAAACTGAAAGTTGGTCCTCTAAGATCAGGAACAAGGCAAGGATAATCACTTTCATCATAGTAGCAAAATGAAGAGGAAGAAGTAAAATTCTTCCTGTTTGCAGATGACATGATTTTATGTATAGAAAATCCTAAAGACTCCAAAAAAAACCTGTTAGAACTAATGAACAAATTTGGTAAAGTTGCAGCATAGAAAATCAACATACAAAAATCAGTTGTATTTCTATGCATTAACAATGAACTATTTGAAAAGGAAATTAGGAAAACAATCCCATTTATAATAGTACTGAAAAGAATAAAATACCTAGGATTAAACTTCACTAAGGAGGTGAAAGACTTGTATATTGAAAACTACAAAACATTGACGAAGGAAATTAAACAAGACACAAACAAATAGGAAGACATTCTGTGTTCACTGATTGGAAGACTTAATATTGTTAAAATGTCCACATTAGCCAAAGCAATCTACAAATTCAAAGCATTCCCCATCAAAATCTCAATAGCATTTTTTATAGATATAGAAAAAACAACTCTAAAATTCATATGGAACTACAAATAGCCAAACCAATCATGAGATCCAAATCTGGAGGCATCACACTTCCTGATTTCAAAGTATATTATAAAGCTACAGTAATCAAAACAGTATGGTACTGGCATAAAGACAGACATACAAACCAATGGAACTAAACAGAGAGCCCAGAAATAAATCCATGCATATAGTGTCAACTGATCTTTGACAGGGAGCCAAGAATGCACAATGGGGAAAAGATAGTCTCTTCAACAAATGGTGCTGGGAAAACTAGAGGTCCACAAGCAAAATAATGACATTGGACCATTATCTTACACCATACGCAAAAATCAACTCAAAATGGATTAAAGACTTAAACATAAGATTTAAAACTGTAAAAATCCTTGAAGAAAACATAGGGTAAAAACTTCATGACATTGGTCTTAACAATGATTTCATGAATATGACACCAAAAGCACAGGCAGCAAAAACACAAATAAACAAGTGGGACGACCTCAAACTAAACAGCTTCTGCAGAGCAAAGGAAACAATCAACAGAGTGAAAAGGCATCCTATGGAATGGGAGATGATATTTGCAAACCATATATCTGATAAGGGGTTAATCTCCAAAATATATAAGAATTCCAACAATTCAATTGTAAAAACGCTAGTAACCTGTTTTAAAAATGGACTAAGGATTTGAATAGACATTTCTCCAAAGAAGACATGCAAATGGCCAAAAGGTACATGAAAAAATGCTCAATGTCACTAAGCATAAGGGAAATGCAAATCAAAATCACACTGAGATATCACCTGACACCTGTCAGGACGGTATTATCAACAACAAAAAAAAAGACTACAAGTGTTGGTAAGGATGTGGAGAAATTGGAACACTTGTACACTGTAGGTGGGAATACAAAATGGTGCTGCCTCTATGGAAAACAGAATGGACATTCCTCAAAAAATTAAAAATAGAACTAGCATATGATCCAGCAATCACACTGCTGGGTATTTATCCAAGAGAATTAAATTCAAGATCTCGGAGAGATATTAGCACTCCCATATTCATAGCAGCACTATTCACAATAGCCAAGATGTTGAAACAACCTAAATGTCCATCGACAGAGGAATTGATAAAGAAAATGTGGTATAGATATACAATGGAATACTATTCAGCCTTTCAAAAAGATGGAAATTTTGCCATATACTAAAACATGGATGAACCTTGAAGACGTTATGATAAGGGAAATAAGCCAGTCATATAAGAAGGACAAATACTGCATGATTCCACTTATATGAGGTATCTGAAATAGTCAAATTCATAGAATCAAAGAGTGGAATGGTGGTTTCCAGGGGCTGGGGGGAGGGGAAAATAGGGAATTACTAATCAATGGGCACAAAGTTTCAGTCAAGCAAGATGAATAAGCTCTAGAGATCTGCTGCACAAAGTTGTACCTATAGTCAACACTACTGTATTGTACACTTAAAAATTTAAGAGGGTAAATCTCATGTAAACTGTTCTTACTACAGTAAAATAAAAAACACTGTACAAATACAAAAAAGAAATCTCCCCATAATGTAAACAGATTAGTGTTTTAATGCCCTTACACTGTTAAGGTGGAGGTTGACGGTATTAAATCACTTTAAACTGTTGGGGGTGGGGAAATTCCCCAACACATATTTTCATAAAATTACTTGTTCCATTTTGGGACTTTTTAACTTGTTCTTTTCTATGTTTCTCCTTTTTTCTCCACTGTCCTCTCCTTTTTTGTATGTTCCATTGGTTCAAAATAGAAAATACACATCAAGTACTTAGAGATCTAGTAAATATTAAGTGAGTGAATAAATGAATGAATGAGTTAATGAACTAATCCTCCTAAAGAGGGAGTTTCAAGAAGGGTGTAGATGAAGAGCTCATAAAAACACTAAGGAGGAGGGGAGAGAGACTATACCGGATTTGTTTAGATTTGCCCCTGAATGTAACCCTTAAAATTAATGTTAACATCTCTCATTCAATGAATTGAGTTTACCTGCAATAAAATTCTCATAGAATGAGCTATATTAAGTCATTTCACCTGATCACGGATATTCACAAACATTTGACCAAAAGATGTTCATCCCTGCATGGTTTATGACCAAAGAAAAAAAATGTCCAACTTGCAACAACATGGATGGACCTTGAGGGCATTGTGCTAAGTGAAATAAGTTAGACAGAGAAAGACAAATACTGTATGATCTCACTGATATGTGAAATAAAAAAAAAAAAAAACTGAACTCATAGATACAGAGAACAGATTGGTGGTTTCCAGAGGCAGGGGTTGGGCAGTGGGCGAAATGGACCAAGGGCGTCAAAAGGCACAAACTACCAGTCAAAAAATAAATAAGCCCTGGGGATGTAATGTTCAGCATGGTGACTACAGTTAATAACACTGTATTGTATATTTGAAAGGGTATATAAGAGGGTAGATCTTAAAAGTTCTCATTACAAGGAAAAAAAATTGTAAATATGTGTGGTGATGCATGCTAACTAGACTTATTGTTGTGATCATTTTGCAATATATACATATATTAAATCATTATGTTGTAGACCTGAAACTAATGTAACGTTATATGTCAATTATATGCCAATTTAAAAAAATGTCCAGAGGTGATGGAATAAATAAATATTGTACATCTATTTATTGAATTAATATGCAGTCATTAAAATATATTTTTAGAGTATTTAATGAATAGATGTTTATGGTATATAGTATATGATGGGCTGGCCCCCATCATAACACTTTATTTTACCTCTTTAATGGCATTTCCATTACATAAATATGCAGTTTCTTCTGACAGAATTGCCCTTGTCTTCACCAGTCTAGAAACTCCTTCTCTTCTTTCAAAATGTGCTCAGATATCATCAACTCTGTTAAGTCTTCCTTGACTCCTCCAAACCGCCTACTCGCATAGCCAGACACTATCACTCATAGTACTTGATCATCCCTCCACAGGCATTTATAAATCTTTATTACAATTATTCCCTTACATGTCTGTCTTCATAAAAATAGCACAAGTCTTGAGGAGGAAGCCTGTCTCATTCATTTTTCATGTCCCTGGCACTAGTGCAGTGCCGGGCACATGGTAGATAATAAATCTGTGTTCATTCACTTTCGCTTGGCACTTGCTATGTGTCAAACATTGCTCTGGGCCCTAGAGAAACAACAGTGAACAAGACAGTCAGAGGCCTTGCTCTTAGGAAACGTACATTCTAGTAAGAAAATCAAACAGGGTCATGGGATAAAGAGGGAGCGCGTGGTAGGAATGGAGGGGTAGGGGAGGAGGTGGTGGTGGTACCTCAGCTACGTTATTCAGTTAGTGAGTGACAAGAAGGGACCAGCCCTGTGGACACTGGAGAAACAACATCTTAATTAGAGGGATTCCTAGTAAGTGCAGACTAAGAGGGGAGAATGACTTTGATATGTTCAAGCAACAACAAACACACACTCACACACACACAGGCCATTATATGAGGTACCTAGAATAGGCAAATTCACAAAGACAGAAAGTAGAGTAGAAGTTACCGGAGATTTAGAGGAGGGAGAAATGGGGAGCTACTGTTTAACGGGTACAGAGTTTCTGTATGGCATGATGAAAAGTTCTGGAAATGGATAGTGGTGATGGTTGCACAGAATTGTGAATGTACTTAATGCCATTGAATTGTAAACCTAAAAATGGTTAAAAGAGTAAGTTTTATGTTTGTTATGTTGGTAATACAAGCAACAACAACAATAATAATAAAGGCCAGTGTGAATGGAAAATAATGAGGGAGGACGGGAATCATAAGGATCAGACAAGCAGGCAGGGACCATCTTGAGGGGTCTTGGAGCCCTTGGTATGAAGGCAGGATTTCACTGTAACTGTAGTGAAAAGCCACTGGAGGCTTCTAAGTAGGAGGAGTAACATTATCTAACCTATTTGTATTTTTAAAAGATCTCTCCAGCCTCTGTGCTGAGAACAGATTGTATGGGGGCAAGAATTGAAGTGGAGACAAGACAACTGAAGAGGTTGTTGCAGGGGCCAGAAGGGAGATGAGGGCAGCATGAGTGATAAGCAGAGGACAGTGAAGTAGTTGGCTTTATACTATATTCTGGATATAATAAAAACAGGAATCACAGAGAAATTGAACGTGGGAGACAAAGAAAAGAGATAATTAAGGATACCCCCAGCCTGGGGGCTAAGGGATTAGGTGGATGATGAGACAGGGAAGATTTAGGAAGAAACAGTTTTGGAAAGGTGTACGTCAAGAGTTCTAGCGGCAAATGGCTATTAAACTTCCCAGTGGCCACGTTAAGTTTGTAGAATAAATGAAGGAATCCTAGTGATATGTATAGTTATCCCTTCTGCCACACAAAAAGCCAGAAGTTTCTTGAGGATACCGGCTATATCTTATATAACCTTTGCATGCTCAGTATTCCGTAGCATAATAACTAAACCATATGCTTATTAAATAAAGACTTGTTAAATGGAATTAAATTCAACTGACTCAATTAGACTAAGTGGGGCAGGTAGGACTTTTGATGGCCCTCAAAAGGTTTGCATGAAACAGAAATATGGGCAAGAATAATTTGGGTTAGAGAATAGGAGAAGTACAACTAACAGCCAGTAAAGGGGTCTGCCTGCTTGGGGTAGGGGGACACACCAGATGCCAAGATACACCCGTCCAGCTGGAAGGATCATGCCATGACCACACATCCAATCAGTCAGCAAGTCCTGTCGGCTCCATCTTCAGAATACTTCCAGAATCTGCCCCCTTCTCTTCACCTCCATCACTACCGCTCTGGTCCAAGTCACCGTTCTCTCTCTCACCTGGATTATTGCAACAGCCTTGCTTCCACCCTTGCTCCCTTACAGGTTATTATCAACACAGGAGCCAGACCACGCTTTGCTCAGAGTAAAAGATAAGTCGTCCCCTGACCTACAAGGCCCTCACCTCCTCCCCATTTCCTTCTGTTACCTCGTCTTCTACTGCTTTCCCTCTCACTTACTCCTTCACAGCCACACTGGCCTCCTTGCTATCCCTCCAACACACCAGACACGTTCCCACCTCAGAGCCTTTGCACTTGCTCTTTCCTCCACCCCTTCCCCTAGACATCTGCATGGCTCACTCCCTCCACTATTCTAGGTGCTTGCTAAATGTCACCTTCTCAGTGAGGCCTTCCTTGGTCATCCTAATTTATAATGCAACCCCTTTCCCAATCTCTGCCCTCTCTCTTCCCTCCCCTGCTTTATTTTTCTCTCTCACCAATTACCACCATCTGATATGCTGAATATTTTACTGATGGAAACTCCATGAGGGCAGGTACTTTTGTCTCTGTTGCTCACTGCTATATAATACGCTCAGTGTCTAGAACAGGAACATGCCAGATGGTCAGTGAATCCTGGTTTAATCATAATCCATTAATTCCTTGGGTTTCTGGACTATTTGTAGCAAAAAAAAAAAAAAAGGTTAGAACTGAATCTGACCACTCTAGGTTACAGGAGGGTGTGTGTCTAGAGCTCACACACCCACGTTTTCCGCCTTTTCCAAAGTTAGGCAATAAAACAGCCAATTCTTGCCATTTCTGTATGTTATGGGCTGAATTGCGTCCCCGCTAAATTTACATGATGATGTGCTAACCCGCAGTCCTTCAGAATGTGATTGTATTTGGAGACAGAGCTTTTAAAGAGGAGATTAAGTTAAAGAGAGGCCAGTCAGGTGGGCCCTGATCCAATATGATTGGTGTCCTTAGAAGAAGGGGAGATTTAGACACACAGAGAGTCCCGAGGGATGAGCACACACTGAGAAAAGGCCATATGAAGACACAGCAAGAAAGCAGCCATCTGCAAGCCCAGGAGAGAGGCCTCAGAGGGAAACCTAACCTGCTGACCCTGGATCTTGGACTTCCAGCCTCCAGAGCTATGAGAAATAAGTTTCTGTTGCTTAAGCCCGCCAGTCTGCGGTGTTTTGTTACGGCAGCCCATGTGATACACTGTACATGCCCAGTAGCATGGCCAAATGGAAATCATCCTCCCAGAAATGACTGAATCAGGGCTTGTTGTTGTCACCAACATCCTCACAATATACTTGGAGGGACTAGTGCTTCCCACACAGCATGCATTTTCTGCTCAGCCAGGATGCGTGCTCTAAGGTGGGGAAGGGAGGGACATGGTAGTGGGGATGGTGGCTAGCAGAGTCTTGCTGGAGCTGTGTATTCTGCTTCCTCCCCACAGTTCCTACATCTATCCGTGGGGTGGCAGGAAAGGACCCCATTTCTCAGCATTAGAGAGAAACAGGTAAGATCCTCCCTCAAAAATCAAATCAAAAGACAAATCGAATTATTGTTCCTAAAAGATTAAAAGCAAAGTAATAATATGAAGTGTTATATAAATAAAGACCATACGGCACATAGTACAGAGAAGGGGGCATAATCAATATGTGGTACGGAGGGGCCAAAGCAGAGGAGAGAAGTAGAGGCCGCAGGTGCAGAGCCTTCCGGAAGGGGGGAATGTACACTGATCCTGCAGGGTGCAGAAACCTCAGAGAGAAGTTGAGGGGGAAGTCAGCACAAGCCACAAATAGGAAAAAAGCCACAAGTGTGAGATTGGTCACACCCCAAGGTCTTGTTCTCACACTCTGCAATTACTTTAATTCCCCGAAAGATACTTTATATCAGCGTTTTCCTGAGAGTGTTTCTCAGGACAGTCAACACACTCAAAAAATAAAGTAAAATAAAATTGAAAATCTAGGGATTAAATAGGTTTCTTCATTGCAGAATTTTTCAAAATTCAAAATACATTTGTAAATCTTCCTCAAATGGTTAGACCATAGATGCTTTTTCCCAAGAGAATCTCAAAGACCTAGCATTTTGGGAAGCACCCCTTTAAACCGAACTGATGTTGCTAGTGGGTAGAAAAGGGCAGCCAATCCATGGTGAGCAACGCAGTGGGAAGTACCAAACCAAAACAGAGGTCAAACCCTGAAACCATGCTTTCAGACCAGCAGACGTTTGTAGAGAAAGAGGGAGAAAAAACAAAACACAGTGATACAACCAGCTAATAACATTAGGAATGGCTGATTTAAAAAAAACAATCAAAATTATTGTTTCTATGTGACTCCTCACATAGAAAACTTGACCTCACAGCAATGCTTGTAAAATGGGCTCTAAAATCACTTTCATTTTACAGATAAAAGAGCTGGGATGCAGAGAGGCTAAGTACTTTGCTCCAGGTCACACAGCTAGTAACTGACAGAACCAGGCTTACATCTAATGAGGGAGGTGATTCCAGGAGCTCTCGAAATTCACAGCCTGAAACAATTACAGAGAACCTGTCACAGGCCCGGCACTGTGCTGAAAAAAGAACCACAGTGTGGAGCAATAATCGATTCCAGGAAGCAGCTAGCACTGTTCTGTCTTCTCAAGAAGAACCAGTAAGTCTTGGGGCTGAGACAAAATCTCAGAAGCAGACATTTCTGCCGAAACTGGGAAGAACCTGAAACCGAGCTCAAAGTAGAGACAACTGACCACAGGGAAAAGCAGAAGCATTTGGAAGTCAAGTACAGCACAGTTGAGAGACTCGTGAGGTCTGTGAAGGGTCGAGAAAACCCGCACAGGGCGGGAACCAGCCATCATTTTTGCTGCCAGCAGCAACTGGAACACTCAGTCATTTCCTGTGTCCCAGCGACAACAGAATAAGGTTCTTGTGAAAACTCACCCTTGAAATAGCCGTCGCTACAACTACTGTCTGTGGCCATTGTACTTACCACAGTAGCTGTACCAGATACTTGAATCAGAGGAGTTGCAGATCCAGTGTAGCTTCTCAGGTTCAGTAAATACAGAAGAAAACAGAGAGAAAAACAGCATAAATGAGAACATGATTCGATCTCTCCAAAACTTTAAAAATGCAAGGACAATCAATAACTAATCATCACTCTTCCCTTTCAGTATGTAGAAGAAATTTAACTTAGTCATCAGTCACATGATTTCTGAGTTCCTATCCAACTGTTTCCTCTTTTGTGTGTGTGTGTGTGTGTGTGTGTGTATGTGTGTGTGTGTGTTTAATATGTGAGCACTTCCTGCAAGGGGAGAGAGGAAAATGATTTAGAACATACTCTTCAAACGCTTGATGCAACTGAGGGTGACCAGAGCTTTACAAACAAAACAAGATACTTCCCAGCCAATAGAAAGTATCCTTTAGAATTCCAAAAGACTGGCACACCCTTTCCACCTGCATTGCTATTCTCTCCCATGAGCTCGTTACACAACACTTTCTCATGGCCCGGAGACCTGGACCTATAGATCTGAACTGACCAGTCTTATGCAAACTGTTTCCACTCAGCAGCAGGGTCAACCACGGGGCAGAGCCGGGATATGGGACACTAGCTGTGGTTCTGCTTTGTGAGCAGGGGTCCCACCAGGCTTGAAAAAGGATTATCTTGAGCCCTAATAATGAAATGATCATTATTTCGTGTGTGGCATGTATTTCATTTCAAAATTCTCAGTCCGTTTTAGAAAAACAGCTAATCTTTTAGATGCTGTGTACTTGAAATCCTTTATAAGATATAATTTGGGATTAGCAGCCAAAAATGGTGTGGAGTCAGGACCTAAAAATCTACACGTTTAGAGGAAAATAATCATATGTTGGTAAAAAGTTTTCACTAAAGAACTGTGCTACTGTCCCATTTTTAAAAAGGCAAAAACCCATGGGGGGATGGGGAAATGGGGAGTTGCTGTTCAATGGGTATTGAGTTTCAGGTTTGCAAGATGAAAAAGTTCCAGAGATCTGTTGTACCTCAATGTAAATATAATTAACAGTACTGAACTGTACATTTAAAATTGGTTAAGATGGTAAATTTATGTTTTTGACAATTTAAAAATATACGTTACAAGTGAAAAAACAAAAAGGAGGAAAAACCCATGAACGCCTCTAGGGGTCTCAAAATACAATTTCCTAATCAAAGGAACCAAGACTCTTTGGAGAAATTGTTAATTCCAGGTCTTGGGCAGAAAATGTACAAGATGAACCCAGAACATCTTCTCATATTAGATAACCAATTTGAAGGTGGTTCCACTGATCAAAGACAGCGTTGTTAGTTTCCTATTGCTGCTGTAACAAATAAACACAAACTTGTGGCTTAAAACAATACAAATACATTCTCTCACAGTTCTGGAGGTCACAAGTCCAAAATCATTTTCACTGGGCTAAAGTCAAGATGTAAGCAGAGCTGGGTCCTTTTAGAGATCTAGGAGAAGAATCTGTTTCCTTGCCTTTTTCAGCTTCAAAAGCTGCAATCCTTGCCTGCCTCCCATCTTCAAAGTGCAGCACTACCACCTCTGCTTCCAACATCACATTAACGTCTCCTCTGGCCTCCTGCCTCTCTCTTATAAGGATCCCTGTGATTACACTGGAATCATTTGGATAATCCAGGATAATCTCCCTAACTCAAGATCCATCTAAAAAATCTCTTTTACTGTATAATGTAACATTCACAGCTTTTGGTGATTAGGACATAAACATCTTGTGGGGCCATTATTCAGCCCACCTGTAGATTATATGAACTTCAATAAGATAGTAACTGCAATGAATTGAAATACATCAAATATATTTAAATCCATGAGCTCATAATAATTTTTTTAAGTCTAATTAACCATCAGTTGATGCTAGGAAATCAATTCTATTTTGAAAATTGGTAAATAAAGGGAAAGAATCAAGCATTTATCCTGACATTTCTATAAAAACGGAACAATCGGTAACCAAATAATAGAGAGGGGCAAGTTTCCTTTGCCATCTCTTACTCTTTTCTCTACTTTCAGACATATTTTAGCTATTATACGAAAAAGGAATAGTAGCGTATAACCATTTTGCAACATCTAATGAATTAGTGGACTTAGGCATTGAGCATCAGTGGTTGCTAACATCACAGAGAGAGAGACAGAAATGCATTGCGTACCTCTTGATGGATGAACACTGTGGTAGCCAGCCTCCAAGATAGTTCCCAATGATCCTTACTTCCTGGTACGCAACTTCCTGTGTAGTCCCCTCCAACACGGAATAAGGCTAACTGTGTAACTAATAAAATATTGCACAATGACAATGTGTGACTTCTAAGGTAGATCATAGAAGACATGTGGCTTCCACCTTGCTCTCCTGGATCAGTTGCTCTGGGGGAAGCAAGTAGCCCTGAGGAGAGATCCATGTGGTCAAAAACTGAGGCCTCATGCCAAAAAGCCAGCATCAATTTGTCAGCCATGTGAGTGAGCCATCTTAGAAGCAGTGCGTCCTGGCCTGGTCCAGCCTTCAGATGATAGCAGCACCAGCTAATATCTGGACTGCAACCTCATGAGAAAACCTGAGCCAGAACCGCTCAGCTAAGCCACTCCCGAATTCCTGACCAATACACTGTGCAATATTACAGGGGTTTGTTGTTTTAAGCCTCTAAGTTTGAGGGGTAATTTGTTATGCAATGATAGATAATCAATACAAACATCATCTATGACTTAGTCTTGTCCAGAGTAATCAAACCTCAATCTGATGAAGCCTCAAGTCCAACTACCAATTTGTAGAAAATACACAAGACAGAGAAACATGTTAAACTATGCCTTGGGGATACAATCAGACAATCCAGACCATGAAAAGATATCAAGACAACTCAGTTTCTTCAACAGATAATTTGCAGGGGAAGAAAAGAATCGTGAAAGAAATGGAGGGGCCCATAGATTAGAAGAGTCTTAAAAGACATTTCAACAGTTTGTGAATATGGTGTGAATTCTACTTGGATCTTAATCCAAACAAAATGTGGAGAAAAAAGTTATGAAACGATTGGAAATTTGAAGATTGTATATTTGATAACATTGAGGGGGGCAGTTTAGGTATTATAATGGTATTATAGCTACATTTTTTAAGTCCTTATTTTGTAGTGTTACAAAATTAATTACTTAACAAATGTTGTGACATCTGGGATTTGCTTCCAAATAAAAGGAGAAGGTAAGTGGTTAGGGTCTAGAGGAAACAATATTGATCACAAATTGGTAATTGTTGAATCTGGATGATAGTCATGTTGGTTCACTCTCCTACTTTTGAATGGTTGAAATTCTCAGTGAAAAGAAAAGCAACAACAAAAGTACAAAGTATTCTGAAAAAATAAGAATACAATTTTAACAAATGTGTCCAAGCTAAGGCTATTATCCATACCTAACCGCCATTTTGTTACTTTTGCTTCTAAAAGCTGAAGTCTTTCAGTATAATGAAATCTCCACTGAGAAAAAGGATTACAGTACAGTACAATTAATTGTCAAAGGGTATATTATCTGATGTCACCTAGATGTTACCCGGGCACCCTGCCTTTTGAGACTCAAAAAAACCTGACTCAACGCCTTTCTCATAGAAAGTGGGATGACTCTGCCTGGGGTGACGGTGGTGAAGTGTCATGGAGAGATGTGCGAATATTTCTCCTCATCTCAGACTGGTGTTTCCGCTATTTCAGTAATGAATCATCGTGTTATCCTATGCATGCTGATCCTTGTCTACATCTTGGTCTTGCTCTGGACCACGCCCTTGAGAAATCCTCTCTTTTAAGCCTTTTTTCTTTTTCCTAAACAACCAAGCTGTCTTCTGAAAAATTATTCTGATACTAATAAAAATGGGTTTTTCACACCAGTACATAGGTGAGAAAATGGCTACACGGATACAGGACATTCAAAAAGAAGATATCCTGGACTCAAAACAAGTTACGAGGAAATCGACCCTTTGGAAACTTCAAAATGTTAATGACGCCGTTTTTTTCTAGGAGTGATTTCTTCTTGTTTCTACTTTCTATTTGATAACGAGCATTTGATCATGGAATAATTTTCAGAGAAAGATATAAATCACATTAACTGCTAGGATAGCAACAGGTATGTATCTAGGTGACATAGGACAGAGGAGCAGGCGGGCAGAGGCCCAACCTAAGGAGAGAGATGGTACTACCTGTTCATCTTCCTGAGACCCAGAGCCTACCCACTGCTAGGATCACAAGCTGGCTGCCCCCAGGAGAGGGCAGGCTCTGGGTCTCAGGAAGATGAACACTTTCCTCACTCAAGCTGTCTCCTATCAACTTCTAGCAGCTTCAGACTTGAACCATCGTTCCCTATGAACTAGTGACACCCCTGCTGCTTCCCATCAACCTGCCTCATACACAGGCAAGCCATACAGATTACATTAGATTTACCATCTTGGCAGGCAACAGGACACGTCAGGCAGCTCCAAACAGAGTGGGTGTCGTTTTTGGGGGTTTTTTTTGCTGAGGAAGATTAGCCCTGAGCTAACAGCTGTGCCAATCTTTCCTCTATTTTGTATACAGGTCACCACCGCAGCATGGTATGATGAGTGACGTAGGTCCACACCTGGGATCTGAACCCATGAACCCCAGCCCACCACAGTGGAGCACACAAACTCAACCACTACGCCATGGGGCCGGCCTGGTGTTTTGTTCTTAACTGTGCCTCTGGCACACTCTAGGCACTTAGTATCCCCTGATCTAAATAGCACGATGTGTGGCCTTAGCTTCTGGCTGAAAATCCTTCACAAGAACCAACTGTCATTTTACAATTACAGGTAAACACCTTAAAATATCAACACTCGATAAAGTTAAGAGACTGCTATTTTATAAAAGGTACTGTCCATCTTTTTAGTACAAATGATTTTCCTACTCTGATAGGGTGCACTAAGGGAGGAGAGCACACATGGAAGGACAAATGAGACCACTCAAGACAACACTATTTACGGGCTGGTCTGGTGGCATAGTGGTTAAGTTCAGTGTGCTCTGCTTTGGCAGCCCAAGTTAGCGGGCTCAGATCCCAGGCGCAGACCTACACCACTGGTCAGAAGACAACACTACTTAGGTCACTATTACCCCTACAGCTAACCACACTCTACCGGACAGGGAGATCCCTACTATGGGCAACTACGCCCGAGAAGACAGGCAAAAACCTGTGCTCCAAACCAAAAGAGACAGATTAACACTGCTTCCCATAGTTCATGAGTTTTAAAAATAGAGTTTTTATGTGGGAAAAGATAATATCTATACACTTAGAAAAATCCAAACACAAAGGAAAAACAACTCTCCTGTTTGCTTCTAATATTCAATGCCCAGCTGACAGGCACTTATATATAAAATCACTTATATAAAAACCACACCTATATAAAATCATCCATGTATATGCCAGTGTGTACACGTATATTCATTTTAAGACAAATAGTAGAATATTACATATTTTGTTTTTCAAACATAGCTTATTTTATTATAAAGAAACATAACTCTCTGAAAATTAAAATTTGATAGTGTTTCAAATTATTTTTAACAATCAGTCACTGACAGAAAACAAAAGTAAAGGCAATTTTATTATTATACATTGAAACATAAATTGTATTTAAGCACAAACACAAAAACAGCAGACTCATTTCTCATCTTGAGGCTGTTTCTTTTCACTGGCTTCTTCCATGTCAAAAGTGAATGGTTTGTCATAACCCATTAGATGGTTATAGTCTTCAGGGTTTGGAAAGAGCACTGGATTAACTAACAGGGATTTTGTTTTAGCATAAAATGTGGTAAACACATGTGTGCTGTTTGGAATCTTCACGTCATTCTGGTGAAACACTGTACTCGTCTCTGAAAGCACAACGTTATAAGTAATGGCTTTATAAGTGTCTGTTGTGGCCTCATGGTACAACCGAACGACATAGCCTTTCGTAATAAAGTGAAGCAGAGCTGGAGTGATCACTGTGAAACTTCCTATGACGCCATAAAATAAGATTTGCAGAGGCAGACTTCCAAATATAATATTATTTTGAGCAAAAATGTATGGTAGAAATGCAAGGCTGATCAAACTTGTAGAATAGGAGAAACATTTCACACCTGAATAGGAAAAACATAGGAGAGGATTACTACTTTTAGATTTTATAAAAGAATCAACCTATCCAATTAATTCTTCCACCTTTCTTCTTACTATATCATTATCAAAACAACAATAAAATCAAAATACACATATACTGCTTATTACATTCCAGGCTCTGTTTTAAGCACTTTACATATTTTATTCATGAAATCTACAAAAAAGCCCTATGAGACAGATGTATAATTATCATCATCATTGACCCCATTTAAGAGATGAGAAAAATGAGGCACTTGCTCTTGTCACCCAGCTACCAAGCGGCAATGCTGGAACTCACACCCAGGCAACTTGCCTCTGGGGTCCGTGCCGTTGGCCATCACACTGCTTCTCCAGGGGGGAAGCCTGCTTTAGGGTTAGCTGGCCTCTGCCTCAGTTCTCCAATAAAAGATCTAATACTACTCAAAGATCCTTATGAATACCATAAAAGTTGATTCAGTCATCAGATTATCAAATGAAACTCTCTACTAACAGGCACTTGCACATATTTAACATAAAATGTTCAAATATGGGGCTAACTTTATCAGGCTATGTGCCCAGCAAATTACCAAAAAAATAACACCAGTCGTTAAGAAACATATGAGAAAGGTATTCAGCTTCTTTACCAAGGAAAGACATTCAAGATAAAACAGTGAGACATTTTTGTTGTATCACATTAGAAAAGAGTAAAAACCGATGGCTTCTGAACAGTATACTTAAAAACGGTTAAAATAGTAAATGTGACATTATGTATATTTTACCACAATAAAAAAAAAATGACTTAAAATGTAAATTTCTCTTAGTTTCGATGTATAATTTTGACATGATCCCAATAAGAGTACCATCTGTTTGGAAAATAGACGAGATCCCAGACAAATTGATTATAAAGTTAATTTGGAAGAAGTAGGCAAACAACAACAAGGGGGATTTACATACTAAAACATAAGACTCTATAATTAAAATAGTGTGGTACTGGTGCAAATAGATCAATGGAACAAAATGGAAAATCTAAAAATAAACCTAACTGCATATTGAAATGTAGTATAGCATAAAGGTATAATCTAAAATAAGTGGGAAAAAGTGGTGTTGGAACAACTGGATAGCTATATAGAAAAAGATCAAATTCAGTCCATCCCTCATACATATACCAGGAAAATTCCAAATAATCTAGAGATTTAAATGTAAAAAATAAAATTATAGAGGTATAAGAAGAAAACATCCATGAAGTCCTTTATAATATGAGAATGGAAAAACTTTTCTAATTATGATTCAAAATACAGAAGCAACCAGGGGGAAAGACTGATAAATCTGATTACATTAAAAGTGCACAGGGCAGGGTCAGCCCGGTGGTGTACTGGTTAAGTTCGGCACGCTCCACTTGGGCAGCCCAGGTTCGCAGGTTCGGATCCTGGGCGTGGACCTAAACCACTCATCAAGCCATGCTGTGGTAGCGACTCACATACAAAATAGAGGATAACTGCCACAGATGTTAGCTCAGGGACAATCTTCCTCAAACAAAAAGAGGAAGATTGGGGCCGGCCCTGTGGCTTAGCGGTTAAGTGCATGCGCTCTGCTGCTGGCGGCCCAGGTTCGGATCCCGGGCACGTACCGACTCACCGCTTCTCCGGCCATGCTGAGGCTGCGTCCCACATGCAGCAACTAGAAGGATGTGCAGCTATGACATACAACTATCTACTGGGGCTTTGGGAGGGGGGGAAATAAATAAATAAATAAATCTTAAAAAAAAAAAAAAAGGAAGACTGGCAACAGCTGTTAGCTCAGGGCCAATCTCTCTCACCAAAAAAAAAAAAAAAGTACATGGGCATAAACCCCATAAACAAAGTAAAGAGACAAATGAGAAAAATATTGGCAACTTACATCACAAAGGAAAAATCTGGAGAAAAATATTTGCGATTTATATCACAAAGGGTTAATATCCCCAATACATAAAAGGTTTCTAGAACATGAAAGAAAAAGACCAACAACCCTATACACAAACACGCAAGAAATACAAGCAGACAGTTCACTGAAACAAAAATGCACATGGCCCTTAAGCAGATGAAATGATGCTCAACCTCATTCATAGTAAGAAACATGCAATTAAAACTACAGTGAGATATTGTTTCCCCCCCCAATTGGCAAAAACCAAAAGCGTGACGATATACTTTGTTGGTGAGGCTGTAACAAAGGAGACACTCGCATACACTGCTGTTGGCTGAAGGCTTAATTATCTTGCATCAGTAATTTAGAAATAATTCCTTCCTTCCTCCCACAGGTAGTTGCTATGACTCTGGAACACATGGGATACAGTGGGGACCAAGATGCCTCCTGTATAAAAGCCTCCTCAGTGCTTCCAACTACCTCTTTTTCCCCCATTACTTTCGTCACATGTTAGTCGGTTGAACAACGTCTCCCAAAAATTCACGTCCACCCAAAACCCTAGAATGTAATCTTAATTGGAAATATGGTCTTTATAAACAATTAAAAATTGAGATGAGATCTTACTGGATTAGGGTGGGCCTAAATCCAATGAGAGTGTCCTTATAAGGACAAAGGACAGACAGGGACACAGAGATGGCTGTGGGAAAGAGGAGGCAGAGACTGGAGTTATGTGGCTACAAGGCAAGGAACACAGAGGACTGCCCGGAGCTACCAAAAGCTGGCAGAGGCAAGAATTCTTCCCTAAAGCCTTCAGAGGAGCATGGCCCTGCCGACACCTTGATTTCAGACTTCCACACCACAGAACACAGAACTGAGAGAGAATAAAGTTCTGTTGTTTTTAAGCCACCAAGTTTGTGGAAATTTATTATAAGAGCCCTAGCAAATTAATACATGCATATACTTGATTTTGCCTGGACTGAGGTAACTGCTATTTTCTGAACATATTCTAGGCTTTCCCATCTTCATGCTACTTCTGTGCCTGGACGCCCTTCTTTCACACCTCTTCGTGTTTGAATTCTCTTCATCCTAAGAGGCCCAGTTGAAATGTCATCCTGATGAGACCCTTTCTGTCCTCTTTCGCTCTCTAATCTAAAAATCATACATCTGGGGCCGGCCTGGTGGCGCAGCAGTTAAGTGCACGTGCTCTGCTGCGGTGGCCCAGGGTTCAAAGGTTCACGTTCCGGGCGCGCACCAAAGCACCGCTTGTCCAGCCACACCGTGGTGGCGTCCCATATAAAGTAGAGGAAGATGGGCATAGATGCTAGCCCAGGGCCTGTCTTCCTCAGCAAAAAGAGGAGGACTGGCAACAGATGTTAGCTCAGGGCTGATCTTCCTCACAAAAATAAATAAATAAAAAATAAATAAAAATAAAAATTATACATCTGCCTTCCGAACCCAAATCTATTCTCTATTATTGTAAGTTACTTATTATGATTATTATGATGTATTCATCTTATCTGTCCTACCAGACACTAAGATCCTGAAGGACATGACCTGCATTATCTTTGAGTAACGTCCCTGACACAATGCATGGCGAACACTATGACACTGGTAATTATTTGTTGCTGAATTAACAAGAACTGCCAACTAAAATGCCCTTCACATGTCTCTAGACTAGGACCCACTGGGTAATTTAAAGAACCTCCAAGAATGGTACCTCTACCTTAACGTCCCTCCCTCTGTTTTACACAGAAAAAATGTTTCCCCTTCAGTTTCTACACAGAAAAAATATTAATCCCTGCTAAGTGTATCGAGTGACTTTCTATTATCATTACGTTGAAAGAACTCAAAGGTTAAATTCCTCTACCAGTTACAATTCTAGAATTTTGAATACCATGGACAGCTGTGCTCTTCCCCAAATATTACATCCTACCTACACCAAAATTCATTTCTATTCATATTCTCTTCTTTCCAGAATGGAGTCAAGTGGGAACATGAAATAAATTGGTAAGCCTTCCCTGCATTTGAAGGAACAGTGTGTGTGTTCAGAAGGAAGGGTACCATGGGGGTCACTGTTAACACCTCAGTGGCATCAATCCAGGTATCCCAGGCCAGAGATGTGACGCAGGCTCAACGGCCTACTCATGTATTGACTTCTGAGGAAATTTCTAACCATCCAAAATTGATTATCCAGGGCCGGCCCCGTGGCTTAGCGGTTAAGCGTGCACGCTCCGCTGCTGGCAGCCTGGGTTCGGATCCCAGGCGCGCACCGACGCACGGCTTCTCCTGCCATGCTGAGGCCGCGTCCCACATACAGCAACTAGAAGGATGTGCAGCTATACATACAACTAACTACTGGGGCTTTGGGGGAAAAAATAAATACATACATAAAATTACAAAATTGATTATCCAATAACTTTAGAACTCTACTCAATAGTGGTTATAATCAGTCCTTATCCCCAAAAAGTTTTAAGTAGCTAAAATTGTACTTTAAACATACTCTTAAGAACTTACAGATTTCCAGAGTAAATTTTAGATGATCTGTTGACACTAGCATGATCAAAAACACAAATGCAAACATGAGTGCTGAAATCTTGTGGCCAACCTGGCTATAAAGTAATCCTCCAGATATTTCAAGTTATACTTTTTTTAAGATTAGCAAAATAAAATACAACCTGAGGGAACTTGAACAAATCCCAGACCTAAATTCTTCTGACCTTCCCTACTAAATTATTCCATATGATCTAAATTATGACATAAGGAAAGAGCTTTAAACTTGTAGCTACTTAATACATTGTCTTTTCCTTCTCCAGGATAACTCTCTACCACCTGGAAAAGCCACTAAATAAACATGTTTGTTGAAAATTCTAATGACCTGAAAAAATGTAAAATAAATATATTTTTTTTTTTGGTGAGGAGATCAGCCCTGTGCTAACATCTGCCAATCCTCCTCTTTTTTTGCTGAGGAAGACTGGCCCTGGGCTAACATCTGTGCCCGTCTTCCTCCACTTTATATGGGATGCCGCCATAGCATGGCTTGCCAAGCAGTATGTCAGTGCACGCCCAGGATCCGAACTGGCGAACCCTGCGCCGCCGCAGATTTCACACACTTAACAGCTTGCGCCACTGGGCCAGCCCCAAATTAATATATTTTTGAATTATGAAGTATTACATGCTCATTTTACCTGCCAAATTTAAAAATATATGAAGTAAATTGTCTATTTTCCCCAAAAAACTAGTCTTAAGAGGTATTCTTCCATTTTTTTCCTCTGCATATTCAAACACTACACAAATATACACTTTTTGTTCTGTTTTGTTGTTAAACATCCTGAGAGGTGACCACAAGACGGAAGCTTGAGCACCTAGCCATAAGATCACAAAGTCATAATACAGTCTTCAAGAATCTTTTTAAAATCTCCTAAAAATGCAAATCTCTAAATCTGAGATCAACAGGCCACAACAACAAAAAATTATAATCTAATTTTCCTTATGTCTTGTAATTAAGAGGTGCTAAAATAACAGGTAACATACACTAAGAACATTTTTTACAATTAAAAGGAAATATCCTCACTTCTGATTACCTACCAAATACTGTTCGGGCCAGATTCCCAGTATAAATCAGTCTTCCATCTTCTGATTTTTCACATTGTGTATGTAAGCATCGAACACATCTTCCCCAACAAACAGGTACCTATTGAAACAGAGACCATTACAACGTGAGTACACAATAAATTGCATTTTAGACCAACTTTTAAATTTTTTTTAAAGGTTATTTTAAAAAAATATAATGAAGAGTAAAAGAGAACTTGTTACAGGTGATTTAAGGAATTCTCCCAAAAAACCCACAGTGCTAAAGAAATCAAACTGGCTAACAGAATTGCTTTCCTTAAATCCAGCCACAAACAGACACATGCTAAGTTGGAGTTTGAAGACACAGATTTGTATTCTGGCTCGAAGCTTTTCAGATAAAGTGTGACCTGGAACAAGTAAAAGTTCAGCAGAATAGTTTCTTCTCTTCCACTCTTAATGAAAACATCACTCTAGTTCAATTTGTCTTCAACATTTAAATGCATTAGCTTTTCAAAACATATAAACAAAATTAATTTAGGGACAAAGGGGTTGGGTTCGCTGTACTCTGCTTCAGACGCCTGGGTTCCGGGTTCTGATCCCAAATCCCTGCCCAGACCTACACCACTCATCAAGCCATGCTGTGGCTGCAACCCACATACAAAATAAAGGAAGACGGGCACTGATGTTAGCTCAGGGCTAATCTTCCTCAAGCAAAAAAGAGGAAGATTGGCAACAGATGTTAGCTCAGGGTGACTCTTCCTCAGCAAAAAAAATAAAAAACAGAAAAATAAGTTTTAAAAAGTTAATTACAATAAAACACTGCAAATTCAGATTGTTTACTTAAGGTCCAGACCATTTTTAACACTTCTAAAATATTTATACCATAGCTAGTATTTAAAAAAAAAAATTAACTATTTCTGTAAAGGCCTTGTATCCATCCCCTTGCATCCCTTGTTCCTCTTAATAAGGAAAAAAATTGTACTTGAAATCCTACATCAAATTTCACGGGAACAAGGGTTCCCTGAAAGTCTGAAAATGAATTTCACAGTACACACACTTCGAAACGTAAAAAAGGCATGCCTAATTCCTGTATGCCGAAATTTAATTAGATGCTAATTCCCATTTCTCGAATTTCTTCCAAGTTTCAACCAGATTTGCTGATCCTGTTATTTTACAGGGGAGGTTTAGGCGACAATTTATTCAGATTAAAAGCAGACGATTAACGTCTCCATCCCCTTCCTCCAGAGAGCAGCGGAATTCCTAAATATAGAGCCACCTATTAAAAAAATAGAACGAACTCAGAGTCAGGTCATCCGGGTTCACTGCGGCCTCCCGGCGGTGCACCTAATTTCTTTGCAGATTAACCCTTCCGAGCTTCCGCTCAAGGGTAGAGAGTCATCACAAACCGGCTGGATTTGCAAAGCAGCCGTGAAGTGCTTGCAACCGCGCAGAGACACGACTCCCTTGCAATGGCTACTCCAGGCCTCGCGGGGCCTGTCCCCGGGGCCGAGGCCTGCTACTCCTGCGACCCCGCGCAGCGCTCCCTCCGCGCTGCAGCCAGCTGGCACCAGGGCGGGGGCTCCCCGGGCCCGACGCTCCGCCCACCCCCACGCCCACGCCCACCCCGCCCGCGAGCCCTCGGCCGGCCACCTGCGCTGGCCCCGGCCGCCGGAGCAGCCGTGCGGCTCCCCGCAGCCACGCGCTCCCGCCGCCGCCCGGCCCCGCGGAGCCGCTGCAGGAGGCCGCCCGCGACACGGCCGCCCCCGGGCCCCGGAGCGCGGTGACCGCCCACGGCGCCGTCCTCTGCCCGCCGAGCCGCAGTCCGGCCGCCCACGGGCCGCCCAACGCCAGGAGCAGCATCTCGCGCGAGAGAACGGGCGGCGGCGGCGGCGGCGGCGGCGGCGGAAACCCCTGACGCCCGGCTCCTCCCCAGACCGCGGCCGAATGAGGCCCGCCGCGCGTGCGCAGAACACGCGGCCCGCCGGCCGCCGTCTCCACGCGCGTTTGCCGCGGGCTGCGCTCTGCGCCCGCCAGCCCGCCCCTCGCCGGCCGCTCCGCGGGCGCCCAGCCTGCGCTCGGCTTCCCCTCTCCGGGGTTCGGCGCTCCTTACGACGGTGTGGACGGACAGAGGGAGACCCCTGCACGAAGGACAAAGCCTGGAAGCCAGGGTTAAAGCTGTCATTCTTGTGGGCGTCATTTTCTAGTCCCAGAAAACTCTGTTCTTTGCAGAAAGTGATTCTAGCCTGTGGGCCCAGAGGAATAATACTTTATACGATTTGAACAAAAGTGAATGGTAATTTAATCCAACCCTTGGGCTTGGTAGAAAATAAATGGAACTGATTTGTGTAATGTTGATACGTGTCGAATTTGGCTTCGGGGATCATTCCTATCCATATACACATTCGTTCGTGACTTGTGAAGGAAGTAACCAGCGTCTATTGCCAGGCCTAAGGCGCAGAAGATACAAAGATACTGGATAAAACTGGGAATTCACAGAGCGGAGGAAACACCTAAACATAAGCTAATATATAATGCTGTAATGTAATTGAAATATGCCAATTTACAAAATGCTACAGAAGCCCAAAAGACAGCATAATTCATTTGGCCTCAGAATGCCTAAAGGCTTCAGGTTCAGCTGTCTTGAAGGGTGGGCATCCCTAGTAGAGACACACTTTTTCTATTTCGGAACTATGTTTTTGACTCAACATGTTATTTGCCTACAAGAGGAACAGACTAATAGTCTAAAGTAATATCACCTTGGCAACTCCAAATCCTGTCTACTTTTTTCTGGGTATCCAGAAGGATAAAATTACACTACTTCTTTATGAATAACTTAATTTTCTTAAAGTTATCTCACATTTACATTTTAAAAACTCTTAACTGTAATTCACACTACAAACATTATCCATTATTTTCCTGATACATATTTACATTTTGTTGTTTGTCTAAAGAGTATTTTTCTTCAATATTGTTAAAAGATAAACAGGTATATTAAAAATTTTGAGTTTATTTGAGCAAAAATGTATTCAAACTGGGCAGTGGCAAACGAAGTGATTATGGGCGCTCCACTGACAGGAGCTAGGGGCAAAGTTTTTATAGAGAAGATGCACACTGCAAAGCAAGGAAATTATTTGATTGGCTACAGCTTACATGGGTTTTTTTTGTGACATTTACAGGAATTGACTGGCTTAGGTTTTGGTTTGCTTAAGAGGCTACCAAGGGATCAGAGCCATCTCAGTGTAATCTTGTTTGATTACTTCAACAATACGCTGAGAGAACCTGAATTTTTATCTTCTGTTTAGTTTCTCCCTACAGATACTGTGAGGAAATGAAAATAATAACATTTGGTCTACTTCTCAAGGTTTCTAAATAGCTAAAATGAGATCATATTCTGAAAACTCTATGCTATGAAATTGTTATTCATGGTTAAATGGACTTCCCAATTCTAGTAATTTAGAGGCATTTGTTGGATATAAATTACTTGAGTGCGATTTTAGAATGCTACGAAGGCTGTTTAAAAAATAAACCTTGATTCCCCATTCATATCATCTGAGAGGTTCCCTTTAAAGATGGAGGCTGATAGAAAAATTGAGAAATGGATATCACTTGTAGAATGTGTGGCCACCATTACTGTATGTAATTTTTGTTTGTTTTTTACCTGTCTTTCCTCTCATCCACCAGGCCCCTTTCCTTCCTTTAAGGTGAGCTTAAGGGCTGAATGGTATGATGGAAAAAAGAAAAGAAAAATTTTGGTAAAGCTAGTATGTTGATAACCTTAAATATTTCTTTATACATTACTAGTTTAAAGCATATACTGGAAGAATCTTTCTGGAAAAGAATTTGTCAACAGATAATCAAGATCTTTTAAAATATTCACATTCTAAAGAAAATCAGAAACATGGTCAAAGATCTCTGCAGAGACACTGAACACAGCATTACTTAGAATAATTTAAAAATGGAAATAAGGTAAATGTCCAACATTAAGGAAATACTTAAGTGAATCATGGTATATTTAGCCAAGTAATTCTACACAGACATTAAAAATGATGCTTGTTGAGATTTTGGTTACAGAAGTTTTCGTTATTGAGGTTTGTAAAGTTGGAAAGTAAATAGAATACAGAACTATATATATCCAGTATGATCTATGTAATCTATGTAAAAAGCGCATGGAAAAACAAACTTATCTTCAATTTCTGCATTTTTTATAATAAGCATGTATTATGTTCATTAGATGAATAAATAAAATTTTAAAGTAAAGTAAAATTTTGCCCTCCCCAAAAATAAATAGTCTTAGACTAGATTCTAGCCCTAAATCTGGCATTAGCTAGCTCAGTATCCTCCCATAGAAAATTCTAATCATTCTCTAGGCAACTAACATAGTGATCCTTTAGGGAGGGATAATGCAATAAAGAAAAGGGGAAGACAGAAGGGAGAAAACAACACCTCTGAAGTCAAGGAGGAAAGGTAAGACTGAAAATGGGCCTACAGTCTCCTCTTCTCACTCCGTCGCCTCTCCTCCCCACCACACTCTATCCTGAGCTACTATTACGACCAAAACACTTTGTTTAAAAATTTTTGCAAAAAGTTAACACAGGACAGTCCGTAAAAAGCAATACTTTCATCTGCCAAATCAACTAAAAATGTCTTTCAGGCAAGTCATTAATTAGGTCAACCAACTACGCGTCGCCTGTATCTGTTTTCTCTTTGTGGACATTGTTACACGACAGTCCCTAGTTGAGCAACTTGCAATGGTGAGAGTCTCGGCCCTACATTCCCTTCGTTTCACAGTCCAGTAAACAGAGGGTGAACTTTATTTAGCTGTTTCAGCGTTCCTGGAAAGGTGCCTGAATTTAATCACGGGAAAGCAAGTAAGAAGGACAGGCGGATAGAGAGAGAGCAGGAGAGCGAGAAGAAGGGTGCGGGGGCAGAGGGGACGTGGAGGAACAAAGACGGTCTCAGAATTGAGTATTGGCGGCAGACGCCTGGACCTTCTGTGAATGGTATCAAAATCGAAGAGAGCTGAGCAACCCTGCAGCTGGGAGGGGGATGGAGTGTGGGGGAAGGGCCCGAGGACTGGGGTGGGGGGCATGGTTAGTTATCAGTAAACATTGAGCGGTACCGGGAAGAGAGGAAATGAGGCAAGCCGATTGCGCGAGCAGTTAAGATGCTCTGCAACAAGCACTGCAACTTTTCACAAGAGACAGATGCTGCTTCATAAAGAGCACGATGCTGTTTGCAGAGAATCCCCACTCCAACGTTTCAATTTTTCAATCTTTCCTCAGCGGATAGTCTCTCCGACCGCCCGGCGCACCCTCACACGAGAGGCGGGGACAACCTCTAAAGTTACCAAAATCCTAACACCCAGCGTGAGACTACAAGTCCCAGGATGCAGTGCTGCCTCGGCCAAACACCCACAGTACGCCGGAGAAACTACAAATCCCAGGATGCAGTGCTGCCTCGGACGCCCGAGCCCCTCTTTGAAGGCGCTGTCCCTTCGGAAATCGGATGAGAGTCGGTGCTGCATGCTGGGAATCAGAAGACCCAGAATCGGATTGGTCGAGATTTGCCAGTGACCGCTGCCCTCCCAGGCTGGCCTGCGGTGCTGTGGGAGGAGGGAGGGGGAGGCGTTGCGCACTTCCTGTAGACGGAAGCGGGCGGCCGACTCGGGGAGTCCCCGCCTCATCAGGTACTAATCTCCCGCGTGCGGTAAAAAGCGTCTGTGACCCGGCGGAAGTGATTCCTCCAACTGCCCCGGAAGCCACGGCGGCAGGCAGCTGGGGTGGGGGGGCGGCCCTGGAATAGGGCTGTGGCGGTGCACGGGGACCCGGTACGGTGGTTGCGGTGGCCGTGGGGCTGACGAGTGAGTCTCGGGCTGGGGTGGGGACAGAGCTCTGGGTCCGCGTGGAGGACGAGGGAGGCCCGCACTGGGCGCGCTCGCACTCCCACTTCCCACCCCTTCCCATTTGGGCGGGGAAGGAACGGAAGCTCTTCACCTCCCCGGGCCTCCTCAGCTCCTGGTTTGGGGGAGGGGAGAAGAGGGCGGCGGGACCTCTCCTGGCGCCGCTCGGTGGGCTTGGAAAAGGGTGGAAGGAGGGGCGGCGGCCGGCGAGACCGGGCCTTTTTTGGGCTGAGCGCAGGGAGGGTGGAGTTCGGAGCATGGCAGCCTTGTCGCTTTTCCTTTTTGCTTTCCTCCTGTGCCCTCTGATTCGTCCTTTTCTTTGAGTCAGTCCCTAGGCACAGGAGAGGGTCCTCGCTCTTTCCATCTGTAGGACCGCGAGAAGTTTACCTTCTGGGCAGCTTCATGGGCGATCTCTTCTCGACTTGGTGGTTTGGGGCTGTTGTGCATCTACCAGTCTTGTCTGAAAGGAGGTATCTAGTGTCAGGCACAGTGGCCGTTTAGGTTGTCTTATGGAACTAAAACTTCGTTAGTGACATGTAAGTGTGGAGTCCGTGTCATTAGGGTTAGTATTTCTACTCTGCGTCGCCTTCAGTGTAGAAAACAACCGAAATCCTTTGGAGTTTTAAAATCTCATTTTCAAATTGCCAAATTTGCTTTTCGATCCCCAGACAGTTGTTTCTTTTTCTAAGTGGACTAAAATAACTCTCTGATCTAATTTTCGTTATAATTATTATATCGTTCATGATGTTGAAACATCACAGTTCATGGTGGATTTCATTCATTCGGGAGATGCCATAGTAAGGAAACAGCCATGGTCTCTGTCATCGTGGATATTTATTAAGTGTTTATTGCCAGTAATGATTTTTGAGTTCATTTTTAATTTTTAAATAGCTATCCATTTTTTTCTTAAGTATGAAGTTTATCTGATAACTATCTACCGTTCCGAAATATATGTATAAATTTATTCCAAATGGAGAATGTCAATTTCATTACCTTATGGTAATTCTATAATATAATTACAACAGCTGATGAGTTAAGTAATTCTGTAATATAATTACAACAGCTGATGAGTTAATGTTTTTGCCTAGAGACCTAAATGATAAGGAAGCTCTGAGGGGAGAGCTTTTAAGATAGCAGTAACTGCGAATACAAAGACCTTAAGGGAAGAATGAATATTAAACTAAGAAGACCTGTGTGGTTGGAGCATAGTGAAGGAAGAGTGATGGGAGATGAGATCAGAGTGGTTAGCAAGGACTAAATAAGATGGAACTTTATAGTCCTTTTTCTCTCTGTAATGAGAAGCCATTAGAGGATTTTGTGCAGGGGAGTGACATCTGACTTATGCTTTTGATGACTAGTTGCTGGGTGACGAACAGACCAAGTTGGAGGAAAGTGGAGAAACCAGCTCCTATGGAAGCTTGTAATAGTCCAGTTGAGATATGGTGGCTTGAACTAGAGATGTAGACTTGAAAGTTAGTGAGAAGTGGTCTTATTTGGAATGTAATTTGAGGATGGAGCCAAAGGGTCCTGCCTTCACCCTTACAACAAAAAAATTTTTTTTGAGGAATCCACTGTTTTGTCTGAGCGTCTGGATGAACAGTAGTGCCATTTACTGAAATAAGGAAGACTGGGGGGGGTTGTGCTGGTTTATGAAGAATACACAGGGGTTCTGTATAGGACATACTCAGTTTGAAACTATTATACAGCTCAGAGTAGGTGCAGTAGGCAAGTTGGATATCCATGACTGTTGCTCAGGCAAGCAGTTGGGCTAAGGAGATAGGTGATATTTTATGGGTGATATTTAAATCTCTGGACTGGAGGACATCAAGTAGAGAGTGTTAATGGAGAAGAGGACAGATGGGAGCACTCTGGTCAGAAGAGGAGCAGTGATGGAAGCAGAAACGCCAGGAGGGTGTAGCATCTGTAATACTAAGGGAAGAAAATGTTTTGGGTAAGAGGGAGTAGTCAGCTGTAAAACTCTGCTAAGAGTAAGATGAGGATCAAAAATTGACCACGTGACCAAGTAAAGTGGTTGAAAAGGGGTCCGTTTGAGTGGGCTAGTGGGCCAAAAGTCTGATCAGAGTGGGTTAAGGAGAAGTGGATGGTAGTGATGATGTTACAGCGTTTCCGTGTGTTGATGGGAATAATGGCAGGACAAAGTTCATGGATAGCTGTGCTGAAGTGGAAAGGTTGGCCTTGGATAGGAAGGATGGTTTTTCCTCAGTTTGAAACAGGAGGGAGGACAGAGTAAATGGTATGAAGATGCAGGTAGGATGAAAGTGGAAAGACAAGGCAATTGAAGTGATTTGTGTCTGTTTTCTTGACGAAATAAGTGAAGTTGTGAAGGCAGAGAGGAGAAGGTGTTGGAAGTTGAGGAGAAGCTGTATAAATTTTTCAGAGTAGGAAAGCCAGTGTACTAGGAGGATCACTATAATGCCAAGTGCCTATTTAAAGTGTATGGTCATAAATTTAAAGTTGAGACCAATCAAATGGTTGTGTCTTTTCTCCAGCCACATTCAGCTCTTTGGTGGAGGCCCGAGCTAGGCAGAGAATTGGATTTGGCGGGGATTGGGCTTTGGGTGGGAAGCTACATCAGAGGAGAGGGTAGGAGTTAAGGGTATAAGGACTATGAGATGTAGGTGGTGCCAGTCCTGATGAACGCTTAATGGTGGGATGAAGCATGGTCAGAACTTGTTTTATATTTGTTTTTTATATTTATATTTAGCCCATTGTTCTGAAGGTTCTTTTTAATTACTTTATGATACATAGAATCTATAATTAGATACATACTATATAGTGAGAGTATTTGCTCATATTTTTTAAGCCAGAACAAAGGAATTTGAAGATCACTGTCTGTGAGGGAGACGAGGTAGTTTACAGGGGTGAGGCAGACCCTTGGTGGGAACACACCATGCTCTGGAGCCCTTAAGTTCTGTGCTGTGTCAGGGAGTGACTGCATAATACTGATGAGAGATTGGGAGTTAAAGGCATTTGTCGTAGAGGGAGTATGAATTTCAGATGGGTTCAATCATGAAATATTAGAGCTGAAGGGACTTTTAGACACAGTTGAGCCAAATTTCCTCATTTGGGAGATGAAGAAACAGAAGTCTTATCACTTAACCTATCTGAGTCTCAAGATGGAAATGCGGAGAGTAGAAATTCAGATGTGGACTTCCAAGGACACTGAGTTACTTTGTATACCCCCCCCCCACACACACAGGGCTCATGTTCTTTACTTTGCCTGGATAGCCCTCTCCTTCCAGTTCGGCCTGGTGAAAAGACCTCCATCTGTTGAGTCCCAGATCAAAAGCTACTTTCCTTTTATGGCTGTTCACTTAACAGATTCCTAGTCTCAAATTTACTTTCTTTGGGACTACCAAACTCCTACTGCCCTTCTGTTAGCATCTGCATATCCAGAGAATTTGAGTTAATTTTATTATCGGCATAAGTATCTTCAAACGTTAATCAGGCAGAAAACCATTCAGGATTGATGATATCTTTTGAGTGAAAGATACCTAAATTTAAGAAAAACCATCAGTAAATTTTTGAAAAAGTCTTACTCTAGCCTTATTTTTTTTAATTGAGGTATGGTTAACATACCATGAAATGCTCAGTGTACCATTTAGTTTTCACAAGTGGTTATCAAGACTCAACATTTTTATCACTCTAGAAAGTTGCCTCATGCTCCTTCCTAATCACTCCTCCACGAGAAGCAACCACTGATCTATCACCATAAGTTTGTTTTGCCTATACTAAAATTTTATGTAAATAGAATAATAAAGTATGTACTTTTTTGTTTGGCTTTTTCCACGCAGTATAATATTTTTGGTATTCATCCATGTCTGAAGTATCAGCAGATCGTCCCTTTTGTTGTGCATAGAATTCCTTTGTATGACTGTATCACCACTTCTGTTATCATCTGAGTAGTTTCCCATTTATTTATGAATAAAGCTTCTGTGAGCATTTTTGTAAAAGATTTCTTGTGGACAAATTATTTCTTGGATAAATACCTCGGAATGGAATTGCTGGGTCATAAGATAGAGGCATGCTTAACTTTTTTAAGAAACTGGCAAACAATTTTTCAAAATGATTGTACCATTTTACATTCCCGTCAGCAATATATGAGAATTCATTTGCTCTATATCCTCTCCAACACTTAGTGTTGAGCTTTTTAATTTTAGCACTTTTGAATCTATAAAGTGTCTGTTCAGGTCTTTTGCCCAGTTTTTAATTGAGTGGTTTGTTTTTTTATTATTGATTTCTGGGAGTTTTTTATTTACTCTGGATACAAATCCTTTGTCAGATTTGTGTTGAGAATATTTTCTCTGTCTGTGGCTTTCCTTTTCATTTTCTTAATTTTTTTTCCCCCCAGGGGAAGATTCTCCCTGAGCTAACATCTGCTGCCAGTCTTCCTCTTTTTTTTTTGGTCTGTGAGCTGCCACCACAGCATGGCCACTGACAGACAAGTAGTGTAGGTCAGTGCCTGAGAACCAAACCCAGGCCGCCAAAGTGGAATGCACCAAACTTAACTACTAGGCCACGGGGGCTGGCCCCATGTTGTTTTTTGATGAGCAGAAGTTTTTTATTTTGATGGAATCCAATTTATCAATTTTTTTCTTTTATGACTTGTTCTTTCTGTATCTTCTTTAAGAAATTAACAGAAATGAACTGATGTCATGAACATAGACTGTGTTTTCTTCTAATGGCTTTATTATTTTACCTTTCAACTCTATGAACTGTCTCAAATTGATTTTTGTATATGATGTGAGATAGCAGTGAGGCTCTTGTTTTCCATATGGATATCCAGTTCATCTAGCTTAATTTCTTTTTTTTTTTTTTAATTTTATTTATTTATTTATTTTTCCCCCAAAGCCCCAGTAGATAGTTGTATGTCATAGTTGCACATCCTTCTAGTTGCTGTATGTGGGACGTGGCCTCAGCATGGCCGGAGAAGCAGTGCGTCGGTGCACGCCCGGGACGCGAACCCGGGCTGCCAGCATCGGAGCGCACGCACTTAACCGCTAAGCCACGGGGCCGGCCCTAGCTTAATTTCTTGAAGAGATTTTCCTTTCTAGCTGTACGCTTTGATTCATTTACTTTTCTTTTCCAATTTAAGGATTTAGGAAAGTCATGTGTATCATCTTTGCCACTTGTAATTGGATATGAAACAGCTATAACCTACCAAAACATAAGTAACCTAGAACCATCATTCACAGTGTGCCCGGGGACCACCTAACATCACTGTGATGGTTGTCTGTTGTGGTCCACACCACCCTCTGTAATATTTCTGATTGATTATTTGTGGCCAGTCTAAAATAGAGTTCTCAAATATCAGAGCGATTTCATCGAATCAGAGTTCTTAAAGCCCTACAATTCATGACAAGCAAGTTATAGAACTGGCATTTGTGAAGGCAAGTTACTAGAAGCCAAGGTTCTGCTAATGAGATTGATTTTTTTTTTTTTTTTTTTTTTTTTTTTGTGAGGGAGGGCAGCCTTGAGCTAACACCTGTTGCCAATCCTGCTTTTTTGCTTGAGGAAGAGTGGCCCTGAGCTAACATCTGTGCCAGTCTTCCCCTATTTTGTATGTGGGTTGCCACCACAGCACAGCATGATGAGTGGTGTAGATCTGCACCCAGGATCCAAACCCACAAACCCCGGGCCACTGAAGCGGAGTGCGCCAAACTTAACCACTACGCCACCGGGACAGCCCCAAGATATTTTTATAATACAGTTGATTTACTAGGTATTATTACATGAATATTTATTGTAGTGGTAAAAACTTGACCATTTAGGACAACAGTTGGGCTGTTACTAATTGTTAGCCATCAGAAACAGATTGAAAATTGAGGTCAGCTTTTACTTTAAATGATCTAATAGACTCTTGGTAAAAGTAAAGAACTTCCCTCTTTGACCTCCTATAGGCTGCCACTGAGAACAAAACTTGTTCTGAAGCTCAGGGATGTTTGGGAGCAAGTTTTAACCCTAGGAGATTTGAAGACATTATCAAATAGTTAAAATTTTCAGATAACTAAAAGTGTGTTAGTCCCTGGAACCTTGAAATTCCAGAACCTTGAAATTCCAGAAATCGTATACAGGAATACATGTTTCATACACTTGCATTTATAATTAACACTATATGGTGCAAAATTGTGCAACTGATATGTTGGTTATCATAATTCATAAAAGGTGGCTATGTCCTGCAAGTCTTTAAAATAAAAATTGCTTTAAGAATTAGAATTCATATTGAGTAAATTCTGTTGTGAAAAATAGAATACCATCTCCTTCCCTAGTCATTCCCTCCACTCACTATAACCCGAAGCATTTCAATCATCTTAAATAGATGTTTCCTAAAAGAACAGTTTTCATTGTGGTTGTCTAAAAGTTCTAAGTTTATTAAATCCAACATCAAGGAAGAACGTGAAAAGAGTCAATTTTGGTCAGAAGCACTGTGCCACTGAATAACGTTATTCTGTTAGAAAGCTCAGGATAGTACTATGTCTGGCAGATACATTACTGTCTGAAGCTTCACTTTGTTAACGTTACCACATAATTACCATTGTGGCTGGATATGTGGGTCATAGTGAAAACTTCCCTGCCTTGTGGAAACTTACAGCTAGTTAGGGAGACAAAATATATCTAAAAAGACACTTAAAAGGCAGCTGTGAAGCACTTGTATCTAATAGTGAAGAAAACTGTAAATTCCACAGTGGAGGAAAAAATGAGGAAGGGGTACTGTTTGCTAGAAGGAGTAAGACTACCTATGCAAGAGTTAAATATAGGAGCATTGTTACAAATTGAATAGGCCAGAGTGAGAATTGTAACTCGTCCTAAGAGACATAAATTCAGTGACACTATAAGCACATTCTAGGCAGGATATTTTGATGTCTTATTACAGGTTGGAATTGCGTCCTAACTTTGTCAATTTGTATTACATGGCCAAAGCCTCTCTTCTTGCCTCTTCAAATAGGCCTGAAAATTAGATAATTTTTGGTTAATGTAATTTTGTTTTGCTTTCCAAATTAATTATATTCTTACATATAGTTAAGAACTAATCATCAGGCTGACAGACCATGTTCACTTCATGAGCTGCTTGGTTCTACACATTTATTAGTTTCTTTTTAAAAATCAGTTTTAAATCAGTTTTCTAGTTATTTATACTTTTGAACATGTATTTTTATGTATTTTATTTATTTGCAGAAAACATGAGATTAATAGGCAAGAAGCCATTTATTTTACATAGATGGCATCAAACTGTACCTATCATTCTAACCTTTTTAAAAATTAACAGTTGGGGCCGGCCCGGTGGCACAAGCGGTTAAGTGCAGGCGCTCCACTGCGGCAGCCTGGGGTTCGCCGGTTCGGATCCCGGGCGCGCACCAATGCACCGCTTGGCAAGCCATGCTGTGGCGGTGCCCCATATAAAGTAGAGGAAGATGGGCACGGGCAGTCTTCCTTAGCAAAAAAAAGAGGAGGATTGGCAGATGTCAGCACAGGGCTGATCTTCCTCACATACAAAAAAATAAACTCTTAATTAATTAATTTATTTATTTATCTTGGTGGTATTTCCATGTTGTTACATATATAGATTTAACTTATTCCTTTTCACTGCCCCATAATATTTCATAAGTATAGATATGCTATTTTTATTTAGCTCATTCCCTAATTGGTGAACTTTTTAGGGTGTTTTCAGTTGTTCATTTGTACACATTATAGTGAATATCCTTCTGCTTGCCTTTGCACACAATGCTAGTGTTTCTCTAAAGTAGATACCAAGGAGGAGAATTGCCAACCTTGTGATGATTCTGAAGCTGCCTTGCAAAACTGATGTGCCATTTATTTACTGTCACTATCACCCATTTCCCCTCCCCTCCAACACTTAATTCTTAGCAAGTTTTAATGTTTTAGTTTGTGTTTTCCTGATTACTGTTGGGATCGAGCATTTTTATACAGGTCTATAAGCTATTTGTGTTTTTTTCTTCTGCTGTTTTTCCAGAGTTCAGTGTTTTTCTTTACATTTGGTCCTTTAATCTGTAGTGTATTTTTGTGAGGGGTGTCAGTTAGACATCTCACCTTATTTTTTCCAGGTAGATAGCCAATGTGGAAAAACAAAAAGATACAAAGAGTAGATTTGCGGCTATTGCTATCATCTACTTAGGTAATCCAAGCAAATGAAGTGAAAAACCATTAGAACTAAGAGAGTTCTGCGAAGGTGATGGGATATAAGAGCAACTTACCAAATTTAAAAGCTTTTCTTTAAAACAGGAGCAATAACTTTTCAGAAAGAATAATTGGAGAACAGATCTCATTCATAATAGAAACTATGAAGTACTTAAAAGTAGACCTAACAAGAAATATGTAATAACAAAATGGGGACTTGCCCAACCATTTAGCATAACATGTTTATCACACTATCATAATTAAAACAGTGGGGTTATTGGTCAGGTATAAACAGATTGATGGAACAGAACATAGTCTAGAAATCCATGTAATGATACAGTTATATGCTAAAGGTAACATTTCAAATAAGAAAAAGGATGAGCTTTTCAAAGATCTTTTCAGTGTTCAATTATACTAGATTCAAACCTGATGTCAGTGTAGGCCCTAGGCTCACCAGAATTTCTATTTGTTACCAAAAAATAAAAAACTGTAAAAAAGTAATGTTCATATATAACACTCTAAAAGCATAGTAACATCTCAGGCCTTTGTTGATGTGTTTTCTGCCTAGAACTATTCTCAACCCACTGCCCCTCAACCTAAGGGACCTTGCTTTTCCCTACCTAATTCATGTTTCTAGAACACAGCTCAGTTATGGAATAGATGTTCAGATATTCACACTGAGACTTTTGTCACCCAAACTTAGATTTCCCTAGGTAATTTCTGGGTTAAGTCCAAATTTAATCATATTTCAAATATGTTTAACTTCTACCTAGAAATTAGGATTTAGTCTTAACTGTTAATGTTGATTTAACACCTTCTTTGTTAGTGATGGGGAGTCTCTCTACCTGCCCTACCTCCCCCCTTTAACCATTGTTATATAAATGGTAGAACTGATTTACTATATTAAGAAGTCAGTAGAGAAACTGTTGCTACCCGAGAGCTTCTGAAATGTGACTTTGCATGGTTGCTTAGCTACTGCTAGTTAAGTAAACATCCTAGATGTTTTGCTCTGGATATTTTCCAGATAGAAAAGTTGGCACTTGGAATTCTTCTTCTAGCTTTTCTAGCATTTTTTTCCTTTTTTGTTTTTTAGAAGAATGATTACAAAACAGTATGAATGGAAGAAAATAGTAATGACTGGTTAATTTTTTAATTGCCTACTATTATTATCATAAAATGACATAATGCTGTTTTTAAATTTTAGACAACTATCTAAGGATTTATATCAGCAGCTCTCAGCAGTAGTGGAAAAGAAGTTTTCACAGGAGCCAGAATTTCTTTCCATGGCAGTATGGAATGGTGGAAGGGAATATGGGCTCTAAAGGAAACCTCCCTAGGGTTAAATCCTCATGCTGCCACTTAAGCAGTAGAAGCCTTGAGCAAGTAGCAGCCTCTTAATGTTTCCTCAGCTCTAAAATGGGAATAATAATGCCCTTGTGGAAGTGTTGTTTTAAAATAAGATAATGTATATAAGATATATAGTGCATTTACCACTTATTAGGCCCTCAAATTTTTGGTAATAATGTTGTATCACCCCTGCTCCTTTAAACACATTAGAAATAATACTTTAAATAGTATTTCCATCCATGCTTAGCAAGTGTTCTAGACTAACAGATAGATTCGATTTCTGCTTCCACTGTGCTACCTGGAACAAATCATTCAGCCTCTCTATATGTCAGTGATGTTATCATTTCTTAAGGTGTGGGATTACACAGGTTATCTCCAAACTCCTTTCTTGCTTTAAAATGTTGTGGTTCATTTTCTTGACCCTTCCCTAAAGGCTAGAATTAAAATATGGGTCAGGAATTTCTTAAAGAACAGGATAATTAGGATATGGTGTTTTCCTGATAATGACATAAAAAATAATAACTGGTATAAATAAAATCCTCCTTGGAAGAAATGCTGTTAAAATAGAAATTACTGAAAACATTAGCCCTTTTCCTTTAGCAGTCATCTTATTTTGTAAAATGTAAGATCTCTCAAAAAATTATAGATTATTTACCACTTCATTGTTAAA